>NC_085004.1:13036598-13039098 GCF_963854185.1 Sardina pilchardus
ACTCGGGGTGCTATGTAGAACCATGCAGGTGTAAAGAACCCTTAGGGGTTCCTTTGATTAACTCTTCAAAATGGTTTAAAGAACCATGTAGGGGTGCCATACAGCATATGAAGCACGCAATATAATTGTTTTTTCTTTTTTTCATTGTATGATCACTCACTGCGCCAAGAAGGCAGGGAGTTAACATCTGTCTTCGCGACTGTCTTCTACAACATTCATACATCCAAGAATAATGATGAAACACCAAAGACCAAAGGGACATGAAGCTTTATGTAATGTAAAGTCTATCGGCTCACTCCTGTAGTGATTTGTCCCTAACCATGAGCAATAATCCATTTTTTATTAACTTAGAACTGAGAAGAAAGAGGTTGTTTGAAAACCACGTACAATATGATTTAATAAGACAAGTGAAAAGGATCATGAATAAAAACCAAGCAGGAGACGCCTGCATAATCCTGCATCAACACAACAAACATTATGTCTGACAATGACAAAGGTGCTGTAATCTGGAGACGCTTCCACAGAATGTTTCTTGCTATTGCCATTTAAGAATTCCAAATTCTAATTTAGAACTAGAAATGCAATTCCAAGGAATTACCAGTGCATGAAAATGCCAAAAATAAAAATGTAAAATATAATTTGTAGTTAACACAAATAATACCAAAAACAAAGAGAGATGGAGTAAAACAGAGCGAATGATCCAGCAATCTGACTGGCTGTTGGAATCCTGCAATGTGATTGGCTGTTGGAATCTAGCAATTTGATTGGCTGTTGAAATCCTTTGATCTGATTGGCTCCCAGAATCCTGCAATCTGATTGGCTGTTGGAATCCTGCAATCTGATTGGCTCCCAGAATCCTGCAATCTGATTGCCTATTGGAATCCTGCAATCTGATTGTCTCCCAGAATCCTGCAATCTGATTGGCTGTTGGAATCCAGCAATCTGATTGGCTGTTGAAAACCTGCAATTTGATTGGCTCCCAGAATTCTGCAATCTGATTGGCTGTTGGAATCCTGCAATGTGATTGGGTCCTAGAATCCCGCAATCTGATTGGCTGTTGGAATCCAGCAATCTGATTGGCTTTTGGAATACTACAATCTGATCGGCTGTTGGAATCCTGCAATCTGATTGGCTCCCAGAATGCTGCAATCTGATTGGCTGTTGGAATCCTGCAATCTGATTGGCTTCCAGAATCCTGCAATTTGATTGGCTCCCAGAATCATGTAATCTGATTGTCTGTTTGAATCCTGCAATCTGATTGGCTCCCAGAATCCTGCAATTTGATTGGCTGTTGGAATCCAGCAATTTGAATGGCTCACAGAATCCTGCAATTTGATTGGCTCCAAGAATCCTGCAATCTGATTGGCTCACAGAATCCTGCAATCTGATTGGGTGTTGGAATCCTGCAATCTGAATGGCTGTTGTAATCCAGCAATCTGATTAACTGTTGAAATCCTGCAATCTGATTGGCCCCCAGAATCTTGCAATCTGATTGGCTTTTGGAATACTACAATCTGATCGGCTGTTGGAATCCTGCAATCTGATTGGCTCCCAGAATGCTGCAATCTGATTGGCTGTTGGAATCCTGCAATCTGATTGGCTTCCAGAATCCTGCAATTTGATTGGCTCCCAGAATCATGTAATCTGATTGTCTGTTTGAATCCTGCAATCTGATTGGCTCCCAGAATCCTGCAATTTGATTGGCTGTTGGAATCCAGCAATTTGAATGGCTCACAGAATCCTGCAATTTGATTGGCTCCAAGAATCCTGCAATCTGATTGGCTCACAGAATCCTGCAATCTGATTGGGTGTTGGAATCCTGCAATCTGAATGGCTGTTGTAATCCAGCAATCTGATTAACTGTTGAAATCCTGCAATCTGATTGGCCCCCAGAATCTTGCAATTTGATTGGCTCTATGGTCTATGGCCTATATGGTCTATGTTTTTCAAACTGGTAAAATATTCAATGATCATTTCAGCAGGCTGTGTAGCCGAATTACATTGATGTCAAATTGTGACATATCCTCTTAATTGTGTTTAATGTGTTCTGTTACCTGTTGAGTTCCTGAAATTGTTGTGTCCCTTTTAGGGGAACTGGGGGGTGGAGTTTTAGGTGCGTGTGTGTGCGTGTCTGCGCAGGTCCGAGAGTGAAGGAGTTGGACATATAGTTAGGTCTGTTAATTAATCCTCTGTCAAAAGCGTGAGTAGTGGCTAAAACAGCAACTCGGTTGTGATACTTGGTTGATAAATAAAGCACGGGAAGTTTCCGTCAAGTGTGACAAAGTTTCTGGAGTACAGCACAGTAACAGTACAGTGCATTTTCATGCACTGTAATTAGCTTTTACAAACATGGAGATGAACCGATATGAGTAGCCTATATGGGGCTATTGACAGTTCCCTGTTAGGAAACCCAAGGCCAACAGGTAATAATTATATAGCATCAGATTGTTATTTTATAGCTGTTATAAGCAGTTATAAAGCAATAAACCCAGTAAAGACC
>NC_085004.1:13046598-13064098 GCF_963854185.1 Sardina pilchardus
GTTTGTCTTTGACAGGGGTGCGTTGTTTCCAAGTGACACTTTAGTTTGGATGGTTTTATGCTCTCATGTGCACCCTACACTGTCTTATTAAGTTATTATGCATACTTTTATAAAATTAGCTCCCTAACATTATATCTAACATGACCTGTCACATAAACATGCCATGGCAATGGCTGACATAGGCTACGAATACATTTTATCAAAATAACCCCAGGGGACTTGGTCCGGTAAAGCTGGGAACAGACCTCCCCATGTTTAAGCCTGATTTTGAAAGGATGGTACGCCCATATCAATCATGAGAAATCCGTGGAAGTCAATGGTAGTCAGCACTCAGTTGAGGCAGGAATCATTTGGACAACAGATTTGAATCCTTTGCGATTCTTTTCACTGTTGACGCTATCCAGATTAAATCGAACATGTTCGATCCTATCTTGGCCAGTCCTTTCTATGGTTGCCATGGTTGCAAACATTAAACAGCCAACAACTCCGCCAAGGAGGTAATGTTTTCATTGGCGTTTGACTGTTTGTTTGGCTGTTTGCTAGCAAGATAACTCAAAAAGTTATGGATGGATTTCAATTAAATTTTCAGGAAAGGTCTGAAATGACCCAAGAAAGAAACTATAAAATGGCAGTGATCTGGATCACCCTCTGGATTCTAGAGGCGCTTGGCAGAGGTCTGCGTTCTCGGGGTGCTTTTCTAGTTATGTTTGTGATCATAACTAACTCCCAATCTTATCTGTAGGTTTAATCAACTTAATGACATTCTTACCAGGTGCAACTGGAACAATTGTGAGGCCTGCTTTAGATATCCCGAGAGTGGACGTCATTTGTTTACAGAGGATGAGGACATTGAGCACCATAAAACCAATAAAGACAGCAATTATGAGGAAATCACATACACAGTCAAATGTACTGTAATTGCTAACCTTGCTTAAAATAATTAGTGATCTTAACTGGTGAGTTGACTCTTCAAGCTTACAAATTAATACAACTTCTTGGTGAGGAAAGTAATTCAACTCATCAGCCTTCAGCAACCTTTACCGAAAAGTATGAGGCAACAACCCCACTCCAACCCCCACACCCCGTAAATCTGCCATGCATGTAGAAGTCCCCTATGAGCCTGTGTGATGATAGTAATGTTCATGTTGAGTGATGTCGGTGAGCTGCCTCTAGGGATTGTGGGTAATTTAAATGCTACTTTCTTGTTTCTAATGTTCATTGTTTCCCTCATTACTGTTTCCTGTGGTTTCTTAGGATTCGCACAAGGTAGAACAACTGCTGAGCTAAATGACTGTGTAAGTGATTTTCAGAGTATCGTAAAGATTATCATTAAGGAGAATATCTTGATTGTCCTTGAAATTTAAAGGACATTTCAAAGAATAGCAGCAATTTTCTCATTTCAATTTTAAATCAATGCTTTCATTAGCATTAACTTGTCCATTTGATAATGGCACAATGGCACAAAGTTGAGCACTTAGTGCTTACTTGCATGATTTAGTTATTGGGTAAATGTTATTAAACTTATTTACATACTCCAGTTGTATTACACGTGGCAGCCGATTAAATAATTGTTTTATTTTTCTTCTCAATGTACATTTCAGCCCTACTTGATGGTTTGTGGCACCAACAAATAATTATTACAACAACAACAACAACAACAACAACAACAACATAAAGCCTTCACTGCCACTATATGTATTTCATTCTAAGATTACATTTCAGTAAGAATTGATAGATGATCTCTATGTGTACTGAGGCTGTGGCATTCTGGGAGTAAACTTTATTTTTACAGTGCAGTAATATGAACACTTTACACAGCCTTGTAAGGATAACTTGTTTTAATGAGTGCTGCTTGCTGAAGATAACCCAGATATTGAAGTTGTCTGAACTGACAAACTCATTAATGATTTTGATTTACTTGTACTCATTTTTACTGCCATGACACAAGCTGTCTAAACACAGTTCTTTTCAGCTTTATCAACTTAAAATGAATCATCTACCTGGAAATTTTGAGGCAATTGGTTTCCTACATTTGTTTAAGTGAAGTCAATTTTACAGTGTCCCAGGAAATGTGAAACATTCCTTGCCAAATTTCGACAGCTTGTAAGTTTGTCAATGAGTGGTGATTTGAACTTGTTTCCGAGAGGAAGCATCAGTGTTTGTGTGTGCGTGTGTATGTGTGTGTGTTTGTGTGTGTGTGTCTGTCTGTCTGTCTGTTTGTGTATATATATTTTTTTTTTATGCTGCCAGCAACCTGTTCTTGCATGGCAGCCAAGAGGGCCTCAATTCATAAAGCTGCAGGAGTTCCTGGGCTGCTGCTCCGCCATCCATCATATCCCGCAGATAATAGATTCTGTTATTATCAAAAAGCGACGCGTTTGTTGCTGATACAAGATTACCCAAGCTGATTACAACGCTCAACAGACTGGAGGAGAGGCAGACGCACATTGTGCATTGCGATGCATCCTGCATATCCGCACTGTTTGTTCTGTGCAAATGGGATCCATCACTTCTGCGCAGCAACTGTTGAGGAGATTATTGTGTTTTATGGCAGATGTGGGGGGCACCTGCTTTTACGCCTGGTGACTAATGCATGTGGGTGTTCTCGCTCAATAATGGCTGCGAGATGCTACTCTGGAGTTCCTGGAAGCTTGTTGTTGTCATTGATGTCGGACTGACATACTGTAATGGATGACAAAATAATCTGTGAAGCATCTAAGTACATTTACACACACCGCACACACACACACACACACACACACACACACACACACACACACACACACACAGACATATACTGCTCTCATTTCCTGTGCTGAGAGCAAAACGGATTGATTATTGGATAGTGCACTTAGCCATGTGGAGAAATGGACGTAAAAAATGTAGGGCAAGCCTGAGATTCATACACTCACCTTTCTCATACCACAGGGTATAGTGAAAGTGTGTGTGTGTTCTTATGTGTGTGTGTGTGTGTGTAGCCATTTTAGATAGAGACTGATATCGTTATGCCGTACTGTGTGTCTTAAAACGAAGCGAAACATTTCCGGCCTGCTGTGTCGGTTCACATACAATCCGGCATTTTGGGGAGCCAGGAGGCAGGACCAGCTAGCAGATTAAGACTTGACATGCAACAGGGGGTGTGTGTAGAATCCAACTTGTGTGGGCCTTCAGATGCAGCAGTCAGGTGTGTGATTTTCAAAACAATGGTGGGAGAACCGACTGCACTAGGGTTAGCTGCTGCGCACATTTTTATCACCGCACAAATTCCAATTGAAGTTGCTTTGCATCATAGTGCAGTACAATGTGTCAATGCTTATAATGTTGGACTCTTGCAATCAACGTCTAATTCATTTAGCAGGGAGATTGAAGAGAAGCAGGGAGCACGGAGCAGTTAGAAGATGAAAGACTCAATGATCTTAAACGCTGTAGACGAAGACGTTTGGCTCTTTTGCGTTGATGTCTAAAAGAAGGATGTGTAGCAGAGACAGGAGTCAGTGTTTTGGTCAAATGCCCTGAACAATATTTATGATGATGAATGTCTTCATAGGCAAACAAATTGGTGAAACACACACACACACACACACACACACACACACACACACACACACACACACAATGGTATGAGCTCTATAGCCTATTGTGCCACAGCACCCCTGCCTCACTTCATGTTCTGCCCGAAGGCAAGGAGCACTCTTATGTGCTGGTCTCCCCAGTTTGTCATGTCGTCTTTCTCCTGCTGTTGTTGTTGTTGCCCTTTCTGATCAGCTGTTTGTTTCTCCGATGGCGGATTGCCTAGACACCCCAGCTCACGTCCTTTCTTTCCACCTTAACACATTGGTGACGGAATGAAATATCTGGCCTTTATGTCTATACCCTCCTTGGTGGTGAAATTGGTGGGCCACATCGACCCGCCGTTCCACCTCAGTGTGTCTAAAAAACGTCCAGAGTTCCATAAAGGTTCACAAAAAGGCGCCATATTACTCAGTGTAAAAAACGACTTGTGTGTGTGTGTGTTTACTGTATGTGCCAATGCATGTGTATTATACGTGTATGTATTGGAGTCAGTCCATTCTATGTGTGGGCATGCACCAGTGCCTGTCAGTCTCTGTGAAGGAACCAGCCGACAGTACATTTGTGTGGGCCCTAAGTCAGCCGAAGGGGGGAGAGAGAGAGGGAGAGGGAGAGAGAGAGAGAGAGAGAGAGAGAGAGAGAGAGAGAGAGAGAGAGAGAGAGAGAGAGAGAGAGAGCCCACTCAGTCTCACCCTGCTGTGTGGGCATGCTTGCTCTGCGTGACCAGAGCTGTGCTCCAGCCATGGACCGGACTGTTGTTGTGGTCTGTTTACTATGCTTTGAAATGTGTCTTTCAGCAGAGCAATTATCAGAGGCCGTCACGCCACGCCACGCCAGCCTGCGATGCCATGCGGTGGCGTTGTGCTGTGCTGTGTTGTGTGTGAGAGACAGTGGGCACACTCGGCCAAGCCTCTTCTCTTCAGCCCCCACGTTTACATGCATGAGCGAGCAGGCGGTGTGTTTACGTGTTTATCTTCTCCATTTATGATTCCGTAACACCTCCATCACGCTCCAGTGCTCTGTCTGTTGCTGATTTCAGGGGGCACTGCTCATAAACCTACACACACACACACACACAAGGGCATGTGCACACAAACAAAACGGCAATCAGGCTAAAATAATTTGTTTGGGCTGTGAGCTAATCAGTGAAACAAAGGACCTACTTTGGATTTTGTCCTCCAAAGCCGACCCAACAAGACTACGCACTGGACAGGGCCGTTCTCCTGACTGTCACCATTCTCTGTGCAGAAAAATAGCCATCCTGACAGGCCCTCACTTTACAGCTCTCGCACTCCATTCCTTGAGAACGTTTAAAAGGATTTAGACAAGCCGGTTGCTTGGCCCTTGTGCCTGTTAATGAAATATTATTGTGAGCCAGGAGAGGAGAGGGGAGAGGGGAGGAGAGGAGAGGAGAGAGGGAAGAGAAGAGAAGAGAGGAGAGTAGAGGAGAGAAGAGAAGAAGAGAGAAGAGGAGAGGAGAGGAGAGAGGGAAGAGAAGAGAAGAGAAGAGAGGAGAGTAGAGGAGAGAAGAGAAGAGGAGAGAGGGGAGGAGAGGAAAGGCTGTGCACTGAGTGGGTGGGTGGCACAGGAGGGGACAGGGGGAGGTCCTGGAGAGGGATGAGCGCTAGAGAGAGAGAGAGAGAGAGAGAGAATGCTGTTCTGCACAGATCCCCGGGGGAACTGTTCTTCTCAGGCACACGGACTGATTAACGGCAATCTGGCGCCCAGGATCAGAAGAGAGAGAGAGAGAGAGAGAGAGGGAAACGAGAGTGAGACAGAGGGAGTGAGAGACTGAGAGGTGGGGGAGGATATCAGCGAGGAGGAGAGAGAGGTGGGGGAAATTCTTAAAAGTAAAAAAAAAATATATAGGGAAAATAATATGTGAGCTAAAACGTATGTTTCTTCCAACACCTTACGTTGTGAAGCCCAAGGAGAAAAAACATTATCATTCCAGAGACCTTGCCAAACAAAGCATTTGGGATTAATTCATCATTGTTTTGATCTTGATGCCATTTATATCAACAATTGTCATAATATAATGTAAGCATTTAAAAGTGGGGGCAGGGGTGCCAAAGTATATCTTGGCATGCGTGCAAACCCTGGCCCCATTTAGAGAGGGGGGGGGGGGGGGGGGGGTGGTAGAGAGAGAGAGCGAGAAAGAGGCAGAGAGAGAGCGAGAGAGAGAGATCCAGTGTGTCACACTCGGATGAAATTACCCTGCTGTTGTTGCAGACCTTGAGCTGAATGGGTGCTTTTGTTCACTATGGGAGATTAAATAAAGAATTTGTATGCGAAAATTGCCTCCCTAATGGAATGGAGGGTTTTAATGAGGTCACAAATTGCTTGCCGTTTTGGTTTATGGCCGTTATTATTTCAATTTTCTTCTGTGCGTTCTTTTGGGGGTATTGTTCTCAATGGGGCTAAGAAAAGAAAACACAAGCCACAGTAGAATGATCCGTTTGTGAAATACACAGGCTGCGGAGGAGGTAAAATTTGGAGAATTTAGAGAATCGGTCTTAAATGTAAGATAGTAACCAAAAACATTGTGCATGACATGAACTCTGGGGGAGTTCATGCTGTTTTATAAAAACATGATGGGAATGATAATGTTTCTATGGAAACCGTCCCACATGTTTTGATTCATAATTATGTTATGGAGTACGGTGAGGGTGTGACATTTATAACATCAGCCAATCCTCAGTCCTTTTCGCACCCAATGTCTTAAATTCCTTTTAATTAGTCTGTTTACTTTGTGCATAGTGAATTGACACGTGTGAAAAAGCTGAAAGCCTAGTCATTTCAGAGCCAGTGGTAAAAAAACAGCACGGTAAGATTAAAATAGAAATCAACCAACCAAACCAGCTACAGCAGCTCTAATAATTTCAGACTTATTACTGTAGATGACTTAGGATTTATTTGGGTGATCAGAAACACGGTGCAAAGTGGTGCAAAGTGCGGCGCAAAGCTTATTCGTATCTTACACCCCGTCAGTGGCACATTTTGTGCCATGCGCTCAACTTTACCTTGCGCCCAGGTGTGTGGCATAAGGTATCTGGTCTGGCGTATGATCCAACAATCACTATCTTACACCCTCTAAAAATCAATGACCAAGAAAAACCTCTGGTTTTGAGTCCATTTTGGACCCAGAAGACATCTACCATAGGAACATTCTGGAAGGCGGTGACAAACATTTCATGGCAATCATCTGTATTGGCTCAGAGGCTCTATGCCCCACTTGACTGTGACATCTAGAAATGAATTTTAGAGGACCTGAGAGGACTTGATGGTGTAAGACATTGGAAATAATGATGCGGAACCTCTAGAATGATCAAGAAGCAAAGAGGGTTTAGATGGTGGTTTAATGACATCATTGTCTAAACTGCCCGCATCTCTGTAACGTCCGAGCTCTTGCTGTTAGCACAGTTAGTGTCAGCACAAAGAACAACAGATTCACTGAAATGTGTTCATTGTTTCGCCTTACGAGGGAACGCACTAAATATTTACATTGAATACATAGGATCAAGTTGAAAAAAAGAGTGGAGTCTCTTGCGTTGTCCTCCTGAATGAGACAACTGTGTTTATGTGAACATTAGTTCAAGCAGTGCCACCAATCTTCACCACAGTGACACAGATCACCGTCTTCGCCGCGGTGATTTTCCGCTGGTGAAGGAAGTCGACATCGAGCAGGGGCACGGCAGACGACGCAGCGGCGTGTGAAATGCAGAGAAGGCGGCCATATTTCCCCCGCGCCGCACCGCTCTGCTCTGCTCGTCCAGCGCTCTCAAACGCTGCCATATGGCCCACATTACAGACGCTTATGAGGAGCCGCTCTCTGGACGCTCTCGCTCGGCTGCTGCTGTGCCTCCAAAGTGTTTGTCCTTTGCACTCAATTAAGAGAGGGAGAGAGAGAGAGAGAGAGGGAGAGAGGGAGAGAAAGAAATATGTGGGGAACTACTTACTAAAACCCTAGGGGGAGGGATGTGTGGGGGAAGTAATTCTGTTGATGTATACAGTATGCATATGAGTTGGAATGAGTTGTTGACGGAGAATAACACTCCATACAGGCTTTGGGATTTTTAGCCTTAGAGTCAAATCACATCATGTACTGCATATATTATAGCCATATACCACCACCATAATTAACTATCTATAGCGTGTTTTATAAGTAGCCTACATATGTGTGTGTGTGTGTGTGTGTGTGTGAGAGAGTGAGAGACTGAGAGAGAGAGAGAGAGAGAGAGAGAGAGAGTGTGTGTGTGTGTGTGTGTGTGTGTGTGTGTGTGTGTGTGAGAGAGAGAGATTGTGTGTGTGTGTGTGTGTGTGTGTGTGTCTCCTCCCATCTTCCTCATGGCAGTTTATCATGTGCCCTTATCAGCATGGCAGCCCCACTCTCCCCGCTGACAAATTCCTTCCTCCACACCCCTGCCGGACTATTTTCTTCAGCAAGTTTCTGGGGTCACGAAAGTAAAGTGTTTTTCTTCTCAAAACCATATGCGTTCAACAGAGTGATATATTTGCACCACAAAAACGTTGTCCAGCTGTCAGTAGCGCGCAGTGATAGGAATCGCGAAAAATAAGTAAGTGATAACAAGGTTTGAATTTTTCCTGGACAACGTTTTTGTGGTGCAAATATATCACTCTGTTGAACGCATATGGTTTTGAGAAGAAAAACACTTTACTTTCGTGACCCCAGAAACTTGCCGGACTACTTTCTTCAGCATCAAAAACGATCTAAAACCGGCTGGATCTCGGCTCACAGGACGCTGTCGGGGGTAAGTCAGTGCTGATGCACTACGTTGCTGACAGGGAACCCATACAACTTCGTGTCTTAAAATCCGAACTATCCCTTTAAGCTTATTCCGCTGTTTTGGGTGGAGATCAGCTATGTGAATATGTGCTACCACTAACAGCCTATAAAACATTGGTAGCTCTCAGCCATGTTCTTTTTTGTCAAAGTAGCACTCAGATGAAAAAAGGTTGGAGACGCCTGCCCTAAAAGCTTTTGAAGAATCATTGGGAGCTGTATTTGGATCTACAAGCACTTGTAGATCTGACCCTGTCAGGCTCCACAGTTTGTGCCAACTGCACAAAAAAAAAAAAAATCTTGCCATAAAAAAGGGAGACAGAGTCATATTGTCTGACATTTTAAGTCTACAGTATAAGCTGTAGTTCAGGTGACCTGACCTGACCTGACGTGACAGGTGTGACAAGACATAGTCTGCTGTAGTTGGCCTTAATATGTCAGATGTACCATCTACTTCCTCCACTCTCATCTCAGCAACAGAAGCCACAGAAGTAGACAGAAAAGCCGAGCCAAGGAGAAATACATTAATTGCAGCAAATACTGCTGTTATCGCGCCTTGCAGGCCATTCTTCTTGCTTAAACATCCCATCACTAACCGGAGTGAGGGAAATAGACCAGACACCCCATCGGGTCCCTCTAGGTCCCCGCTCTACTCTAACCCTCCTTTGGGCAGGGTTGTGGTTGTTGGAATAAACACCGTGACTGGAGCTCAACTGTCTGGATCTCTGGACAGCGACGTTCGGATATTTCCTCCCCGCACCATCCTCACCTGGTTCAGGCGAGATTGATCACCCTTCAGTGTGATAAATGCGGAGGGGGATGTTTGCCTCATAAGCCTAGTGGAAAACTCTCCACCTCAGCCATGGCAAACTCCCTCCAATGATCCATCACTTCCGATGTGTGTTGAACAGGCCTCCTGAGTCTGTGACCTCAAATTCTGTCTGTGAAAGGAGGCTTGGATGACACACCTAATCTAGGCCTATTTAAAGGAGCAGTCAGCAGTTGCGCAGGAAGTCACATTTGTTTATGTTTATTTTTTATTTAAATCTCTTACGCTGTTGTACAAAATAACAAAATCATTCTAAACAAGGACCAATGACGGGAAGCTCATCCTTCCCGTCATTATTCCCCAGAGGGTTTCGCTTTTGTTTAGGAGTCAGGCTGTCCCCACCTCCAGTTTCCGTAGCCTGCCTGTAGGAGCACAGAATGGGCAGGTAGCATATTGTGAACGTGACAAAAATGTGATGAGTTTGAAATCCAGTCCAGTCACTGACTGCACCTTTAATGGCCATTTCATAATCATCTTCAGCACATCACCATAATTCTGCTGATGCACGTGTTGCACATTCAGCAAAACCTTACTTACATTTAATATTAAAAAGCATAAATTTTTTATATCAAAAAGGGTTGGACTCCAATTAAAACAATTTTGTCAGAACTTTGTGTAGGCCTGTGATTGCATTTGGTCCGTATGGACGTGACATTTTCATGCAAGGGGTAGAGTGATGGAGCGCATGTGCTCAGGTCATGCATGCTCATGAAGAAATACACTGAATAGCAGTGATTATTAATTCCAAATGTCCCTGGCAGTTGGAGTGCGCCTGTAAACAGGGCAACACAATATGATAAGTTTATCTGAGTGTTGAAAATGGCCTTACCTTGGCCATTGCTGGTTCAGTCGACATCTGCCTCGCAGGTCAAATTGAGGACTCCTCAATTAAGTGGACAGGGATGCGCCCAAAGCCTACCAGAGGCACAAGTTCCATTTGAATGGCATGCATAGCAAATCCTCCTGAGACACCGTTGCACCTAGATGGACATGGGCCAACGGTATTATATATTCAACCTTTCCATCCTATTTCTCGCTGGGGACTATAAGGCAGGAGGTCGCTGGACTTCCAAAATACAGTGCTACCACAAACCGTCGAATAGTGTAGGCCTACAAGTAAATAGCCTTAGTCATCGCAATGTGACAATGTTGCAAATGCACAATTACATTCATGCGTAAATGTCATCTTTTCATAATTAGGTGTCTCGATGTTTAAAGCCTTGAGTATGTACCCAATTTAACATTGTTATGAATTCTAATGCATTGTAGGTTGAATCCTTTTGTCTTATCATAGGCATAGCCTAAGCTAATAGGTTGATATATTTTGTGCACAACAGGTAATGAATTAAATGGCCATTTGTGTTGATTAATTAGTTCTTCCTGAAAATAATGATTATATTAAACATCTTAATACTAACAAACCATATGTTACGCTGTTGGAAGTTTGGAAAATTCTAGGTCCATACTTTTTGGTGTTTTACGGTATAGGGAGGTCTATGGAAACGTGTCTGGTTGTAGTGAAGCCTGTTCTTCTGTGGAGATCGCTGTGTACACAACTCGAAACCATCAGTCCGAACTTCGCAGCTTGCTGTCAGATCAGTCTCTGACACCGCTCGTCTCCTTGCTTTTTATGCAACAGAAAACTAAATCAGGAATTAAAATCAGGAAAAGAACTCAGTGCGCGATCCAGTCATTTTGTGGGATTATTCTCAAGGCTCTCTCTCGCATCTTGTGCGCGTCCCAAATATTTTGTAGCTGTGGCTTGAGCCCAACCCGCCTGAAGGTCACTACAGAACCTGGCTCGCAGAAGATATTTGCTGTTTTTGAAGTGATTCGTCGTCTTCACCTGCCCGTCGCGCTCGACGGAGATAATCATCATCTTCAGGTAGGTGAATTTAACAGCGAACAGAAGGTAGATAGAGCGAGCGAGAGAGAATCTGTCTGCGAATTCTGCACAGTCGCTCGCTGCAAATAGATATTGTCATTTTTATAGACAAGTTGAAAGACATATTTAAACTACATTGTAGCGTGTTGTTCGGATATTAGGCTACCTATATTGTATGATGACATTATTGTTATAGCACTAATTTTGCATAAAAGCATTTCTGATGGCAAAGGCCAGCGACGGAGCCTGCAACTTATTCAAGTGAGAAGTGACAGAACTTGAGCAAATTGATGTGCGCTCGAATGTTCAGTTCTCTCTATTCAGTTGAGCCTCATTGCTATAAGCCTAACTCTGTGGGACTGCATGCCAAGGGTCCATGAAAACTTTTGTTTCAGGTTTTTGTGGTGTGTAGTGTTTTAATACGGGTTCCTTTTCATCCTTTTAGACTTTTGACTTGTCGCCAAATTGCGTCCTCTTTTGTAAGTGTTGGGAAACACCTAGTCTACAATATGGCAGATGGAGATGATACAATTATATGTTAAGGGCGCAAAAATGCTTTTTCTTGATGTGTGTTGGTCGGTGTATTTCCTCGGCGTTTTCAGCAATATGCAGCAATGAATGGCTATGTTTGCGTAGGCTAATCGTAATCATATTCCTTGAAGGTAGCCTACACACAAGCCTATGTAGACTATCTATTACTGTAAGACGGCCAATTTGCTCTTGCGCTGACAGGCAGCAACTGGTGCGCGTGCCTGTTGGAGCACGATAAAGACATATTTTCATCATTTTAATTGCACTAGAAGATTTTGCTAGCGGAAGTTGGATTTGAGTTTAGTGTTGATGTAGGCCGGTTTCATTTTTATGTAGCCTGTTATTAGTCTAGCATAGTCTGCTACCACGGGGAAATAAGTCATTTTTCTGTTGAGAATCCGAAGATGAAATGAAACGAACCCTCTGATGATTCAGCGTCATCACAAGCTTAGTTTATTTTCTACTAAATGCATGAACTTGGCCTGTGCAGCGAATGAAGCCAATATGCTCAAAGGGTTCACAATGTAGGCAGTTGTTTAATTAAGCGATCCAATCGCCAGGTAATCCATTCTCTATAACTTAACAAAGGAAACGTTGAAGTGGCCGCTGTCAAACCGATGTTAAAGGGGCCCATCAATTTAAACGAGGCAAAGCAGCTCTATTCTGTATAGAGGGCTATTCGTATACCACATCTGAGACAAAGTATTGTGTTCCACGCTGGACAATTAATTAAAATGAAACAGTGGCTTTGTGTTTTTAACTCGCAGATAAACGACTTCGTTTCACCCCGGATAATGGAACGCCGCCTGGTCTTATCGCTTAACATAAACAGGTATTCTATCTACAACACGTAATAAATTAGTTTGATAACTCGACTGCTGAAAAATTGATAAAGTGCGGTCCAGTTGGCTTATTATGCATGCAGCCCGTCCTTATCATGGGTAAAAACCCTTACACTCACCAGGATTATTGTTATGGGTGGACGCCTGTTAACCTTCCACCTACAATTAAATCAACCCTTGTGTTGAGCTCCTATTCAAATCCGAAAGATAAATGGGAGGTGGACACTTGTTTCAACTGCTGGATGAGATAATCATTCGAAGTGACCGTAACATAGCCTCCTCTGCTTTTCCAGTTGTCTTTGGTGGCCCTTCATATAAACCTCCAGTCGCATTTTCTATATTTCCACTGCTGTGCACATACCATGGCAACAGAGTATAGCCTCTATGCAGTTGGAAAGCAGTGATGTAAATGGCCACACCATAAGGACCACACCATAACCGTTGTCTGTCATCTGACAGGTCACTGAAGAGGTCACAATAAATACGTGAGTGTGTCACACTGTAGACTTTTCATAGCCACCTGTCTTTTCAAATGGATGTAAGCGCTGGCTTGAAGGCACTAGGATTATGCAAGCGTTAGGGTGAGGGTTTAGGGTTAGGAATGGCAGTGCTGCCTGAAAGTCAATGGTGGCCGCCCAAAAGACCATCAAGCAAATTCAAGTGGTTTCACCTCTGACTCTCGATAGATTTGGCCGAGGACCAACAGCAAGCCAGCCTTCATTGTCTTGGACATACAGTATCTGCCGAGGAAGGTACAATCTATCCCTAGTTGTGAAAAGACAAGGGCCACCCTCTCTTTCTCTTACTGTGACTGATTGATTCATTGTAACCAGTTTCAATAGCTTTGCTTTTAGGGCCAAACTTAAAAGCCTCAAGAAGTTTTTTTTGCTGGAAATATCGGCTAAATTCGAACGCTGTCTGATTCAGTAAAGTGCTACGCTTTTCCTTGCATCACATGCAGTGAAATGTGAGGCAAACAGCAGCATGCACATGAAATTACAGTGCAGCATAAAGGCATCAATCAGTATGCACAATAGGACTGTGATTAACAAATTGTTGATGGTGGATTTGAGGCAGTGAGTCACCGCATAACCAGTTGCTTGTGCGCTTTGTTTATACATATACAGTATATGCTAATGAGTTTTAGTGTTAATGTACACTGAGGTGGTAGGAGAGGTCTAATCATATGGGTGCAATGGCTGTGTAGTGGATAAGGAGCAGACTGCCACCGTTGTGCCCTTGAGCAAGGCCCTTAACCCCGAGTCGCTGGCCCTGCAATTAATTGACATCTGTAAGTTGCTTTGGATAAAAGCATCAGCCAAATAAATAAAATATAAAAAGATGAAGGTGTAAGCGCATAGGCTATTGTGCACTTGCTGTCTTATTAATGAGTGTGTGTGTGTGTGTATGTGTTTGTATTTCAGTGTGTAGATGGGGTGGTAGTTCGGACTAAGGTCCATGCTAAGTGGGTTATATAACAGTGCAGAAATGGCTGGGGGAGCACCTCACATTTGCAATCAAAAGAGTAGGCTGTACTTACTTAGTATGTTTTACTCTCTGTATCTCCCTCTTCCTCCCTGGATGAGAATGCGCTGTGTGCGTGTTTGTGTTTACAAACGCGGGCAGGAGAAAAGTGATTCATTCATGCAATGATTCACCCTCATTGATTTACAGATTCAGCCCAGATGATGTATTAGTTACTACAGTTTGTGTTTAGTGAAAGGTCTCATTAATTGTCATGTGAGGCAGCTCATCACTGACACATGCACGAGCGCAGGCACACAGACACACACACACACAGACACACACATACACACACACACACACACACACACACACACACACACACACACACACATGCACACAAATATTCAGGCTAAAACACATACGAGGGAGGGGGTTTGGTGAAAAAGAGAGACGGAGCAAAGGAAGAGGTTTGGTGAGAGAAAGAGAGGGAGAGAGAGGGGGAAAAAGAGAAAGCAAAAAAGAGAGGGAGCAAAGGACTAGGTTTGGTGAGATAAAGAGAGAAAAAGAGCAAGAGGGAGCAAGGGATGACATTTGTTGAGATAGAGAAGGAGAGATGGAGAAAGAAAGAAAAAAGAGGGAGCGAGGAAGTAGGTTTGGTGTGACGGAGAGAGAGAAAGAGAGAGGGAGCGAGGGAGGTTTGGTGAGATGGAGAGAGAAAGAGAGGGATCGAGGGAGGTTTGGTGAGATGGAGAGAGAAAGAGAGAGGGATCGAGGGAGGTTTGGTGAGATGGAGAGAGAAAGAGAGAGGGAGCGAGGGAGGTTTGGTGAAACCGAGAGAGAGAGAGAGGGAGCGAGGGAGGTTTGGTGAGATGGAGAGAGAAAGAGAGAGGGATCGAGGGAGGTTTGGTGAGATGGAGAGAGAAAGAGAGAGGGAGCGAGGGAGGTTTGGTGAAACCGAGAGAGAGAGCGAGGGAGTAGGTTTGGTGATACGGAGAGAGAGAAAGAGAGAGGGAGCGACGGAGTAGGTTCGGTGAGAGAGAAAAAAAGAGAGGTAACGAGGGAGTAGGTTTGGTGAGAGAGAGAAAAAAAGAGAGGAAGCGAGGGAGTAGGTTTGGTGAGATGGAGAGAGAGACAGACAGAGAGAGCGTGAGGGAATAGATTTGGTGCGACAGAGAGAGAGAAAGAGAGAGGGAGCGAGGGAGTAGATTTGGTGAGACGGAGAGAGAGAAAGAGAGAGGGAGCGAGGGAGTAGGTTTGGTGCTGAATGGGGAGCCTCATCTGTGCTGCCTGCACACGCCCACCATTCAGTTAGCCTCCTGCACTCAGGCCACAGACTGCAATGGCGCCTGATGCCTCAGGGCACAGAGCCGAGATTCTGGGAGTGTGTGTGTATGTGTGTGTGTGTGTGTGTGTGTCTGTGTTCGTGTGTGTGTGTGTGTGTATGTATGCGTGTGTACGCATGTCTGTCTGTGTGTGTGTATGTGTGTGTGTATGCATGTCTCTCTCTCTCTCTCTCTGTGTGTGTGTGTGTGTGTGTGCGTGTGTGTGCGTGTGTGTGTGTGTGTGTGTGTGTGTGTGTACGCATGTGTGTGTGTGTATGTCTGTGTGTGTGTGTGCGCACATGTGTGAGCCTGCTGTGTGTGTGCGTGTGCTCTTGTCTGCTCCTCTCGTCATGATCGATACACTTCTGTCTCTGTGAAATGAGTCAGAAAGGCCATCGCTGTGATGCTCTGCGTTGGGCAGAGGGGTGGGGGCCGGGGGCTTTGTACGGGGAAAAAGACGATGGCTGCTTTAACATGTGTGTGTGTGTGGGGGTGTGTCTGTGTGTGTCTGTGTGTGTGTGTGTGTGTGTGTGTGTGTGTGTGTGTGTGTGTGTGTGTGTGTGTGTGTGTCTGTGTGTCTGTGTGTGTGTGTGTGTGTGTGTGTGTGTGTGTGTGTTGTACTGCATAAATCACTGGAACACAATGTGCAAAGAGCTATGCTTTGCCGACCCCTGAGCTCTGTACTCTGTGCTGATTGGATATTGTAGACTGAACGCAGAATTAACTCAGACTCAGATCCATCATGTCAACAAATGCACCTTTGTCAGAAGTCCCCAGCCAGTGCCTTATTTTGCCAATATACATTCCGCAGCTTATTGTGAACGCATTTATCATTTGCCTCTCTGCACAAGGCTATATCCAGCCTAGAAAAGGGAGCTTATCTATCTATATAGAGCTACGTGTCATGTCATTGTGGCAGACTACAGATTTGTATCAAGGTAACAAGAAGCTCCTACTTCAGGTTCTTCCCTGATTGACAGTTTTATGGCATATTGTTCCGTGCAAAAATATGGTCTTTGAACATGTGTTTCCACAGTTGTTCACATTGTTATAAACATCATGCATCAGTATTACACTCTCAGAGCAATTCCACAACTGCAAAGCAATGCTATGTGGTTCTCTGCTTCCATTGTCTGGCTTTGAAACAGCAACAATCAAGATATTTTCACACAGCATTATCATGTTGTCAACCAGTTCATCTTAGAAGCAGTCATTCTGTTTGCTCAAACAGCAGTCACCAGCTGACAGGCAGTATACGTTGAAGAAACAAACAGTAACTTGGTAAAGAATGTGCCGATGACACTTATTCTTCTCTTCTCTATTATATTATTCTCTACTCATCTTGCCTAGAGAGCCTAGAAAAAAAAAAAAACTTAAAGGGATAATCCGGAGTGAAATGCACTTTAGATCAATTTTTCGGACTATTGGGAGTACATACGTTGAGTTGACACCAAAATCATGTCATTCGGATGTATTTTGAGAAAGTTCGCGCTGACCGTTTTTAGCCAAAACTCGTTAGCCTGGAAGTGACCGGGGCGTGTCCTTTCGCCGCTACAAAACGCTATTTTTATAACTCTTCTACTGTTCCAAACAACACTACACTTACGTGGTAGTGAGTAGAGGTTCCCTAAAGCCAAACCGAAGTATCCGCACGTCTTTATGTGGTCGGATAGAGAGTCCAGAATGAATTTAATCGAGTCCGTACCTTTCCGGAAATGTTAGTAAAGTGTTGTGAAAACGTTGCTAGCTGCAACAGCGACATTTCCGGAAAGGTACTGACTCGATTAAATTCATTCTGGACTCTCTATCCGACCACATAAAGACGTGGGGATACTTCGGTTTGGCTTTAGGGACCCTCTACTCACTACCACGTAAGTGTAGTGTTGTTTGGAACAGTAGAAGAGGTATAAAAATAGCGTTTTGTAGCGGCGAAATGACATGCCCGAGTCACCTCCAGGCTAACGAGTTTTGGCTAAAAACGGTGAGCTCGAACTTTCTCAAAATACATCCGAATGACATGATTTTGGTGTCAACTCAACGTATGTACTCCCAATAGTCCGAAAAATTGATCTAAAGTGCATTTCACTCCGGATTATCCCTTTAAGCAGTGACTTGGGAAACCCACTCTACTCTATTATGTTCTGCTCATCTCTACTCTTATATTCTACTCATCGCTAAACTCTTCTACTTACTGTGTCTGCTCTAATATATTATCCTACTCTACTCATCTCGCCTAGAAAGCCTAGAAAA
>NC_085004.1:13069098-13071598 GCF_963854185.1 Sardina pilchardus
TGCTATGGATAGAGACGTGGGTAGCTTTTTCAGTGTGTGTGAGTGTGTGTGTGTGTGTCTGTGCGCGCGCGCGTGTGTGTGTGTGTGTGTGTGTGTGTGTGTGTGTGTGTGTGTGTGTGTGTGTGTGAGCGTGTGCGTATGAAAGAGAGACAGAGACAGAGATAGAGAGTGTTGTGTCAGCAGGCTGCCCTCTCTATGAGCTCTCTGACATTCTGTTTGTAGCTTCTCCTCTCTGACCTCCATTGCATCCTCTTCATTCATTCTCTCTCCCTCCCTCTCTCTCTCTCTCTCTCTCCCCCTATCCTCCTTTTATTTTCTCCTTTATGTTTTTCACCGCTTCCACTTCTTCCGCCCCGTCTCCACCCAGCACAAATATGGTGTCAGCGGAAAGCAGCGGGTAACGCTCAGCCAGCACAAAGACCTGGGTGGCTAGATGATGGATTCAAACCTTTTTTACCTCATTCTTTCTTCCTGTACAAAAGAAGTGTGTGAGGTATGTCTCATGGCTAGTAAACGATCCATTCATAAGGATTTCTATACGCATGACGCAGGCGTGCTGTAGGCGATGTGTGTGCTTTGTGTTGGTATAGCGCGCAGAGCGAGCGAGCGAGCGAGCAGGATAGCTGACTGAAGCGAAGGCTAATAGGGACTACAGAGGTTTTGACGGGGGGCCTCGGCTCGTTCTCCTGCCCAGGGGATGGGTTAGTATCAGCACATATCCCTGTCAGCTCCGAGGCTCTAGAGCCGGAGAAGTGCGTGTTCATCATCCAATTAGGGCCCTCCCAGAACAGGACGGAGACGCACCGCCGTCCCTCCCTCAAGCCCCCCCCCCCCCCCCCCGGGCGCTACCACCGCGGCTCAACATCTGTCTGCAGCACCTGCTAACAGCTCCTAATGCGGAGATTTGCCCCCGCCGACACGGGAGCCAAGTGTGTGACACCAGGTAATGAGGTTTGAGTCGGCGACAGCCAGAGTCCACCTCGGGGAGCCACAGAGAGGAGCGTCAACAGGTCGGCCCGGGGGACGGAAGATGACATGGCTTTTAAACGGAGCTCTTGATAGCTGCCGCTGTTGATAACTCCGGTAAGAAAGGAGGAGATTGATGAAGCAGTGTTGACTTAAACCTGCTGGCACATCCAGGGGGTTTAAACTAAATCTTGCGGAATGGCTGAGGTGTGCTCCAACGGCCTCTTTTTTTTTAAACGTGTCGTGAACGGCTCATTAAATGGTATGTGTAAGATCATTAATGTTGACCCGGGATTATCAGAAAGACCCCGCTAAGCCTTTTGAGAGCCCTGGTAACCCGAGAGCTGCTTTCCTAGCCGAGCCCTTACCATGTGGCCTCTTGGTGACCCGTGCCGCAGCCTGTGGCTATGTGCTTCTGTCCGTCTCCCACTCCTCCTGCCTGTCTGTCACCCTCTGTCTCTCCATCACTTTCTCTCTATCCCTCTCTCCTCCCACCCCACTCCTCACTTTCACTCTCTCGTCTTGTCACAATCACTCCTCCCCTCTCTCTGCGCTCGCTCTCTGTCGTCTCTGTGTCTATTGATTAGGAGTGTGCGCGCGCGTGTGTGAGTGTGTGTGTGTGGTTTGTGTGTGTGCGGTGGGCCTGCCTGTTAGGGGATCGTTGGGAATGCCAGTCAATGTAGCTGTCTGTGTGTGCGCCACCAGAGAGAGATGCTTCAAAGCTGATAGCGGGGGGAGCGGTGACATAACGAGTCTCCTGACATCACCCCGTGCTCCCCTGTGCCAGATCACTGTCTGCCATTTTTAGACTGTCTCCGTCTCCTCAGATCGTGTCAGTCATGTTGCGCTTTCAAGATTAGATTGTCTGTTTTTTTTAGAATGTGTGTGTGTGCTGTGTGTGTGTGTGTGTGTGTGTGTGTGTGTGTTTTTCTTCTGTGTGTAGGCCTATGTTGTGTGCCATCATGCATTCTGTGTACCTTTTATGAAGCCCATCCTCCTGAATGGTTAACGGCTGAATGTGTCTGTCTGACCCCCCACTGTCAGGTCCAGGTGCTGGGGAGCCACTAGGCTGTAATTGAGAGAAAATTCCACTGCTGTTTGCAGCTGGTATCAAAGTGGCTGTGTGTGTATGGGTATGTAAGTGTGTGTGGGTGTGTTAATCAGTGCAAGCGTGTGTGCATGCATGTGTGTGTTTGTGTTTATGTAAATTTGTGTGTGCATGTGGTAGTGTGTGTGTGTGGGTGTGTGTGTGAAAGCCTCCTGTCTCTCTTGCACAGGCATTTGTTTCCCATGGAGCTGACCATTGTGTGTGAGGGTATTTTTCCATGCAGGCTGCCCGACAGCCGGCCTACATGCCGAGTGCCATGTGGGTCCTTGCTGGTGCCAGTGTGGCTGACCTCACAGGCCCTGATGAGCTCAGACCGTGCGACCTTCTCATTTCTCTATGGTTGTGCTAGGCTAGCCCATGCTAATACTAGCCAGGGCTCTCAGTACTGTATGGCTGGGCAGTGCTGGACTGGTCCATGCTAACACT
>NC_085004.1:13076598-13086598 GCF_963854185.1 Sardina pilchardus
G
The DNA here is from genome assembly GCF_963854185.1 of Sardina pilchardus. Classification (NCBI taxonomy): domain Eukaryota; kingdom Metazoa; phylum Chordata; class Actinopteri; order Clupeiformes; family Clupeidae; genus Sardina; species Sardina pilchardus. The sequence continues at coordinate 13,076,600 of NC_085004.1, forward strand.
CCACGAGAGACGCGTCTGTGTGCTCAGAAAGCTCTCCGCAAACACTTCATTTCCTCTCGCTGAAGGTGGAGCTGTGTGGCTCTCGCATCATGTCTGCCCGCCACACACACACACACACACACACACACACACACACACACACACACACACACACACACGTGTGCCTCTTACTCAACAACATGACTATATGTGCATTAAACGGGTGTGTGCGTGTGGTGTGCGTGTGGATTAGAGTGTGTATTGAGTGCAATATAGGCAGAGCAACCCTGACCTCACAAGGGGGAACGTACTGTGTACTGTATAGGTCACTGGTTCATCAGCACAGGCAGTGCCGCTGGACGCTCTTTTTACGGGTCTATAACTAGACGCTGTTAATTCACCTCCTGTATCAGCACCGGGACCATGAAACTCAGGCTGCCTGCACACGAAGCCGCGGCCTATTACTGTAATCTTACAGCCTAAACACGTCGGTCGACGCAAGAAAACAAGTGTTCTGGGTGTCTGTGGGGTTTTAAAGTTACCAAAATGTTTTGAAAAGTTAAGGGTTTAGCCGTGTGTATGTAGCTTTTGGAGATTTATGTTGCAGACCCTCAGTGTGGTTTTTAGTTCTAAAAAAATGTTTTGAAAGGCTAAACATTTGTCTGGGATCTGTTACAGACTGTGTCTCTATGTTACAATTTAATCTCTCTCTCTCTCTCCCTCTCCCTCTCCCTCTCCCTCTCCCTCTCCCTCTCTCTCTCTCTCTCCCTCTCTTTGTGTGTACCGGTATGTGTGTGTGACAGAGAGAAACAGAGTTTGACCCATACTATATTCAGAAATGTTCTTCCTCCTGCAAAATATTGCTGTTATTTCCACTATGTGAAGTCCAGTCCAAGGCTTATTTTCATTCTGTTTGTGTGTGTGTGTGTGTGTGTGTGTGTGTGTGTGTGTGTGTACAGTATGTGTGTGTGCATGAGGATGTGCATGTGCCTGATGCATTGCCTATGTGTGTGTTTATAGTTTTATCTGTGTTCATCAGATAGGAAAAGCTTGGAGACAGAGTGTCGTGTCTGTCTGTGCTGTGTTGTGAGGGCGGTGATTGTGTGCGTGTGTGTGTGTGTGTGTGTGTGTGTGTGTACGTGTGTGTGCGTGTGTGTTCATTTCTGTGCTTGTTATCTCTGTCAGATAGAAGTCAGCAGACAGAGTGTCTCGTCTCCCAGCATTCTCAAGTGTTGGCTTTAGGGGTGGATGTGTGTGTGTGTGTGTGTGTGTGTGTGTGTGTGTGTGTGTGTGTGTGTGTGTGTGTGTGTGTGTGTGTGTGTGTGTGTGTGTGTGTGTGTGTGTGTGTGTGTGTTTGTGTGTGTGTGTGTGTGTGTGTGTGTGTGTGTGTGTGTGTGTGTCTGTGTGTGTGTGTGTGTGTGTGTGTCTGTGTGTGTGTCTGTGTGTGTGTGTGTGTGTATGTGTGTGTGTGTGTGTGTGTGTGTGTGTGTGTGTGTACATGTGCTGTCAGGCCTAAGCCTTGTCTGTGATGAGGGGAATTTGCACTATGAAGATGACTGGTTGGTTGGTTGGTTGCTGCTGGAGAATGCAGTAGACTGTGTGTGTGTGTGTGTGTGTGTGTGTGTGTGTGTGTGTGTGTGTGTGTGTGTGTGTGTGTGTGTGTGTGCATCACGAATTACTCAAACTGAACAATTACTGTGGCCACTAATGTTCGTTAGTATTTTACCAGCTTAAGGTGGCAACCACATTGGTATGTAGTAGTTTATACAAGGGTGGAGGACTTTACACTGTCTTTCTATGACACAACAGTCAATTGGTGGAACTGGTAATTAAAATATCACAAGGGCGGAAACCCCTGAAGTAACAATGACAACAGTGCCAGTAACAACAACAATCACCTATAGCAACCAGGTGCACGAATGCGCACGCTGCATGACTGTGTCGCCTGCTGAGCTGAAGACCCAGTAGTGTCAATGACCTCAACACTGAGAGAAACAATTCTGAATGGATGATGCATATTACTCCAATTCAGGCTGATAGGACCACCAAATAACCAGTTATATAATAAATAATCAGTATAGTTAGAAAGCCATCGTCTATGCAGTTCCAGGACATTTTGTTTCAGGAATTACGTGTGTGGAGTGAGCGTATATGAAATCTGTGCCCCTGTCGGAGCTTAAAGCCATCTGGGGCCACTGCTGTCCTGCCCCATCCTTCAGGTCATCCGGCTGGGCTGTGCTATGGGCCTCAGATGGTGAGAAGGAGTCTGTGCATTGATTTGAGTATCGATTGGGAAGTTCTCTCTAAAAAAACATCCATTTCCTCTGCCGGTATTGTCCAATCAATTACTATTTAGTTCAAGCAGTGGTGATAAAAAAAAAATCAGCTCTCTCTCTTAATCGTGGAATGATGAACTGTGTGCGTTTGCTCTGTGCTGTGTTGTCTTTTACAAATGGCAGTGTAAATAGGATTTTGACTTTTAAACCCTGTTGCCCTGCCAAGGAGACGGATGAGCCGGGCTCCATCAGTAATATTGCTCGTTTAGCATTTCCAGAGATAGCGGGATTCTCTATTCTTTATTGCACATGCAGCTGCAGGGCTGTTGACTGAGCTGGAAGTAATGGACTTTGGAGGATAATGGGGGAGCTATGGAGGTCTGCCAGACGTGGAGAGGACAGAATCCTCCATCATGATGGCTATCAGGACATTTTCCTAACTGTGCCATTGATCTCACGACTCCTCACTTGTCTTCTTTTTAGCGGTCTTTTATACCGTTTCTGTCTTTCTTTTCTTTCTTGCTTTCTTTTTTTTATCCCCCCATTCTTCCATTTCTGTCTTTCTGGCTTTCTTTTTCTATTCTTTCTTTCTTCACTGCATCTTTCATACTCAGTTTTTTTTTTTCAATTTCTGTTGAATTCAATTTCAGTTCAATTCGGTTTTTATCTGAGAACTGAGGAAAGCACTTTCCAGAACCCATCTTGAACATGACCCTTTATCCGCCTACAGCTGAGCAGGTTTAATCACACATGTTTAATCACATGTATTCCTCGTCTGTCTGATGAACGTTTACTGTATATCCATATGCTGTTTCCATATAGTCACTCTTTACAGTCATATTTGAGTTTCAACTCATTTCCTAGTGTTGCCCTCCATTCCCCATCCTCTACTGTATGTGTCTCTTCCCTACATCCTCCTGGACCCCCAGCAGGGCCCACTCTGTAATTATAAGTGCTCCTTAACCCTGTGGACACAGCTGGGGGCTGCGGATGGATCTGGACACTGTATTTACAGTACTGTACCTCCCTAAAGCTGAACTCTTGTTCAAATCGTAATGCTTGGTCAACAACACGCACAACACAATAGCAGCCCAGTCCTTTTCTTTCTCTCTCTCATTCTCTCTCTCTGTCTCTTTCTCTATCTTTCTTTCTCTCTGTCTCTTTTTTTCTCTCTCCTTCCCTCTCTCTCTCTCTCTCTGTGCTTCGGTGCGGGTTGCATCACAGAGCTGGAACGTGCCCCATGCTCCTCTCCTAATTGGTTGTGATGTATGGATTGTGGATGCCGGGGTTGTGTAGGATCTGATATGGGGATTATGAGGGGAGGCGAAGGGTGAGTGGGAATGAGAGAAAGTGACTGTGCGAGGGAGGAGGAGAGTTCAAAGGAGGGTGAGTGTCCTCAAAGCCCCACAACCACAGATTGACAACAACAAAGCATCTTAATTCAGTGTGAAATTGGGTCTGAGCCGCGACAACTATAGATGCAGTGTCGTCCATTACAGCAGACACACACACGCGCACACACACACACACACACACACACACACACACACACACACACACACACACACACACACACACCATGGACCAGTAGTCTCATAGACAAATGGTTTCTTTTATATATTCTCATCCACAAATACCCCCGCCCCCCCCCCCCCCACACACACACACACACACACTCACACAATTTTATTCTCTTCCACACCCATGAGAGTCATATACTCTCAGACACATAATTCCCATAATTCCCTTGTCAGTGCTGGCAGGAGGAGAAGTCGTTTGCCACAGTTGCATCATTGCAGGAGAGGAGGGGAAATTTAATTGTCCGATGATGAAGCCAGCTGAGTCCCTTTCTTTTCCCTTTTTCTTAATTGCCTCCATCCTTTGCCATCTCTCTTTTCTCTTTTTCTTTCTCTCTTCTCTCTCCTCTCTCTCTCTCTCTCTCATTTCTCCCTTCTCTCTGTCTGTCTGTCTCTCTCTCTCCTCTCTCTCTCTTTCACTCTCTTTTTCTCTCCCTATCTCTCTGTGTGTGTGTGTTTTAATATCAGTGTGCGGGTCAGGGCTTGTGCTGCAGGTAAACCTCTGTGTGCTGACAGCGGAGACAAAAAGAGCCCAAAGCAGCAGAATAAACTGAAGCAGGAGGCGGCCCGCCAGGCGCCCTTGACCTACACACAGGACAGGGGAGTGAATGGGGAGAGGAACAAAAAAAGAGAGAGAGAAGCTGTTCTTTTCTACCCCCCCCCCCTCTCTCTCTTTTGTGTTGCCCAGCAATTCGTTTTTTGTTATCTCATCTTCTTTCTCACTTTTTCCACCTCCATCTGTCTGTTTTGTCCTCTCTCTCCTTTTCTCTTCCTCCCTCTCTCTCTCTCCCTCTCTCTCTCTCTGTCTGTACATCTGGACAGGGGGATGAGAGACGAGGGGCTTTAATAAACGCCATCTCTCCTCTCTCTTTCATCTCCGCTGGCCGTGTCCTTGGCTATCGGCGGGGCCGCAGGAGCATTGTGGGATTGGGGGCTCGGTGTCCCGGTCACTACCGCCACCACCACCGCGCCGCCGCCGGCCCCAGGTCTCCGCCGTCTCCGCTCTCCGCTCTCCGCGCGCTGCCCTGCCGCCATCAGCAGCTCTGTCAGCGCGGCTGAAAGCCCACGCCTGATTATTTTATCAAAAGCCTCGGCTTCAGTTTCTAATTATGTCAACGTTGATGAATGACCCTGGAAAGAAGCAGAGAGAGAGAGAGAGAAATCGGACAGGGAGAGAGAGAGAGAGAGATCGGACAGAGAGAGAGATTGAAGAAAAAGAGAGATTGGAGAGTGAGAGAGAATGAGAATGAGAGTGTGTGTGAGAGAGAGAGGGAGAGAGAGAGAGATTGGAGACAGAGAGAGCGGGAGACAGAGAGAGAGATTGGACTGTATTCTCACATAGTAGAATACCTCAAACCTTGCAGTCCACTTGTGCTCTCTCCCCACACACACAGCCTCCCTCCCCTCCCCTGTCAATATTGAACCAGTGCATAAAACCACGGTTAATAAATGGCCCCACTTTTCATTGATCCACATTTTTTCATTTTCCCCCGTCAAGCACACCCCCCCCCCCCCCCCCCCTCTCCTCCCCAGGGCTGTGCTTGGTATCGTACATCACGCCCCAGCCCACCCCAACCCACCCACCCAGCAAGGCAGGCAGCCGCCTCCTCCTCCAACTCCATCTGCCCCCCTCCCCTCGCCACAGGATGGCACAGTGGGTCGATCTCACAATATAGTGTCAGGATTGATTCTCAATCAATTATTCTAATCCCAAATAGAGATGGGGTGGGTGGAGCATGGAGCGGGGTGGGGGTGGGGGGGTCGTTGGAGCTAATGACCCATGATTGGCTGGACTTAATTAGCACAGCTCTGGATCGTTCTTGCCCTGTTGCCCCTCGATGGTGGGAGGTCAGGGCTTGACCCCTGTAGGGTCAACTCAGCTCCCGTTCGAGCTATCATCTGCCAATACAGACTGCAAATGAGATTAGGGCTCCGACAGCGAATGCAGCAGCAGCAGCAGCAGCGTCTGAATTTGCCGTGAAAAAGTCTAAAAGAAAGCGGAGGCTGAAAGAGCGTCGTGGAGCCTCGGAGCGTCTGGCAGCCAGAGGAATGTCTGTGCATTAGCATCTCAGCGGGAGAGCGCTTCAACACAAGCACGCCCTCTCTCAGTGAATAGACCAGCGCTTGGATCGCAGACAAATACAGATGTTGTGGTTTCCTGCGTTGTTTTAGGTTCCTGCGTTAGTCCGTTAATTAAATAAAACGAGCGTGTCACGTGTACATTTAACACTGTAATGGCAGGACTGAGTCAACACTTAGTAATACAGCATGCTTACGATGTACAATAATATGAAAAGATAGATGGATAGATAGATAGATAGACAGAGAGATAGACAGATACACCTATCTAGATTTTAGTCTTTGTTTTCACTCCATGGTTCCACATGTATGGCAAGAGTTGAATAGGCTGAATGGGTAGTAGGGGTTGAGAGAGATGTCAGCCTGTCATTTCCATCTGGAAGCATGTGTTTTAATGATTCATAGTTTCTGTGACACTCCTACATGCACTGGGGTGAATTGAAGGGATGAATGGAATAGCTGAACATTTGAACATTTGAGGGCCGTGCACTACGAATGAGAGGGCTTCTTAGACAACCTGTTTCTCTTTCATTTTTCCCCTCCTCTTCTCATGCGCTGGTGTGTTTTTCATCTCTCTCTCTCCCTCTCCGTCTCTCTCTGTCAGAGGAGCTGGGCCTCATTAGGTAGAGGGAACAATCCAGAGATGGAGACACAGCAGAATGGAAGGAATGAGAAAGGGAGGAGAGGAGGAGTTTGAGAGCATGAGTGCAGTGCATGTGTGTGTGTGTGTGTGTGTGTGTGTGTGTGTGTGTGGCTGTTTGTTCTTGTGTGTAGGAGAATGTGTTTGTGTGCGTTTGTGTGTGTTTGTGGCTGTGCTTGTATTTGTGTGTGTGTATGAGAGTGTGTTTGTGTTCATTTGTGTGTGTGTGTTTGTGACTGTGCTTGCGCTTGTGTGTTGCTGCATCACTGCTGCCTGGGTTGCCGTTCCCCTGGGAAGCATTAGGGGAAGCAGGAGGATTAATTGCAAGGGGGCTTGTTGTGCTGTGGAGATGCCTGTTTTAGTGGCACAGCGCTGGGAACGGCCTCAGGAGACACACTGCTCCGGCAACGCCAGGTGAGAGGGCGTACTGCTGTGTGTGTGTGTGTGTGTGTGTGTGTGTATGTGTGTGTGTGTGAGAAAGAGGGTGGGCCTGGGGAGAGAAAGTACTCTCTTGCTCATTAAGAGAAACGTGGTGTGTGTGTGTGTGTGTGTGTGTGTGTGTGTGTGTGTGTGTGTGTGTGTGTGTGTGTGTGTGTGTGTGTGTGTGTGTGTGTGTGTGTGTGTGTGTGTGTGTGCGCGCGTTTTCGTGTGTGTATGTGTGTGTGTGTGTGTGTGTGTGTGTGTGTGTGTTAGTGGGGTTCGTCACCTCTGGGTGTAGTGTCTGTGCCTGTGACCGCAAAAGGACTAGCGTTCGGTGCTGGTTGTTCTTCACAGAGTCTGAGCATGTCTCTGTCATGCTGTCACAAAGCACTTATCCTTTCCTCTGTGCAGTACATTGTGTGTGTGTGTGTGTGTGTGTGTGTGTGTGTGTGTCTGTGTGTGTCTGTGTGTGTGTGTGTGTGGGTGCGTGTGTGTGTGTGTGTGTGTGTGTGTGTGTGTGTGTGTGCCATCACGGCAGGCCACGTCCAACCTATTTCCTTCCTGCAATCCTTCTCTTGTTATCTCCCTCTCTTCCTCAATCCCCTCCCCTTTGCTTTAGATATCTTCTCTCTCTCTCTTTCTCTCTCTCTGCTGTAGCTCTCTCTTTCTCTCTCTACAGTATATCTCCCTGTGTGTTTCTTTCTCTTTCTCTCTCTCCCCCCCTGTATCTCTCTTTCTTTCTCTCTCTCAGTTTGTCTTTGTCTTTCACTCTCTGTCTCCTTCTCTCTCTCTCTCTTTCTCTCTGGCTCTGTGTTTTAAAGAGCGTTCTCATGCACGTTTTTCTGCTGGTTGATGCCCTCCCTCTCTCTTGGCTCTTACCTTTGTTAACATCTTGCGTGCCAGCTGCTGGTTTCCTGTGTGTGCCAGCCAGCTGTCTGCTGCTGTGGGGAGCCATCGCCTGGTGCCCAGCAACCAACCCCCCCCCCCCCTCTCCCCCCCTCGCCATCTACCCCCCTCCCTCTCTACCACCCTCCATCCTGAGGGAAATGGTTGTCAGATGAGCCATCCCATCTGATGGGAAGGAGCACTTTTTGCTTTGTAAAAGTAAAATGCCCATCAGAGATGTGTAGAGCAGAAGAGATGGAGGCAAGAAGAGAGGGGGAGAGAGAGAGAAGAGGAGGTAGAGAGAGAGAGAGTGTGAGGGAGAGATAGAAGAGGAGGAGCAGAGGAGTGATGGGAGAGAGAGAGAGGAGGAGGATCAAAGGAGCAGAGGTAGAGAGGCAGAGAGAGAGAGAGAGAGAGATGGAAAGGACGGCGGGAACCCAAGGGAGTCCACAGCAGGGGTTGAACTGAGAGAAATGTGCTGTTTTTTTCCACTCTTTTCCACTGAATGAATTCTTCATGTTGACAGCGGAATGGCCCTGTCAAATGTCACTGACCCTTAAAACTAACAGTTACTCTCATTACACTGTCACACACACTCACACACACGTACACACACACACTCACACACACACTTGTGCTGAGTGACATGGCAGCATCCTTGGTCAGTGTCTTTGTGGTTCTGCTCTCCCCTGATCGATGCCTGGCCAGCGATTTCCTCTCCCTTTGCTAAAACACTCCAAGGGAATCTGAGAGAAGTGGCTCATGAAACTGACCTGAAACTGACAATCAAGCCTGTCTCTTTCTCTCTCTCTTTCTCTTTCTCTCTCTCTCTTTCTCTCTCTCTCACTCTCTGGAATACAGTACATGGCAAATAGATATGCATTCAAGATTAACAAACAAACTGGTGAATGTGTATGTGTTTGTGTGTTTGTGAGTGCCTGCGTGCATGTATGTATGGGTGTGTGCGTGCATACGTGCATGTTCATGGGTGCATGTATGGTGTTCGTCTGTTTGTGCCTGTGTATGTGGCATGTGTTCTTGCACAGTGTTTGCAGTGATATGGAGAGATGCCGTATAGAGGTACTATTTATTTAACCACTGTTCCTTGCCCTGTGGCATTCAGTGATGTATTTGGCAGCAAGAACTGCTGTCTGCCCTTGCTGTCCAAGTAAAACTGCCATTATTTCTTGTTCTTCTTTATTTCGGAACCCTGAAATAAGGCTCGTAACTTAAGACTGTCGAAGTATGACTCTCATAGAGTGACATATTTCTCACAGTGAAGATGAAAGTGCACCTCACTCTCAACCTCACCTGTTATATAGTGACCATTTATTCTTTGCTTTCTTGGCAACCAGGTTTTTCTCTCACCAGGATTTTCTTTCAGTCTCATCTTCATCTCTTTCTCGCTCTCTCTTTCATTCTTTCTCTCTCTGTCTCTATCTCTCTATCTATCTCTTACTCTTTCTATGTGTCTATATCTTTCTCTCTCACTTTCTCTCTCTCTCTTTCTTTCTCTCTACCTGTTTGACACTTCTATCCTTCACCTTTCCTTCCTCCTGGGCAGTAATAGTCACTCTTGTCTTGAGTGCAGTGTAGCAGGTGATGGTCTGGCTGGCTCCCTGCTGTGTGTGTGTGTGTGTGTGTGTGTGTGTGTGTGAGTACCAGAGTACCTGTTTCATTTGTGCCGTGGGAGACTGACCCAGTTGACTAGTTGAACTCAGAAGAGCTTTTCCAGCTCCTGATCTGCGTCCAGCTGTGCGACACCTCAGGGTTGACTGACGGGCGGGTTCTTATAATCCGGTGGAAAGCGGACCTTTTTCTGTGGCGCTACACATTTGTAATTCCTACCTCCTCTCTACGTGCAGTTCCTATTTCATGATGGACAGTTGAAAGTGTTTTGTAAAGGAATGTTAGGGAATATTTGGGTGGGTTATATGTGTGCATGCTGCTGATGTGCAGGACCAGGTACGGTAGGAATGGGAGAGGGCCTGTAGAGATGTAATGGAATGAAGATTAGGACACACCTGGCGAGCTGTCTCGCCAGATCCGCTGTGATATATGATTGGCTTAGAGTGAGATGAAATACAGCCTGTTGGCCAGGTGTGGTGTGTGTGTGTGTGTGTGTGTGTGTGTGTGTGTGTGT
>NC_085004.1:13711598-13809098 GCF_963854185.1 Sardina pilchardus
TATATGGGTTCCCTGTCTGCAACGTTGTGCATCAGCAATGACTTACCCCCCGACAGCGTCCTGTGAGCCGAGATCCAGCCGGTTTTTGATGCTGAAGGAAGTAGAAAGTAGGCAAGTTTCTGGGGTCACGAAAGTAAAGTGTTTTTCTTCTCAAAACCATACGTGTTCAAAAGAGTGATATATTTGCACCACAAAAACGTTGTCCAGGAAAAATTCAAACCTCGTTATCACTGCACTATTTTTCTCGATTCCTATCACTGCGCGCTACTGACAGCTGGCCAACGTTTTTGTGGTGCAAATATATCACTCTTTTGAACGCATATGGTTTTGAGAAGAAAAACACTTTACTTTCGTGACCCCAGAAACTTGCCGGACTACTTTCTTCAGCATCAAAAACGATCAAAAACCGTCTGGATCTCGGCTCACAGGACGCTGTCGGGGGGTAAGTCAGTGCTGATGCACAACGTTGCTGACAGGGAACCCATATAACTTCGTGTCTTAAAACCCGAACTATCCCTTTAAGAATGCATGCACTTGTTTGTTTATGCAGTTGAAAGGGTCTATACTGTGTGTTTGTTACAGACACATTCTTAGCTTAATAGTCTCAAGTTCAGATATTAAAGAAAATGATAGAAAATGAATGATGTCCAAGTTGCTGCTGGAAAATTGAAATGTTCCTATAGGATGCAGTTTAGTGATCTGTACAAAACAGTTATCTCAGTAGTTACATTAAAAAGACATGCTTGAAGGATTTACTTAGCTTGACAATAATTACTGTTGCTCCACAGAGAGACACACACTTTTCTATAATGAAAACACTCTAACAAAACACACTGTACTCACTTTGCACAACCTGCCACTGTCTCCCAGGAAATCCCCGGGAAGGTGCAGACTTGTGTAGAATTTCCATGAGAGGTAGAGGGGGGGAAATCTATTTGCATGATAATGTCAGGCTAATTTGTTTTGGGGGGGATCTCATGCAATTTGTCTCTTAACAGGCAAGGTCAAAGTTGGCCAAATTATCCCACAGGGCCACAAATGGAAGAGCATAATTAAAGCAACAGTGAGCTATATAAAATTACACTAATCCCTAACTAAAAGCTGTCCTCTGTTCTTGAAAGGCTGAAATATTGATGAAAACGTGATTGGTCATCTCAGTAATTAATTACACATCGATGTGGATGGAAAGCAGCATGCTTAAAAACATACTATAAGTCTTGTGGCTACAAAATACTGCATTAACGACTCACTAACGGGGAAAGCACTCTTTGTTTTGAAATGTTCACAATGAGCACAAATGGTATCAGATGCTATTTGGACTTAATAGCAGGAACAATGACTCCTAAATGTGAGTTCACTACTGCCTTACTGCACAAATCAGATGCCTCCTGCCTTGTATCAAACAACCACCAAAGACAAAATATGCAACACCAGCAGGTGACCAAACTCAGAATGCTTTTAAAAATGCCATTTAGTCAGCTTCAGCAACCACAAGGTCCTATTCAAAAAACATCTACATATTTTGCTGTACATGTACATTGTCTCTTTTCAGAGGGTTTTTAAAGAGTGCAAGACTAGTAAATTAAAATTCATGGCATGAACACTGTGATTCTGGCTTGTAGATGCTACAGTGACTGAGGCGGCAGCACTAGCTTCTATGCTGAGCAGAGAACAAGGGCAAATGAAGAGGGGGAGGGGGGGGGGGTGCAGAAGGTGCACAACCAGCAAAAGCATGTGCTCTGCCTCACTGAATTTATTCAAGCATCTAATTTCATCCCCCATTTAATATTTGCAAAGCAATTTGAACACCCTGTGGAAAATAAGTTTCAGCAGGAGAAAACACTTCAAGTGTTTGCTTCATGCAGTAGTAGCTCCCCCCCCCACACACACACACTTCCATTGTTTAATTTTTCAACATTACAATAAATAAAGATGTCTTGTCTTTGCATCAGACATGCGCCTCTATTATTCCATGCATCTCTCGGAAATGAGGACAAGAGTGTCATCCTTGACCTACCTACGGCTTTGTGGCATAAGGGGTAAGGTTGTGGGAGCACGCAATACCCTAAGATAGAGGTTGTGGCCGAGAGAGACCCTTTGCATCTGATGTCCACATAAATCTGGCTCTGTCTTGGGACACCAAAGGGGCCAGCCCGGCGCTGCCACAGTAGTTTATTAAAATCTTCCATCATCTGCGGAGGGATTTAGCAACAGAGTCCCCCAGCTGCAAATGAGGCTCCCAGCGGTGCTCACTGGTTTGGCCCCCATCTTAAATGAATTGCCTCTGGCTGCTGACAAAAGTGTCGCGGAAAATATCTCAGCAGTACATCACCCCTCTACCAAGTCATGTAATGGAGTCGGCCATAAGTAAAGTTCAAGAGGAAAGACCCTGCATGTAGCACAGAAGCCCTGCACTAATCCGTCTGTGTGAGGGTTAGCGTGATTATTATAACCTTCTCGTTTTTTTGTGTCCCCACATACACACACAGTTCTTCTCCCTCCTGTATTCTTGTACAGTATGTGTGCCGGAAATCTGGTGTGTCAGGCCCAATATAATATATATCACATAAGATATCAAATTACATTAAGTTGTATCTGTTACACTCCAGTCCAGCATCTCTGCTTCTTAGCCCTATTTTTTCCCCAAGGTTTTTTTTATTTTTTTTTTTATCAAAGTCCCTTTGGACAAAAAACATATGTGTGGGGGTGTATGTGTGTGGGTGTATTTGTGTGTGCGCGCTGTGCGCGTGCATGCATATGTGTGTATACAAATCAATGTGCCAGCCACAGCACTGTGGCATTGATTGATATGGTTTCAAAACATCCAATTATTTCATACCTAGTCACCTGAGTAGTCGAGCCTGGATTGAGCCATTGGACAGCCCTTTGAGCGTCCGTGTGCCCGTTTCTTATCAGTACCAGACAGTCTTTCTCCAAGATCTCCTTTCCTTGGGCATACCATGATGGATCAATCCACTGTTCCCATCACATGCAGATCTCTGCTTCTGGATCAACACCACCTACAGTTCCCTCAGGCATGTGCCATTAGTTTCAGAATTATTACATTACAGACTGTTAATAACTAATAATGTTGTCAATAAAACAGGGATGATAGACATCATGAGCAGTATTATTCAGTGTGGAGAGATTATACAATTTGATTATCATCATTTGAAGCTCGTAATTCTTAGACTCGGACTGAAATTGGTTGTAATTGGCTGATCTGATTTTCAGTATCATCACACTGCAATCATAGAATATTTACAAAAGACAGGCGTATAATAACTTGGGAAAGACTGATAATAAGTTGACATGTGATTTGATGTGAAATTGTGAGACAATTCGTACCACTCAACATTAACAAGATATTGCTGAAAGAAAACAGTTCCTACAGCAATCAGACTTTTTAACAAGAGCAGTTGACTATAATTGTTGCTGTTGTGATTATGTTGCTGAGATTGTTGTGATTATTGTGTCCTTTCAGTGCAGGTGCACACCTATTTATGTATTGTTGTAGTGTATGTTGTACAGTGTCTTAAGTGTCAAATGTCCTAATGATGTATGTTGTTGTGTGTGGTTGCCAGGTAGCAAAAGAATTCCCCCCGGACCCCCCCCCCCCTTGGGGATTAACAAAGTGTAATCAATCAAAAACAATAAATATGAAAACAAATAAACTCTGGCTTTCACCATTGGAGCTGGCGTGGAAAAGAATCACTGACATGGGCCACACAAACATGGAACTCGAATAGAGTGTGGAGCTCAATTGACTGTGTGTTAGACCTTTGAATTACCATTTAATGACTCAACAGTGCTGCCTTCACCCTCAAGTAATGATAAGAGGTTTGAGGACCAATGAGACAATTGTGGCATAGATAAACATGTGGATTTAAATAGCTGCTCTAAAGACAGCTATCATGCACTGGATGGAGTAGGCCGACTACACAGAAGAGCTCAGGGAAGTACTGGGTTAAAGATACCCTGCTTCCAGTAGACAGGCCCTTGAACCTAGAGTGTGATCAAACTGTGCAGCATGAGAGCCCTGCTCCTGATGCCTTTTCAGTCCACAAGAATGACACTCCAGAGCTGGCAGTAAAGCTCAGCTCACACATTAAAGGACAGATAGGCCCTTTTTGGGCATGTGTGGGTTTTTAGATGTGCCAACAAAACAGCGTTAGAAAAAGTATCTGCACTACGGATAAGCCGAAAAGACAGAAAGTCTGCATAGCTCATTGTCTTAACCATGCGACTTGGCATGGCCAGGCACCATGGCGCAAAGCCTCTCCATACTAAGTGGGATGTGTGGACTAAGATGGGAGTGCTTTTTTGTCCAGAGGGAGATAATCCTTCCTGACTTAAGACCCTTCTGTGGGTAGAGTGCAGCCACTGAATGCATTACTGGTCCGTGGTATCAGGATCTAACCTTCTGATTACACCACTGCATGCCACTCAATTGTCTTTCATCTCAACTTCACCCCACACCCCCTCACCCCAACACACATACACAGACACACACAAACCCCCTGCACTCTCAAACATGCATGCACCTCCACCCACACACACACACGCATGCAACCACCCTCCCACACACAAACACACATAGATGCACACAAATTCACGCATATAGTGATGCTGTCATAGCACAAGTCTTCTTTAACAAAAATACTCTGCACTAAAGTTAGGGTGGTGTCAAATTCCAAGTCAATATTTGACTTTAAGGTCTGAATACACTAGCTTGCTAGCTGCCTTTGTAAACTCTACTTTGACTTAAGTTGTCGTGGTAACAAAAAAACACGTTTAGCCAAAGACCATGCCCTGATTTTAAACATCTATCTGTGCAAGTCCATTCTTACATATACTGTATATAAATGGATCCATCCATATTGGCATCCATGTGTGTATGACATGAGTGAATGCACAAGGTTTTTTTCTATTCAGCCTCAAAAGCTGACAAAATGTTTCTGATTTGGCTGGATTTGAAAATGTCATCTTTTGAGGCCTCTGTCTGAGATTTGAATAGCACCACATGCGTTTCAGCACCCAATTCTAAAGAAATCAGTTTACAATAGATTTCTCAGAACATACTGCCGTTTTATCCAGGATTCCTACAGTCGATTGCTTTCATAAAATGAAAAAATTGGCTCTTTTCTTGCTTGTGCCAATGTGACAAGTTCCTTTAATATGCCTGGAAGGAAACAGATGAGGCTTATTTGAAATAAAAAGGCCTCTGAAGGGGTCAAAGAAAAAGAAATTCCCAGTGGTGTTTGTATTAACAGCATTTCAATGCACGGAGAAAGCGGCTGTGGGAGTAGTAGGGAGGGCTTCTCTCAACAAAAACTCAGCCCTTATTTAGCTGGAGTTATTGCAGTTGCAAAGCCACAGTATTCCTTTAGGATTTGAGCCTGTCCGTCAAGAAATGTATGTAAATTGCACTTCTGAATGTAACTTAGGATGTAGATACTTTGTTCTCATTGCCATATGACATAGATGCACTGTTTATGAAGAAAGACATTAGCTTGCATACATACATAACGATAGTCATGGCGGTAACTGATAAGAACCATTTGAAGACATTTCCTAACCATCCAAATGCTAGCAGGTGATTCACGACAGCATGCAGGATCATGATGCACATACATTCTTACTGTGGCGATATTCAGACATTTATGTATGTTTCTCACCATTACTCAAAGTGTGGTGGCTCCTTGAAATTGTATCTTGTCAACTAAATGCAGTGGGAGTAATTAGTGAACTCTGTTAGATGACTCATTTTTTGTATCTATGGGGAGCAGAGCTCTCCAAAGAAGATTTGCACATATCTAGTTTCAAAGAAGAGTCATATCACTAATGCATGCTTGTCACATGCTGTTATGTCCCCCAAAGGCCTCACCTACAACTTTGTTAGTCATAACCATAACACCTCTAGTCATTCTTTCCATAAGCGTATCATTTTTCACCTCCTGACCTGCAGGTCTCTATAGGCAGTGTGAAACACAGCACCTGGAGTGAAAAACAACATCATGTTGTTATGTTCCAAGATCAGCGGGGTTGTAAAGAATTAAAAGTGTAGAGAAATGGTGCTCCTGCAGTGTTGAAGCGTGACATTCCTCCACACAGAAAGGTGAGTGTTCTCTGTGCTTTTTAAATTGCTCTGAGATACTGAGAGAAAATCCACAAATGGCAGGTTTGAAAAACAAGACTGAGAATATGTCATTTAATACTTCATTCCAGCTTGTGCTAGACAACGCTAGAGAGCATTCAATGCACATAAGTCAGACTTTATTTCCCCAAAAGTAAACAATAGGCTCTAAAAAATTAAATTGGACAGTTTGAGAAACCTGTGTAGGTTCCTTGTAGATTTTTATCATATACATGTAGAGTACTTTAACAAGAAAAGGTCAATAGTATGTTATCTAATCAAGCGATCAAGATAAATTAATTCTAGTGACTGACTATATTCTATACTATTATTTTAAAACGACACTTTGCGTGTGCTTATCCATTCCTTAAAGTTAAAACTGGTCGACAATAACAAAACAAACAAAAAAAGATCTGCTGAATACTCTAGGCCAACTCCTTGAGAAACTCTGAGTCAGCCTGTCATAGCAATACGTCAATGCACACACACACACACACACACACACACACACACACACACACACACGCACACACACACACAGCACTCTGTTGTGCACTCTGTCCTAAAAATAAACATAGAGTGTGAAGTTTAAACTTGTAGATCAAATATGCGTTCAAGGGGCTTGACTTGGCTTTTGTGATTGTCACATTAAATATATGTAATGCATTTTTATATCTTCTCATAAGTTGTGTTCTCTATGTTGTTACAAATGGAGCTCATGTGATACCAACAAAAAAGAAACAAAACAAAAAAAATAAAAAAATATCATCATCGTTGTCATCATCATCATCATTATCATCTTCTTCTTCATCAAGAGTGGCTGGTTCATAATCAAGAATATTTGGTCTCAACAATATTTTTCACAAATAAATTTAAACTTAATAGATTATTAAAGTGATTATGCAGACAGAAATTAGAGCTTTCTCTACAATACCCTTCTAGAGGTGCTTTTAGATTGTGTTGTATCAAATGGTGATGTCAAAATGACATCTTAAGATCAACATGTCTGCAGCCTTCAAATGAGATACAGTATGTGTTTTAATGTGCTGTTGATATTGATTTTATGCTACAAGCGCATTGTAGACCACAACAGCACGAAGATTCGTGCTTTGACTAAAAAAAAAAGAAAAAAAACAGTGAGCCATTTTAGCTTCTCTTGATGGCAATTTGCATATTACATGTTTTGTCACGTTATTACTGTAAAAACAAATCTAAATGAAAACAACAACAACAACAAAAACAGTTGTTTGGTGAGTGGAAAGAGATTAGTGAGGCTTTGGTGTAAACAAGATCCGAAATCCAAAACAGTTTTATGTGTTACTTTTATTGTGCCTATCAAGGGTTTACATGGCTTCAATGATTCACTTAAGCATTGCTTTACAGGGATACATGTAGCTCATTTGTAGGACATTTGTATGCTATAGCACAGTAGAGCCTGTTCACAGAGCTACACTGGAAACAAAAAACAGGGTGGAAAAAATGTACGTCAGATTTGACGAATAAAGGTCACAAATCCAGTGCATATACACTTGCACTAGCACTGTGGCTGAATACTGAGCGTTTGTGTCAAGCCTGCATATCTAGGCCATCCCTTGCTGAAGGCTGTTCAGTCCCGTGCACCTGACCACTTTGACCGAACCTGACATAAGCTCCACCGATGAAAGCACTTGTCTCTTATGCGAGGGGCATGATCAGTCATGCAAAAGTGGGGTGGTGGAGTTTTCTATGGGCTAGGGTCACACAGTTGTTTCAGAACTAGCCCAATACTTAGAGACTTAGCCTACACACGCATGCCCTCTGAAAAGCATAGACAAGTTCTCATGCCAAATGTTTTATCAGAAGCATAGCATGTGGACCCATGTACAACAACAACAACAACAACATAGGACACATGGAAATTGGTTGTTTGTATAATGTTTACCTAGATGCACGATTACTATCCATAATAATTTTGGAATATCTGTCACCCTGAACAGAGAACAATTAATATCTGTCCAGAATGTCAAAACAAAGACTGCGATCTTACCATTTGTGTTAAATGTGACAAATCACTCCATGTTCATGACACATTTTCTCTGTAATTACCGCACCGGCTCCCCGACTGGCCACCCAGTTTTTTCCCTGTCAACCCTAAGAGAGATAGATGTTCTTAGAGGGGAGGGGTCATCTACAGCACTGCTCCAGGAACCGCTCGCTCCGATAATAGCTTCCTCATAAACAACCCATAAATTCATAACCAGTAAATCTGTCTCACTGAAGCATGCTCAATCTATACTGACCTGCCTTGAAATAAGCACAAACTATTGCAAAAAATGTTGTCATTGTAACAGCATGAGAAGGAGAAGAGCTGATTTTTTTACGGCTGGTGAAATGGCTGCAAAATATTGCAATATCTAATGTTCTTCAATTAAGCGTACATCTCACAAATCTCACAACTTGCTTTCGAGAGACTATACTCGGCTAAACATATTCCTACACCTCTACATTAATTAAAAGAACACTAGAGGATGATTTCTACCTGTTGCCACGGGTAGCATTATGCAAAAAGACATCAAAACAAACTGAGTGACCAACATGACCATTGCATCATCAATTGTAGAGACCAACAAAAATAAATAATTGTCATGTGAAATCATCATTTCAATGCAAGTTATTTTGAGAAAATGTTCTTCCAACCTGTGAGTTGACATTCTGTGATGAGATATCACAAGATGATCTACCTATATTAATCTATTTTTTTCTCAATCTTTTTTTGCTCTCACAGTAACACTGCCAGGGTATATGTCAATGATTGAAAGATTTATAAAAAGGTTTCCTCATCCAATTTCACCATGCAGTGTCTTGAGAAAACACAGCATAAATAAATATTGATTTAATCAGTGTGCTGTGCTATTCTTTTGGTCAGAGTGTGTAACAGAAAAAGAAACGGTGTGCTGGGGGAACAGCTGAGAATAGAGTGAATGTGTATTAGGTCTGTAAGTGATTATGACAGATCTCTTCTGTGAAAATCCTGTTTCCCTCCACAGAAAAATTGCACTGTTCGAACCTTCAGATGGGTGATGAAGAGACTTTGCCCTTTCTTTTGTGGTCAGTCATATTCACTATACCTAACAGAAAATCAGTCTGTTACCCTCACGCCTGCCTACCTCCTTTGGAGGTGATTCCCTAGGTGCATTCCCTTACTGCTCGCCTGTGTAGCTGCTGTTTCAAGAAATAGCGACTATAAATAATTCCATGTATCTCTTAAGAACTAAAGAGGCTATGATCTTGTATCACATTTCAAATATTAAAAGATTCAAGTATTATAAACACAGACTGACAACACAAAGGTACCTATTTTGAGACATTGGTGCTTATGGAAAGAGCCAATTGTGAGTAATTTTCTGTGGAGTAAATATTTGCAATATGCTGCAACAACACATTTTCATAATTGCACTGTTCTCTTCTTTTTTCAGAATGAAGCACAATCCTTCTAACTATATCAAGTCTCCTGGAGAGATTTAACCCATAACATCTTAGATTATGTACTGTAGATATAAGGTTAGACACAAAATCAGGTCTCTTTGGGATCTCACTGGACACTTCAAATGTTAAGAGAATCTGAGACTGTCTTAGAAGGTATTTACTGTATATGGAGGACTCCATAGACTTGGTCTTGGTCAAATACTTCTTTTAAAGCTAAATAAAGTTGGCTCTTTTTTTTTTTAAGGAACCTAACTCTGTCACATTGTATGGGGGCAAAGGGACATCAAATGTGTATTTTCATACATCTGTCCCCTGATACTTCATAGAAAGTCTGAGCATTCAACCACTTTATTCTGCTACATCATATATCTTTTGAAAATCTGCGACTGAAAGTGAACCAAATGAATAATTTACACACAGCCACAATATGTTAGTGTTGACAGGGATAAAGGAATGTGAGATCTACTTCTTTCACATCTATTTTCTAGAGAGACATCTCTGGCCGCTCTGTGACAATGTTGTGGCATAGAGCTCTGATGTAAAGTGAAATAAATAAAATGTAGAAATAAACAGTATTCTGACAAAATGTGCTGGAGTCAATGCAAGGGTGCAGGTAGATGGAACAAAAAAGGCAAATCAAACCAGTTAAAGCATGTCAGCTTTAAAACTGCTTACGCTTCTCACTACTGAACTTTGTTTTTCAGGAATTGATATACTCCTAAACAATCTTAATGAAGTTGCACCATTCACTTCGAAATTAATGAAACATTTCACACACGGTACAGATGATTAGGAATAATAAAGTAGAGTAAGTGCTTCTGCTTTAGGGTCACACAAAATAGCTTCAGAGGGCTCAACTCATTTTTTCGAAAGTACGTGCCACATCAGGTCTAGCCAGCTACATTGATTATGGTGAAAACTAATTATTGCAGCATACAGCACACATGGATCTATGATGTCAACATAACTTGTAAGAGTGATGCTGTGTATTGAGTGACCGTTAACTGAAGCTTAAAAAAATTCAGAGAGTGCAAACCAAATGCCCTATCTAGCAAAGGTTGCAAATCTGAAAGAGGAGGTGGTGCATGAGTCAGATACACAGAGATGATAATAACACTACAGCTAATAATACAGCAACCAAGACTCTGCACCGCTCTGCTCATCGGATCTTAGTGTAGGGCAAAACATTCCTATGGGCAGGACGGCACTGAAATAGCCTGTATGCTTCCTGGCTATTGTCAAGATGAATCTGTCTCGGACAGATTTGGTCAGATGACGTAAGGAGTGGTGTCCCATTTCCTGGGCAAAGATTTCAACCCCTATCCCTTGTGTCTCCGTCCTGAATGGTCACTACCCAATGGAGGGCAAAGGAAGAAAAAATGGGATTGAGCTTAATATCACAAGTATTCCTCAATTTGAATGAAACAAAAAAGCAGGTCCAAGGCACTCAATCCAAAAAAGGAACAAATTTAAAAAGCCTTTATTAAGTATGGCTTAAGTAATATTATTTTAAAAATCGTACAAGCCGACATGTTTCGACCACAAAGTGGTCTTCTTGAGGGCAACATTTGCCGTTTATTCCTCAATTAGTTTCCCTTTCTACATTACTCTGTGCCAAAACCAAACCACTAATAATATACTGTTCACCTCATACCATGCAGGTACCAGGGCTAGACCATACGGCTGAAAAATGCATCACAATTAAAACAAAATGTACTAACAACCTAAAAGAGGTTTAAATTGGCCTATAATCAAAGCTGGGAGATGAGACATCTTGAGGGAGGCAGGTTTTCCTAATTCTATTTTTACCACTTATCAAATGGTTCCTTAATGAGTTATACACCATACTATAAGTAGCCTGGATGCAATCCTGAATTTGCCCTGCCCATACAATTTAAGGGTCTAAAGTTGCTCCATTGAGAACTCTACCTGGTTAAGACCTTCTCAGGCCAATCAAATCTGTGTGCTATGGTTAAAATTTGGTATCTGAGTGTCATTTGTTGCATTATCCAGAAGTGTGGTCAAAATGGGCATTTCGTGAGCCAGGGAGGGAGAATGCTTGAAGCTGATCCATGCATCCTAAGTTTCGATATGTGTTATGAGCTTTCCTGCCGGTTTAAATT
The DNA here is from genome assembly GCF_963854185.1 of Sardina pilchardus. Lineage (NCBI taxonomy): Eukaryota > Metazoa > Chordata > Actinopteri > Clupeiformes > Clupeidae > Sardina > Sardina pilchardus. The sequence goes on from NC_085004.1 coordinate 13,723,323, forward strand.
AAATAAATAAATTTGAATAACTATCAAAAATGATATCAAACCATTTTCTTGTTGCTATTGATGAAGTGTCTTTAGCAATATGTCGTTATTGTTTTATCGCCCAGGCCTGTCTGGTATTGCCATCGTTAATATTCTGTCATTTTTCTTTTTTCTTTTTTTTACGGTCTGAAATGTTTGTATGTAGACACCACCGTCCCTCTACCATCACATCAAATGATATCATGTACGACAGGAGGGTCATGACTTACAAACTGATTTTCAATGCTTCCCAAGATGATGTATGAGAAAGCATCAGGCCAATGTCTCTGTGCATTTTCAAAATAAATGGGTCATTTTCTTCTTTTTCCAGATGATTCATGTCTATGGTATTTTGCCGGGTAAGCAGCAGTGTGTCCGGCTCTGCCCTACTCAGGGGATGACGAATGTTTGTCTTTCCTTTGTGGTGTCAGAGCCCCAGCTGTGAACTGAGTGCCCTGATACTGCTTCACTCTGGCAGCAAAGCCAAAAGACACTTTTCTCATGACTGAAGGGCACCATAATGGCTGAACCTGTAGCCTCGCCCGACAGGCCTTTATATATAATTCAAGACCACTGCTGTTTTAAATGGCACTAACTGCATGAACTCACTGGGTGTTTGGCCACTTGACATGTGGAGCAACTTGGACCAAAGAGCAGGTACTGCCAATGTGCACTAAAAAAACTATTGATTGCACCTGAGTGCCTCACGGGCACCCATGAACCTCTCTCTCTCTCTCTCTTATGTGCATATGACTGTGCCTGCATGCCCACACATACACAGAGAGAGAGAGAGAGAGCCAGACAGACCGAAAAGAAAGAGACAGAGAGAGTTCTCTGATTAACCATTAATTATTAAAATGCTGAAATGCTTTTTGAACCTCCAGTTCTTTAAAAATATTTCCTTTGAATTATTTCAAATTTAATCTACAAACATGCTTTAAACTTGATCACAAAGGGCATGAGTGTTTTTTAAAAAAATATTTGATGTGTTCAAGGCCATTTAAAATTAATATTCTATGTTGCGATATAGGTTAATACACAATATTAAAAAAAAAAAAATCAATTAGTGGTAATTCAGTCGGAAAATGAAAGAGCAGATGTTTTCCTAGGGGTTGTGAGTTTTCATGATGTGTGTCGGCGCCTCTCCCCCCAAAAATTCATTATGAAGCTACAGTCCATTTGAAAGATTTAAAATTCTTGCAGAGGGATATGTCACAATGATGCATTCATTTACCCAATATATATATATATATATATATATACTGTATATATAAGTAACAGGTAACCTTGAAGAGCAGATGAGAGAGAGTCTGTGTCATGTAATGATTGCCTTTTTTGTCTAGAGGAGCTGATCTAATTTTCAAACCCATTTGCTGTCATTGTGAGATATATTTCAGTCGCATAGCAGACCAGTAGGCAAATTTGAAAAAAGGACAAATCTTGTGGAACTGGCTGAAGTTGGCTTGAACAATGAACTCATTTCAAAATGATAATTAATACAGCATTAAAGGAAAACTCTGGCCATTTTTCATATAGATCTCTGATTCTCAAGGTCACCAAGGTTTTTTTTCCGTAACGACAGTACTCGGTGAGCTAGAGAGACAGATGTATCAAAAAAATTGTCGGAATTCTCCTTTAATATGGAATTGATCAGAACATTTGGAACCTTGCTGCAGGGATTTGCTTCCATTCAGCCATTCATTCTTATTTAGGTCAGTCAGTGATATTGGGGAAAAAGGTGCTTGGATATAAGGTAAGCATTATAGTTCCACTCAAAAGTGCTCAAGTGAACAGGTACACAAAAGAAAGACAGATATTGATAACCTCAGTCTACTTGGTAACAAAATAATGGTTCTCATGACATCCCTAGATCAGTCTGTCAACAAACTTCAACATCCACATACAGTAATGCAAAACAGAATGTGACTCACCAAACCAGGTGACCTTCCTTTTCTCCAGAGTCCAGGTCAATGTAAGCATGTCCTGAATGTGAGTGCTTTCCACAGTGAACAGAGGATGGCATGGACAGTGTCACTATTCTGCAATAACACAACCATAAAACATTATATTGAGTTTTGAAACTCAAATGACAAACAAATTTGCATACTCCTTTTCAGTACACAGTATCTAAACACATTACAGTAATTTCATGCATATAAGCCGCATTGTGTATAAGCCGCTGGACAGTGTTTTGTGCAAGTTAAAAGAAACAAAACCATATTAACATCATATTAACTGCCATCCTGGCCTGTACCTCATAGCTGAAGAAATGTTGCAAAATCAATGTATAAGCCGCGGCTAATAGTTGGTAAATTACGGTAAAGATTTCCCCCTCTATACAACAGGTGGAAGGCCACTTGTGATAATAATATGATAGAGAATTCAGTAAATGAGCATACAGAATATACTGAATTTGCAACAGAGTATATGTATTGTGTAAGGAAGTAAGACAGAAACATCTTTGCGGAAGGGACATGTCCTATACTTTGTCACTCTTGATAAGTCTCTTGGTTCTTTAGGACTATATAGCATAGTACTAATAGACTGTGATGGCTTGGCAGTGAAATCACTTTGCAAATGAGGTCATATAAAACACACATAACAACATAGGGATGTGTGCAACCTCTTTAGCATTTACTAGTGCTGAAGACATCTCTGAATGTCTTAATGATGTTAGAAGAAGAAATTAACTTCCTACAAGGCACTTTAACACAAGGCAAACCTCGAGGACGGGCTTATCTCCTGGAACATTATAATTTTATTCAACTAGATAAAACAGACTCCTCAAAGAGCATGGGAATCTCAAGTGGGATCAAGTTGGATGCTCCCATTAAGCAAAGTCCCCTTCTGGTCATGTTGACTCATAAATTATTACATAACCCAAATAAGTGCAGAAAATCTGTGAAGAGCCTTATAGATTTTGTTCATGTTTGAACGATTTAATCCTGTGTACACTGACATCTTCAGAGGGAAACAGGAAGAAATAGGGGGGAAGACCAAAAGACCAAAATACCACTTCTCAGAATGTTAAAAAAAAACTTGATTATCATTTTTTTTATTTAGTGGTTTCTTCCCCTGGGCCTATGCTCCGCCTCTCCATTTCATCTAAATCATCCTGTCAATTATTGTGTAATCATGTTGAAAGACCGACAGGAAACAGACTAAAGCAAACTGAACCAAAAACACTTCTTTGTTGGATGTAAAAAAAAAAACACAAAAGCTTTCAAGGACAAAATAAGATTTTGGCAGTTAAAACAAAGACGGCCAATGGCTTTGAATATGAGAATAACTTTTCTTTAACGCTCAATACATGACCGAAGGTTACTGGAATCTATTACTGTTATATCCATAAACAGACAAGGAACAAGGAAACACTATTGACTTCTTGGAAAAAGGGTCAGCATTACTTGAGTTTATCAATGTGTGTGTCCATGATTTTATCCACAAGTACTGAGAAACTGGCAGGACTTCAAACAATCTCAAGCAGACAAGGCTCTATACCGTGACACATTGATTTTGATGTGAGTGCAATGAAAAACAGTATGGATTGGCAGGACAGTAAGTTTGTCAATGACCCCACTGGGAGAGTGCCTTCAAACTGTCACTGGGGATCCCCTTATTGCCCACAAGTGACTAAAGGTAGCAAAGCTATGTGTTATTCAATATTAGCATCAATCTCCATTAACAGATTTTAAGATAATTAAATAAAGCATATATTTCTGTTTCAAAAATGCTCTCTCACCTAAAGCAACAACCAAGACTTTGACCTTATTAGCTTCAAAGTATGCAATCAGAGGGAAAATGACAAAAAAAGAGGCTCCAAGATTTAAAGCTTAATCACATCATAGCATATATCAGTATGGTAGTTGTCATAGGACAACTACCATACTGAATATGGAAGGCAAACCGACAAGATATTTTTCATCCTGGAACTGACACCTAATAGTTAATAAGTCAGGGCCAAAAAACGTGGCCACTTCAATTTTACACCCACACTAATTTCAAAATGAGGATTAATACAGCGTTAATATGGAATTGATCCTGTGTCCTTGGCCGCCACTCTCCTCAGGAAGCTTTTCATAAAATTTTGGGATCTTACTGCAGAGATTTGCTTTTTGGCCAATACAGCCGAGTGGTGACCTTTACTTAGGTCAGTCAATGATGTTGGGCTATAGGACCTGGTTTTGCGATTGGCATCACAGTTCCACAGGCCTCCTATCTCACTAGGGAGCTTTTCATAACATTTTGGGACCTTGTTGCAGACATATGCTCATTGGCCCATTCCGCCATAAATTGAGTGGTGAGTTTTACTTACAGTAGGTCAGTCAGGAATGTTGGGCAATAGGAACTGTTTTTTTTGACTGGCATCACAGTTCCACCCCAAAGTGACCCATAACACTGAGGGTCAGGGCTCTGTGTACAGTGGATGCAAACACTAATGGAGCCTCTTTTTTGTGCACCTCATTGACAAGTGTACAAATGAAAGACCTAGAGTTAGATAGCTTCTCCAAACTGCTGTCACCAAGTCAAAAGTACACTGTATCCTAAAGGATTTCCATACTGTAGCATTCAAATTTCCCTTAACCATGAGAAACAGCCCCAGAGCAAAAATATTTGCAAAATATTGCAATTACAGGCACCATTGAATCAGCAAGCTGGTTTTCTCCTGGCGTCAGTTTAGGGAAGCATAATTTCTCCTGGAATCAGATAGTGAAGTATGTTTCATCAGTCCACAAAACACAAATCAGCTAATGCTTGGCATTGGATGGTCAGTTTATGCAGGTCACAGCTGTTCATCAATGGAAACCCATCATGTCATGCAGCTTCCAATTGACAGCTATTGCACTGATGTGCCTTTCCAGAGCAGTGTGGAAATGAATGGTGAGGATAGTGAAGACTGATACAGTGAACTAACTAGAGAAGAGAATGTCCTTTTGCATGCAATTCAGCAACTGACAACTATGTTCAGCATATATGGCAGAACTTACAGTTCTACCAGAAAGACTCCGTAGACAGAACAATAAACAAAATCGTTGGCTTAAGCCCCGTCTCTGATCCGTCCAGCGATGAACGGATCTCAATTCCTGCTGATGGAAGAAGGAAGGGGCGATGAGCCTACCCCCATATATCGAGACAGGGACCAACTTTTGGCGGTGGCTAAAAGGGGGAAGATGCACTTGGCATGCTGCGGCCGACAATATGTAGACTGCTGGCAATGGTGGCTGGAGGGGTGGTGGAGGGAACGACGAAGTCAGCGTACTGAGTATGCAGAGAAGGTGTTAGATGCCGCTAAATGCCTATAGGCTAGTACTGATTGATTGAATGCATGTCTAAGATCGCGGGGGTTTCCCCGAAAATACAAACTAAGGCTATGATTGGTTCCATGAATGCATGGGCGTAGTAAGAAAGATACACTGCGAGTGTTCCTAATAGAACTTTCGCTGAAGCTATCATAGCCTTAAATATGTAAAAAGAAAAAAATGTCTGGAGACAATGATGGGGCAATTATGATGTGAACATTACGCTTACCTCACGAGACTCATTTTAAAATTAGAGCCATTAAGATTATGCCAGTCTGAACATAGCAGCCTAGAAACACATTGGAAATACAGTATGCCATCCCATGATAGTGCCACACCAGTTATTCAATTACATCAGTTGAGCCACAGACATTTAGCACGATTCTGTGCTTGATTTATGCGACTATAGCAATGGATATGACTGGAAATATGTCCATATTTGTTTACACATACGGTAAACTACTCAAGACAGTAAGGCAGTGGGCACTTTAGCAAAAAAAAATCAATCAATAGCTCAGTATCTCTGTCATGCTTATACTGTATTGTACTGTACTGCTCATGCTCTGGTGCTAATTAGGAAAATGCATGCTCTAAGTGGCACTTAAGCCTGTATTTTACAGTCATTCTGCATGCAGCAACTAAACTGCAATAACAAAGGTGGCCAAGCAACGTTTTTTTGTGCAGCAATGTGATCACAGATGTAAGTTTGTTGCAGTCGTAACTCCTTGTCCGCATACAAGCGCCAGACTTAAATGCTCTTTGTCTACACTGAGTCGGTTACATGTCCTCTTCCATTGCATCATATTTCTTACCCAAAATACCATTTCAACAGGAGAGACAGAAAGCAAATAGAAACGGGGCTTCCAACAAATGTTCTGCTCAAAATGTCGCAATGTAGCCAGTTAAGATTCTAAGTTCTAACTCAAAACAAAGCAATGAAACTATTTTTTTTCCTGCTTGCAGTTGCTGGTGTTGCTTGCATGCAGTTGGTACACAGTGTAAAAGTCTTTTACAATGGCTTTAAACGCAACTCAGGCAATCATAATCTATCTGTTTCATAGTATACATTCCACTGCTATTTGGAACACCTCTGTATGATGTTGGGTTTCTTGCCATATTTTAGCTATCAATACAATTTAGTTTCATCAGATTTGCCTTAAAAAGTGTGACCATTTTACACATCATGGCCAATTGGTCCTAGACATAACATCTCTTTCTTCCCTGGCATTATGAATATTAAGGTGAATGTTAAGAATGCAACATGGGAGGAAAAAGGCTAATCCTTCATTAGGCTACCGGTAATCAATCAACATTTTCTCATCTGACTACTTCTACTAAGTACGCTTCACTATTATTACTCAGGATCACAATTCAATCAGTGGATTGCCACTGTGATTAAATAGATTGTGATAAGATCTTTTTGGCCAAGTTGCCCAACCAAATGGCTACATTAATCCTTAATGACAAAAAGATACAGGAAGAGAAACCGTAGCCACTGACAATCATTCTTCAATCTGATGAGCCCTGACAAACCTCAACTTTCAAACATTCCCTTTCCTCTCATGTTTGGATTTCCCAACTGCCAAGACATTCAATATCCCCCTGCCAAGGTTGGATGATATTATTTTCCAAGACTATCCAGAAGACCAAGGGCTTCACTTTGCTTTGAAGTGCTGGGCACACAGATTTCCTGTGACTGATCTATAGTGTTAGGTACTTACTGACACTTTTTTTGCCTTTTGTGCAATTCCAGGCTGCAGTGGTGAATGTAAACCACATGCCTATTCAGACATCAGCTGAGATATGTAGCGCTTGCGTAGCTGCAGCGTAGTTCTGCCGGGTATACTTAATACGTCATTCATTCATTACCTTCGACCAATCACCAGGCTACATTGGCTTTATTAATGACTCTGCCCAGGCACCTGCCTTGTTGCTTTCAGATGCCGATTTTCGATGTTCCCACCCTCCCTCCCTAATCACCACCAGGTTGGTCCTCGTCCAGTTGTCCAGGGGGTAGGCTTTGCCCCTGCTTCTCGTTCCGGCAGGATTTGCCAGGGTCCGCACACTCAGTGACCTGGACCTAGGACGGGGCCTACGCCAAAGACTCTCATTGTTGCTAATTTCTATTCTGATTAAAATCTTTCTTAACTTCAGTTATGTCTCTGAGTATTCCTGGCTGAAATGGATCTAGTGTTGTTTGTCTCTGCTTCTATGATCGGAGTAAACTAGTGTCAATACTCTGATGTGACTCAAGTTTCAATGTGTGACTGTGCTCACAGTGGAAAGTGATGGGGACATTACCCCAATGTAGATGACAGCTGGGACGTCACAAATGAACATTTTCTATATGCAGAGATTGTGAAAGAATGTTATCTTAGCTGAAGGCACCTACTCGTTTACATGTCGTTTACCACTAATAATCCTAATCATTTGAAATCTCCACCTCACCACACACTATACTTTGTTGACAAATGTATTCAAACATACCAGGTGAACCTCATAAATATGTATTGCTTCATCAGTCAGTGCAAATCATTTACAGGCAATTCTGCATAATGACTAGAGAAGTATCTTTTTACGTTCAGATATGGGTAAGATTACACTAAATGTTGTGAATCTAAAAAGCAGTGGCGTTGGCAATGGCAACGGCGACGCAAAGATGAACCTGCCGCTGAGCCCAGAGGCAATTTAGGTCTTGTCGCGTGTCAAGAGAAAGTCACCGCATATCAGCATGCCCTCCACGCACTGTTTTAGACTCATGTTCCTCTCTTAGCTCCATAAGAGCTTTACTAGTCTGCCATTTTCAATATCGTGCCCCGAGGCAGTCCTGATAGTGTGAAATGTGCTGTGAAAGCGATGGTAGAATCCCGACGGTCTTTTACTCAATAGTGACTCCCGTCAGATGTCTAAACTGAAGCTATTCACAGAGAATAAATTCTGACAAATACGCTATAAATATGCAGCAAAGACATTTGCATTGACATTCATTTCTGATCTATTTTCGCTCCAATATTGCAACTATCTTTAGGCTCTATTTAAATCTTTGTAATGACAACAACTGAGGGCAAATGAGTTTCTATCTCCCTCTGGAGACAAAGTAATTGGCCCTCAACCAATTCTTATGGATAGTTCTCTGTCCAATAACTTACATCATAGCCTACAACAGTGTGACATCCTAAAAGAGTGGATAATTTATGCAACAGGTGGCAAATCACAACAATATCTGAAATGGATATGTACAGAGCTGTTCAGGGTTGCATACAGTCAGGATGCAGTAGACGTGTGTGTAATGACAAAAGCCTAGTAAAAAACCTAGTAAAAGCCTTGTAGCAAAACCTACAGTAGCAAAAAGCTGTTGGTTCTCCAAGAAATGTGTGAGTACTGTACCTACAGTTGTACAGTACCACGTCCCACATTCTCATTTGTGTACTCATGTAAGCAGACCCCAGAAAAATAATTTCATACAATTCAATCGAGCTCTGCATAGAACTTTATTCTAAGAGTACTGGTAGTGTGACTACACATGAAACTGATTCATTAAAGGGGGTATATGCTATGAATTTGAGCCTAAACACAAGTGACAGAATAGGTACCAGAAATGCCTCTACAAAATGAACAGGAACCAAATCAATCAGGTGAATTAGCTATACCACACAAAGATGAGTAACAAACTTTTTTCTTCTTTTTTCCAATAGCCAATGTGTGATACCTCATTGAATGGCTTGGGCAACACAAACAGAAAGCACATCACAGTGCCGAGGGTGAAACACTCTCAGCTGTCTCACTTTTATTCCCAAGGTGACGGGATAATTGTATTGTTTACAACTGTGGACTGTCTGTCAGACATATAAAGGTGGTTACCAAGGAGAAAAGCAAGTATAGGCAGACTGTATAGGCTCTGCATCGTCAAGTCATTGCAATTGTCACAAGAACAGCATTTTCACTGCTTAAGCAGCAGGGAGTATAGGAGACTTCTTTTTTTTCTAAATGAATAAGTTAGGAAAAGATGTCATCACAATTTCAATCAGTTCCCCCCTCTAAGGACTTATGAATTTTAAGTTTCTCCTTCGTCTCTGACACTGAGGTTATTCACCACACTGATGGAAAGACAAAAAGCCCTGGAAGACAGTAGACTAGCGATGAGTACATGACTAGAAAGAAAATCAGTGAACTGAGCAATCTGCCAGACTTATGATAGTTGCCTGCACCCTCGGCACAAAAGGAAGAGGGAGTGTATGCAATATGTAGATATAGAATAAAAATATATGTTTGGAGAAGAATGGACATGGGTATCCCAAAAAATTCTACAAAACAAATGCCACAACTACTTTCGTAAAACCGGATAGTCAAAGCATTAAAGGGGATATAAGTTGACATCTAAAATAAATATAACGTAAATGTATAATATATAACAAATAAATAGTGCATAATAGTGCATAATCAGTGCATCAATAGTGCATCACTAGAGAAGGCAAAAGGGGCAAGGCACAGTAAATCTGCAGGACAGAAATCTCCCTGGAATGACTTCCGCTGTTGTTCAGGTGCACTTCCACAGAGAAATCCTAAACTGACTTGAAGCAGCTTGTCCTCAGAAGCTGGTGCTTAAATAGTAAGTGAAGGGTGAGCCATCATTAATTCATGAGAGAGTGTGACTAGGAGGATCCCTGAAGTCCTCAGAGGGGTGTAATTAAACCGGTGGCGCCCTCGCATTCCAGTAAACTACACTCTCTGTCTAGAGAAGGTGGTGAAAAATGTGTTTGTCGATGTTTATCGAGGCTGGAGGTTTAAATATTCCCAAAAGCTGCTGGTCAAACAGCATTATTACTGGAGAATGTGCAAGTTTCTCGAAAATGTATGTATCTCACAGCAAACTTTTCCCCTACATTCCCAGTCAAATGTATTCTTGGGACAATACTATTGTCTTACTTTTGTTGAGAAATAGTTTTAGGAGTGTTTGAAATTGACAGGTTTGGCATATGTATATCAATGGCCCAACAGGTGCGATTTAATTCTGAACATGACACAAACTTGGAGGGGGAGGGGTGGGACTAAAGTATGCATAGAAGACTTTAGTTAATTTTGATTCTCCATCAAAATTGACATCCTAAAAATAGCATGAGTGTGTCAATACATTCTGTCAAAATTGGAAGTTGGATTTTAAGGAACCCATGGCATGATTTACCAAAGTCAATTTAACAGTATTTACTTGGGCAACAACAGAGCTGTTTATTTTTGCTCAGCTTGTGGAAATGGATTCCCAAAAAAGCACACCTAGCTTTGAAGGATCAAAGGGTTGATACTGCTGTCTGACTTTTTATTAAAACCTGGCCTTTCCTTGACTGTGACAATCACCCAACTCACATTCTATTGTGGCTTTCCAAAAGACAACTATAATATTCACCAATGATGCCAAATACTTTCAATCTAATAGTTTGAAACAAATTAGTTGATGCTTTTTTTAAAAAATATCTATCTTGAGAAACACACTGTTTCCATTCATATATGCGTGGATCTATACAAATATAATTTAAAAATACATCCTGTAAAGGGTGATGTCAACGTAACATGTTTATTAGAAATGACTAACAAACAACCTCACAACTACTGCTGCAGTGATAAGGATGAGTCCTGTCACCTTGACTCTCATGCTGATGGTGACATGCTGACATGCCAATGTATTCATCTTCAATTTACTTCTCTTCAAGATGTGGTGCAGTAATACGTAACATACATCAGGTAGCACAGAATTTAGTCATAATAAAATCAGAATTCATTGTACTGAGCAATGATGGATGATTAAATTCTGAGAAGTAACTTACAGTACATGTACTGATAGGCACATCTAATTATTACTTCGCTTAACATACAAATCTATATGCATAACTGTGTCTCTGTGTGTGTGTGTGTGTGTGTGTGTGCGTGCGTGCGTGCGTGCGTGCCTGCCTGCCTGCCTGCATGCGTGCGTGCGTGCGTGCATACAGTATATGTGTATGTGTGTGTGTGTGTGTGTGTGTGTGTGTGTGTACTGCTTGTATTGGGCCCACACGAATACAATATCAGTACCTATCCCAAAGGACTCATTTAGAGGCCTAAGCGTTTTATAAATGTTAAGGTCATTAAAGACCAATTAAAGAGATTACTACAACTACAGGTAGTCTGGCATATTAACACTTGGAAAAAACAGAGGTGGTTGTAGATAAAAGAAGAAAAAAAATAATAACAACAATAATAATACAACAGAAAGAAGCACAATTTAACCTTCTAGTTCAAAATGGCTGGAGGCAAGGGAAATTAAGGGGACGTGAACGACCTAATACAAAACAAGCACCGAGGAGTGTTTACTTGGTGATGAGGTAACCACTGGCTGCCATTGCGAAAAAGGTTTTTCTGCCAAATGCTGAACTTATGTGAAATGACAGAGGCACGGGGGAGAAAAATCCTTCCAAGTCTTTGCTATTTAGAAGACTTTAAAATGGTACCACATAAATGGAAAAGAAATATCCATTAATCAAGAAATAATTGCAGCACTTCAACTATTTATTTGCAAATGTTAAGTGCAGCTTATTTTGTACACCCATGCTTAATCATTAGGTTGACAAGCTTGCAATACAAGAAGAAGAAATTATAGGAATACTGTGGATGGCTAGGATATGCTGCAAGAAACTCTCTGTACAGCCATCTTTAAGCTGCTAAGGTACTATATGAATGGTTTGGTGACCGACAAGAATAAGCAGATTGCTGTTCATTATAGCAAAATAAGACATATTTTGAATGATTTCTTTGCTGATCATAAACTGGATTAAAATTGGAAGTGACTCTGATGAGTTCCTGAGATGAGAATCCTGGTACAGTATACAGTATGTGGAGGCTTTTTTGGAAACTGACAAGGCATCAGGCAGAGCAGCTTTTCTCACTCTAGTGTAAGCCGATACTTCCCAAATTTAAAGCAGTGATTTTGGTTTGATGTTATGAGTGTTGTGCTTTGTAATATTAAACAAATATATAAGACAAGAGACTATTGCTTAGTGGGCTAATGGTGCAATACTAGTAATAGTGGCAATTGCAATAGTGGAGATAGCAATGCTAAGACTGCAAACCACAGCAGGTGGGAAACAGTTAAAACAATTAGTTCTGAAACCAGAGATTAATATAGCTCTTCATATGAGTGGGCTCAGTAAAAAGAGAAAGTTGATGGATAAAAACTGCAATAAAAACTTTAATGTGAAATGAGAGCGGATGAGAATGCTGTCATGAAAATAAACCAAGAAGATAGAAATAGCCTTTCAAAATGCTTCTGTCAACAGCATTGAAAGACATCAAAATTGATTTTTTTTTTTTAAATACAGTATGAAACTATCAATTTCAAAGTGGTACAGTATGTACCCAGCCTCTGTACTGCACTTGACATCTGTTAAGATGTTGAGATTTAAAAATACATTTCTCCAATCTTAGAGCCTGAGATGGTCATTGAGGTGAATTCTCCAGAGTATCTATTAGAATAGAGGTTGACTGAATAGACAAATAATTATTTTAAAGTCTAAGACAATTAAAATAATTGTGACACATCAATTATATCATATAACTTATACTGCACTGCGGATCAGATTTACTAAGAGAGACAATTTCCGGCAATTTTGGATTTCGCCTGGTAGCTCAGGCTGGAAACCTGCACATCTACAGTATCTCCTCTGTACTCTCCTAGAACCTTTGGCTCCAATCAGAAACTAGCTTATCCAAAAGATGCACCAGATCGTTGGTCTGATTGGTTGAAGGACTATCCAAGCATACAGTCATTTGAACGATGCCCATTGATCATCATGTAGAATATAGAAACAAAGCGCAGCCTCCCTATACTAATGTTCAATCTTAAAAGATTGAGTTAAGTATGGTGATAGCCAGACTAGGTCATTTGGGGCAAATCTGTGACAAGGTGTGTGGTTGTGTGGCTAATATAACAATATGCCAACTTTTTTTGGCAATTAGTTTACTGGCTGTCTACCCCAGTGTTACTGTAGAAAAGGAGATATTGCACATACCCTTCTCTGTGCTTGCAATAACCCTGTCTGACACCATTAGTGTAGCTTAGCTTAACATAATTCACTGGAAGTGGGCTACAGCAATAGCTAAAAGGGAGCTAAAGGCTAACTGGTCATACTGGTCATCATTTTCAACTCCCACAAGCTATCAATGATTGAACTCCTGACCACACCTGGTTGTTTCACCAACACACACATGGAGCTCATATGGGCGCAAATTGGTTTGCTAGATGGGATAATGACAACTGTATTGATCACAAATTAGCAAAGACACTTGTGCTCCGTTGAGCATTGTGGAGTTCAAACCTCTGCGTGAAGTCACTACTACGTTCTCCACCCCTGATATCTGAATGAGGCCGCTCATTCATATACTATGGGGGATGTATCTCCGCCAAGGAGGTTATGTTTTTATCAGGGTTTGTTTGTCTGTCTGTTTGTTTGTTTGTTTGTTTGCAAGATAACTCAAAACGTTATGGATGGATTTCAGGAAATTTTCAGGGAAGGTCTGAAATGACCCAATGAAGAAACGATTACATTTTGGGAGTGATCCGTATCACCGTCTATTTCCAGGAGGCGGTTGTTTTCGCTTGGCTGAGGTTTGCGCTCTCTGAGTGCTTCTCTAGTTCACTCCTGAAATCTGAATTAGGCCCCTTTGTCAAATGACAAGGGTCACACTATGAGCAATAATCATGCTTTGTAATTTTCATCTTTTCAGCAAGATGCCTTAAATCCATTTCCACAAAGCTTGACAGAAGTCACCATTAAAGGGGTTATTTTTCAAATACATGTATAATGACAGACAAGCGTCTATGCACCTGCACCACCTGTCTATACTTTGTATATCACATTGCACTTTTCTGGTTTTGCACTTCTGGTTAGACGCAAACTGTATTTTACTGTCTTTGTATTTGTACTCTTCACAATGACAATAAAGATCAATTTAATCAAATCTCATCTAATCTAACATTTTCTTCTAGTTACTAACCTTCTAAGGTGGGCAGGGGAGCCCTTCTCATCTGTGGCCAGGGGCCTAGTGGTTCATAATCCGTCCATGTGAGCTAGACAGACAGGCAATTCTGCAGTGTGCAGCATGTGTATACTGTAGGGTAGGCCATTGATCAACTGAAAAAAGGTTAAATGGCCATTTGAACAAATGGGAACAGGTTAATCCTTGATGAGGCGTTTGACTTAGATAAATGCTGAACAAGAGTGAGACTGAAAAAAGAAACAGAATAGTCAAGCCATTCTACAACAACAGTGAGAGCTGTTGCCATGGTGACCTTGGATGTCTGTCACTTGTCACTGCATTTTCTTTTTTTCTCCGGGTAAATCAAAACATTTTTGTCTCTATTGCCAGCACATTTCGCTTGTTCTCAAGCTTTAATCCTTGAAAGGAGAATAGTTGAAGTTTGCAATTTCCTTTGGTAAATATTTTTGCTTATTTTAAGTATTTACAATAGTGGTATGAACCAAGAACATCAAAACAGTGAAACTACTCTACAACTCTGATACAATACTGCCATTATATATTTATTACCTTAAGGTTATGTTTTCATTGGGGCTTGTTTGTCTGTTTGTTCGCAAGATAACTAAAAAAGTTATGGATGGATTTCGATGATTTTAGGAAAGGTCTGAAATGACCCAAGGAAGAAACAAATACATTTTGGGAGTGATCCGAATCACCGCCTGGATCCAGGAGCTTGGCAGAGGTCTGCACTCTCGGAGTGCTTTTCTAGTATTTGTATGTTTTATGTTGTATATTGTACTTGTCATTGTACTGAACTTGTCTTGTCGTATGTTGTACATCACACTGTACCGTCATTGTAATGTTGCTGTCCTGTGGCTGTGTATTGTCCAAGGTAGCAAACTAGCTTCCCCTCTGAGTGATTAATAACGTAAACAATCAATCAATCAATCAATCAATCAAATCTATCTATCTATCTATCTATCTATCTAAAGATTATTTAATTTTACTTACTTACTCACTTTCTGTAATGCACATTAAAAAGTGCAGCACTTTTTTTACTCGCTTTTTATTGTATTGGTGGGTAAGAACATATATGAGGCATGTAACAATACAGATACACATACCCATACATACCCAACCCCCACCACCCTACCACACAGGAAACAACACCTCTACCAATGCAGCCAATGCAGCACAGTCAGTGTTATGGAACAGTCCACTTAGTTTCTCTCCAGTAAAATGTCTTGAACTCTCTTTGGTACATCCTTAACTAAAGTTTAAAAGTCAGTTTTGTTTTTTTTGTGTGTGTGTGTGTGTGAAGAAAAGTTTCCCCGTCTGTTCACATCCCTCTGACAATTACACAAGGCAATAGGTAATTTAAGGTAGCAGTGAAGTGCTTTTACATTACTGAAGCATTTAACATGAAAATTAATAATAAAAGACTATAGCCATTATGCTGAGTATTGTCCGTTTCTTGACATGCAATCTAAAAACTCTAATGGAGGATTAAATCCCATTAGAGGTGAATACCTTTTGTAGCATTTACACTTCCTGTCCGGTCTAATCCCCATGTGAGCAAAGGGAGAACTGGCTAAGAATAGGGAGAGAGCGTATTAAGCAGCATTAACAGGCTTTTAATCTAAGTCTTGGATGATGAGATGTCAAACACAAAGGGTTGAATGGATTTCAGAGAAGAGCTGAGTCAAACCAACGGTGTACGTGACTTTGAAATACGAAACAGCTCTCGTTAAGTTACGAACAACCAAGGGACTGAAAATAATGCACAGGTACGCAGGAAAGTCACACTCTAATCTGCGAGAATCAAAGCGCTGTATAGAGGCCTGAAAGGAAGAGGAGAGAGTATAACCACCTTTTATAGATAGAGCAATGCAAATCAAGCCCTACAGGTAAAAATTAATATGCATTAGTGTGTAGGGCACAAAGGAGGATTCGAGAGAAGTGGAGGTCAATGAAAACTTACAAATACTTTACCCTTACCCTTCATGTCAAAAGGCTTCGTCAGAACATGAAGGGCTTAGCAGATGTTCGATTCGAGGGCGGGCTGCCATTAAATATGTACTACCCCAGACAACACATCACACAGCCGCAGCTGAGAAATGGCACAGAAAGAGTATTTTAATGACAACGCATGCAAAGAAATGCATCCTTAACAAGTGTGGACCCATGTCTGCATACAAAAAAAAATGCAAGGGAAACTCCTCCAGGCAAAGAGAAATGCAGATAGAATCCTGATGACAGTCCCTCGTTTATTTCATATTTTTTTTCCAACAGGGTTCCAATTAAACAAAGGGTTACCATTAATGATTCGGAATGTGCAGCACCAGATCGGCAAGTGAATTTGAAGCTGACACTGATTGACACTTCATCAAGTTTTTGGTCTTTTCCCCCAAATCTCATGACTTCCATAAACAAAATCCCTACACTAAATTGGGCTAAAAAATGGCGATGTGTACGGTAACTGATGAGGAACTATGACCATATTAAACATCATCAGCCAAATCATTTAATTTTGTGAAAGTTGTTGTAAGAAGTATTTTGCAATGCATTCAAATGTCACTTCTGATGTCAACACTAATGGTCTACAAAAGATGATTCTGTGGAACTTTATTCTATATGCTTAAGGTAAATATGCAAAGTAAATAGAGATGCACCGATTGCAATTTTTTGGCCGATTCCGATTTCCGATTTTTCATAGAATTTGACCTGCCGATACCGATTTTAGCCGATTCCGATTTGCATCTTCTAACCACTTTACAGCACACAAAATTATTTAGAGTTATTTTCTATCCTTTCTTTAATACAACATGTTAATATAGAAATGTAATCAACTTATCAATGGCTGGTAAAAAAAATGTGAATAGACAGATTCTCCTTCAAGTCTTCTTCAGCTGCAGTACTCCCAGTGTGGGACATTCATTTCACACACTACTAATAGAAATGCACTGTAGGACTACTATTTTTTTCTTCTCACATACAATATCCAACTGTAAATATCTTCAGACTACTGATAAGTGTATAACTGGAAAGTTTGGTGTATAGGTGCTACATAGGCTGAGATGTTGGAAAATTACAAAAAACTGATTTTGAGATAACAGCCTTGAAACACAGCCAATGGCATGCATACTCAGTCTACTACACTCTTCTTTGAACTTTCGTGATTGCTTGCGGATACAAAGGAAGTGTCCATATTTGGATGGCATAACGTCATGCAGGAGAAACACAGTTTCCAACGACACCACACATGATATGTTTTGTATCACGGTCGCGGTAGTGTATGACATGTTAGAATGCTTACTTTTGGCGAATTTAGAAGAAACATACAGGCGTGAGTAGACAAAAGGTAATGAAATAAAACTCTAAATGTGTAAATCAGACTTTGTTGTTGTGTTAGTGTGAAAGAATACATGCTAAGGTGGCAAACTGAAGCAAAACGATGTTTATTCCTGCCGTGGTTATGTTGCTGCTTGTTGACAGCGCTTGTGGTTCAGCTGTGAGCACGCAATTAGCGGCAAAGACGGGCGGTGATGTGCGCTGTTTACGTAACCTAGTGACAGCTTAGTAAATTCCACGCAATATGGCAAGGCACAGCGTTCGCTGCATAGAAAAACTCAGCATTAGCGCTTTATCCAGCCCTGAGTGTTAGCCTTTGCTAGCTTCATCAAACTTTGCTAACTCAGCTGTGTGATGTTGTTACAAGTAGGTGCGAGTGCATTTGACCGGCATAAAATCGGCATGTCTCAGACTGACCGGCCGGTCGCCGGTCGTGGCCGATCCCGTGAAAATCGGCCGATTCTGATCGGCGGCCGAGCGATCGGTGCATCTCTAAAAGTAAATGTAATGTAGTGATGGTGTTACAGATAGGCATGCTTTGTATATCTTGTTCAGACAATCTATTTGGCAAATCGTAAGGAATTTCAAAACACATGCTAATACTGTAGATGTCCGTCCCTCTCCTTCACTCCATAAAAAAAGTTCATTCACACTTCTCTTTTCCCCTGTGTCAACAACTTACCCTGTATCCATACCATCACCTAATTCACTATAAGTGAATCAACAAGGGGGTGTTGTCCACAGGGATATCCTACTAAATGCCTTCATGATGTTTCTGAACTCTGCACAATTACTCTATCGTTCTTGCTTTCTGACATGATTATGATTCTGTCCATCAACGTATGTAAACATTGAGAACAGAACTTAAGCTGTTGACAACTTTCATATTGTGTGGGCGTGTTGCGTGTGTGTGTGTTGGGGGGTGTCAACCTGCAGAGCAGTTTGAAATTTGTTAACGGGTTCGTCTGGGTTCATCCAGGCTAGATTCAAGCTGAATAAATGGATAAAAACAGTAGGAAAGGTGATGCCTCAAGGAAACTGTAAAACCGAGCAAGCATTGTGAGCTATAGTGCCCTGAAGACTGTACTTATACGGAATACTGAATTTGTGGTGGAAGATGGCTCTAACCAGAAAAAAAGTATATACATATATCATTTAAATGGGTGGAATATCTTCACTCTACTGAACACTGGCCAGTCTATCAAAGGCTTGTCTTTTAAGACGATATTTGCCACAACAAAGAAGCATGCATTTGTGGGTAGGGAAGCAAGATGGGCCAGTGGGTAAGCTGAGCCCCCACCTGTATCTGGCCAACCACATGTTCAGTCACTATTATTTTTTTCTTTGATAGTAAGCCTATTAGGGTTGTATGCCCATTGCGTGCATAAAGCAGAATACTCATTATTTTAAGCATATATTTTATGCATACACACACACACACACACACACACACACACACACACACACACACACACACACATATTCTTTAAGATTGAACATTGGTCTGGGGAGTATCAAATAGATTTTTGATCATAATATAGGACAATACTACTTGGTTAGATTTCTTTTTTTTTTTTTTTTTGCAGTGTATTTTCTACTGTACATGTACTGCACAAGAGGCATGATCAACAGGCATAGTTCAAATGACTATACACATTTGGATAGTCCTTCAACCAGTCAGACCAACGATCCAGGTGCGCCAGGTGGGTAAGCCAGTTTGTGATTGGTCCCCACATATTTGTAACTGAAGCATGATAGAAAAATGTGGAGGTTTCCAGCCTGAGCTGCGGGGTGAAATCCGCCAGCAGATCGGGCTGGGTTTACCCAGTCTACGTGGGCACTTGGAATCAAATATGGTACGAACGCCGCAGTCACTTGTGCCACAGCGCCTGTGAGGAGATATCTCTAAATGGAGAATCAAATAAAAACAGAGCCAAGGTGAACACAGGGCAGCTATGCCAAGTGATTACTTGACTGCTTAAAAGCTTCATGTACAGTCCAACTTGATTCCCTGAATTCCAGTAGCTGTTTGGCTTTCAGTGCCTTACTTAGGCCTACAACAGACAAATTAGTCTTTCATTTCTTCTTTGAAAGAAATGGTCGAAACATTACTCATTGGAAATGGTTTTACATATATTACACATATGGGCGTCATCTATCTTTGCACAATACGATGAATGATCTGGTTAGAATGCAAATCACAGATGATGCATAGTATGCACTTATGATGCACACATTTTTGCCAATATCTCTGGATTTGTTTGCCACCAAACTCAATAAATGAGGTTGTTTTTTTTTTTTGTTTTTTTTAAAAAGATCAAATGCAATCATAAAATATCTGATATAGAAATGTGGCATTTTTTTGATCCAACGACTCTTGTGATAAGCCCCACATTTTGATACAGTGGCATAATAAGAGACCACAATTAGAAAATTGGACTGGACTGATTTAGGACTGATGCATTCACTGCTTTGGGCAATCTCCTGTAGCTTTTGTGGCAGACCGATGGCGTCGAGATGAAAGCCAGTTGAGTGGCATGTAGTCGTTTAATCAGAGATCTGGAGGTTAGATTCTGACAGTAGAACCCAGTAATGCATTCATTAGATCTACTGTCTCTGGAGACAGGACTCAAAGCTGGAGGATTATATACGCTTAGATGAAAATACACTATCTTTGTACTGAACAGCAAGCTCGATATGAAGGGCCTATATGCATAGCAATAAGTCACAGCCATGAAACCAAGACTGGTGATTGCACTGGGCAAATCCTCTCAATAAACCACTTTCATGCTCTAAAGGAGGAAAACTGACGTACTGTACTGATAATTTGCTTCACAATAAACCTTTTTTCTGCCTCAATTTAAAATAAATATCACATAAACTGATTTACAGAAATTGTATATACCACCGCTGCAAGGCACGATTGCATTTCAACCATAATCTCATATCAAGATACACTAGTCTTACGCTCTGTGCCTTGTTCTGTTCTGTGCTTCCTCAACAAGGCTTAACTGTTCTCCCATCAATATTACTTTCAGGGTACATATCCATGTTCCTCCTCTCCTCCAGCAGAGAAAGGTACAGTTTGGCACTGTGTACTTATTTTGAATAGACAAATATAAGAAAATTATGAATAACTACAAACCCCCCATTGCAAATGGGACATCAAGTCTGCCCACAATAACCATTCTAACGAGCCACAGGAACTGGTTTGTCTATGACAATTCAAGATCACAATCATGTTAGCAATTGGCTGCTATGTTGTGGAGGAAAACAGCCGTGCCTACAGGTTGGGTAACTGGCAGGTATGAGTATAGTAATACCAGTGTAATGCTGCTATTTCCACCTGGTAAACACAAGGGCATCTTTGGGGTATTTCATTGGGGCAATTATCTCAGCATCAGGAATATCATATTTAGTGCCAGAATTAAGACACCTACCCAGCCACCCCTACACACAGACACACACACACACACATCAAGGGGTATTGATGCCAATGACATCATCCCTCCTAATTGTGCGATGAACACAAACTGAACTGCACTGCATCAAATACTGGCAGCAAGAATGAATAACTTCAAAAGGATACATTGGTTTCCTCTCTTTTAAATTTAAAGGGTTATTAATGCGAGACAATATGGTAACACAAAGACGGCTTCGAGCTCTTTCAACTCTCGTGCTAAATAGGCCTATGCAAGGCCATGATGACATTGCCTGACATCTCTATATATAATATAATAATATTCTCATGAAATTATCATTTTTAGTGTTTTTTCAAATTTCTGTGGTAATCTTTCTCTCAATTTCAGATGCTTAGGCGATGCGTTTCACATTCAGGTAACATTTAAACGTTGGGTCCTCCATCTTGTTGCACTCTATTCATCCTTTGCAAACCCACATGTTTTTTTTTCCTGAACTGTGTCTGCAGGTACCTTGTGTAACCTCTCTCTATGCATCTCTTTTTAGCTGTCGCCTTGGGAGTTGTATTTTGGAAACATCATGGGCCGCTCTGTGTCAGGTGTTTACATCAGTACTGCATCATCTAAACAGGATATTACAAAGAGAATTCACTCATACTGACTGTGACCAAACCCAATCCAATTGCTTTCAATCAAACAACTGTAGTGCAAGTCTGCAAACTTTCTGCAAAAAAAACCCAAACAGCTGACCTTAAAAAACTGGGGCCCAAATTGCGCTCACTTTATTGTATCTCGTTTAGCTGTCTAGTGTTAAATAGACTCTCAAATTCCTTGTAATTCTCATCGTGTTGTAATGTAGGAAAACAATAGCAGCCTACTGGGGGTTGCTGGGGGAAAAATATAGGTTTGGCCCTGCACCACTTCTGGGCCCAACTATTCTTCACTCTCCAGCCAATAAAGGCTAGAAGAGCACAATATTTACACAACGTACAGTACAGTACATTGCAGCCATCCTGGTTTCCGAGACACAAACAGCTGAGATTGACAACTGATGAAGTTGATTATGCCGTGCAGGCCAAGGTGTGCCATATGTCTTTGTACATCTGCATCTGCAATCGCAGTCCTGCTTCGTGAGGATTACATAGAAACAATGCCAGACACAAGCAAACTAAATCAGTCCTGCCAGGACATGTGCCCAGTACATACCCCTCCACATCAACCTTATGAACTAGTGAAAACCAACGACCACAAATTCCCCCAACTGGCTAAATTAACATTAGCATTATCCAATTGTATTTTTGTAAGTGTACTCAGTTGCTCAATTTCATCTACAGACTTCTTTTTTTTCAAATTGAAAGCAGTTCAACTAATCTTACCGTAGTTTAGGTTAAAAGAGCACGCCCACTTTTTGCAAAATAAGCTTATTTGATGGCTTCCCCAGAGTTAGATAATAATATACGGCACCATTATCTTAGCTTAGCATACAGTAATTCACTGGAAGTGGGTTAGACAAGTTGCAGTGGCCTACAGCTCCCTTTTAGCTACAGGCTAGGTATAGACTAACTGGTTTAACCCACATCCGGTGAATTGGTGAAGTGATGTTAATGGTTTCAGATTGGGCTAATGCACAAACAGAAGAAGGGTATGTACCCTAGCCTGGTAGTAAACCAGACCCTGGAATCTTTCAGATTAAGGATTGGATAACACTACGACCAATTGGATGACACTACGACCAATAATTTCCAGGGTATATGCATCCTCTTATCTAAGCAAATAAGTTAATTTCCAAAACGGTGTTCCTTTGACCTTCCTATCATATCTGTGTTACTTTGTGCCTCTGTATCTATGAAATGGTGTTCCTTATACTGCAAGTATCTTCAAAACAACCAACTCAAATACACTTTGAAAATACCTGTAATGAAATCTCCTGTCACAACAAAGCATATATAATTGCAAAACTGCCAGCCGACACATATCAAAGATCATTGAGCATTTCTGACCTTTACTGTGAGACAGCTTAGCAGCAAGTCGCCATTACTAAATAATAAAAAAACCCAACACTTACTAATAGATAGCATCAGTGTATCATTCTAATCAGAGAGATGTTTTGCCTAAATGAGGCCCAATGATGCATCTGTCTAAGCAACATGAAATTGGACTTTTGGAGAAGCTCAAATGACCTTTTTGCTTGCCCATCCATCACTCCGGCTTTATCGCACTGAAGTAACCCTCATTAAATGACATGCGAAGAGTACAGCCAAATGCCTGTCATGTACCACATTCTGTCTGACTTTCCATAATTGTTATTTGGCTTTTCAAATTATGTTTAATCATAGGGCTCGGAGTGTAACTATATGAACAGATACATTGTACACTGAGGCAGAGCAATAAAAACCTGTAAGCTACATATTGCACACCTCTATCATGAGTACACACAAAGTGGTGTCAAAATATCTGTGCAATAGTTAACCGTTAACTGATGATTAACTGATATCCAAAAGGCATGAAGTTAAAGATGAAAAGCTAATAGCCTTTTATTGTTTTAAGGCACATCAGTGTCTTTATTTTGTGTAATGTTTGTTTTAATTTATTAAGTGAGAAAATAAAGGAGCACTTTGCACAAGTTGGGCACCCAAGAGAATAACACTCAAACAACGTTCACCAATGTTTCAGACCTTAATTGGCTTATTGTGGCTATGGCTCATTCAAAATCATCACTGGTTAAGGGCAGGCGGAGCCAAGCTCTGTAAGTACCGAACTCTTCAGACCTTGCCCCAACCATCAGCAGCCAGCTCCTCTAAGAAGCTGCCTGGCATTCTGAAAATTAAAATAATTGATGCCGACAAAGCTGCAGAAGGCTATAGGAAGATAGCAAGGCAATTTTTTAGCTGTTTCCTCAGTTCACAGTGCAATTAAGAAATGGTAGTTAACAGACACTGTGGAAGTCGAGCTTGAACAGAGAACTACTTGAAGAGAAAACTTTAACAGAGAACTCCTTGAAGGATTGCTAGAAAGGCTAATCAAAACCCCTGTTTGGCTGAAAAAGGCCTTCAAAGAGATTGAGAAGAAGATATGGGGGTGGAATGTTCTGCATGCTTGGAGGAAAACAGTGTGCCGATTTTCAACTACTCTCCAAAAAAAGCATTCCGAAAACACCACCTGTCCAACGCTTAGGCGCATGGATGGATTGATCATGATTTGGGTTTGTGTTCTGATCTGAAGCACAGGAAGCACTCCACTAGTGTAGCAAAAGAAAGAATGAATTTGAATATAACACCTGAAAATTGGAGACAAGCATAACAATATCTGTGAAAAAGCTGACAATGAAAACAGGACAAGATAATGGGGCCTGAAGACACCTCAACATCGACAGAGGACAACCTCAAGCAGAAGGTTTGAAATCCCCCAAATAAAAATTGACAGGCTCTTACTTGGCCAAAAAAAGTGTTTACAAGCTTTGCCAGAGGAGGTGTAAATACTGACCATGCATGGTACCCAAAATCTTGCTCAAGGCAATTTTCTTTTTTTTGTTGTTAATCTGAAACTGAAAGCTGGAAATAAAAAATAAATAAATAAGAATTTCCTTGAAATATTAAAGATATGTACCATCTTTCACTTTTGGAAATCGGGTCATTTTATGCTGCAGTTGGCTATTCAGAGGAACAGATATTTTGACTGGAGTGCCCAAACTGAAGAGAAAATGGTCAATATTCTGTATTTTCTCCTATACATACATACAGGAAATGATGCAAGTATACTGACATTTCATTTGATGAATGTAAGATTAGAGAAAGTGTTGTTTTCATGCTTTACAGCATCTCAGGGACATCTCCCCTGTACTGCAGATGATGACACCGACTTTGAAGGCTGCTCTGAATAAAAATGAATATGAAAAGGAATTTGATATGAGGCCTGATGAAGACAGCAACAGCAGTGGGGAGCGATCCCTGCAGCGGTCATATAATTAGATAAAGGCAGATGTGGTTCCAGAGCCTAATTCAAACGTGGCTTCCACTGACCTCGAGGTCAGTCACTTTGGAGGGTGCTGAACAGCAATTGGGTTTTTTCCCCCCCACAGTGAGTACTAAGGTGAATATCTTCTACAATCTATAGAAATATCTTAAGGTCTTAAATCACAACTGACACATTTTGTGTTACGCCACTCATTAAAACACTGCACAGAACTGGAGCACAATGTTGTACCTGTCTCAACCTGGGGATGGGGTTATGTTCATTAAATACATTTCATGTGCGAAAATGTGACAGAGTATAATTCAATCCAAATACTGCATACAGCAGGGATGCGCATGGAGCTGTACAGTAAGCAGTGCAACACTAATTCCCCCTTGCCCCAATGTATGGGTCATCAGGTTCAGGTGGTTAGTGTTAATTATTTGAAGTTTTAGATAAACATGCCCATAATGTCAAAATGGATAAGCTTTGCTGTTCATATTTCACCCGTGTTTGAAGTGAGAAGATCCTTATCCCACATGGTTATCTGATTTACTGTGTCAGAACTGGCGCTCCTCACGCATTTGGCTTAGATTTCTTTTTCACCTTCTCAGAGGAACAGATATCTGTTTGAAAATGATCCTTTACATGCTATTCTTTGATGATCTTTTACATGTAAATGATGAGCATCAGTAATCCATTTTGGGTCCCAGAAATGTACAGTGCTGAAATTGTTTTCATCCCATCAAAGGCAATAAAGCCTTCTAGTCCTTGCAAACCAGGACAAGCTTTGTTAGTTGAAGGTTACAGCACATTGTGTACCTGCTGTTTCCTGTTACCATGGCAACGATGGAAGTGAAGGGGCGCTACACATGCAAACTAAGCTCAGCATGACAAAGTATTTTAAAATATCTTACTGTGAAAAAGATATTCCCTGTTGATTTCATTATATGTATTATTAGATTATTTATCATTAGTGACCATTGAGCCGTCAGCAGGCGTGGACAGAAAATTATATCTTGCCTCCTGAGGAAAAAACAAAAGGTCAAAACTTTTAAAACATTTAAAACTTAAAATGCCACAGTCAAATGTTTATAATATTTTCCTCTAAAAGGATGACAGATTAAAATATGCAGCTTGCATGTGCACATGGGAGAGATCTGTCCCCACACAATTAATCTGTCAGGACCAAAATATCTATCTCTTGAGTACCTGCAATTGCACTTTTTACTCAGTCAAAATGTTAATTAGCTACCCTTTCTAGACAAATTTAAATATATTTGGATTACCATCAAGGCTTGACAAGGCGAGTTTGTGGGTGTGTGCTTATGATATTTTATGATATAAGTCACACACAGACAGTGGGGAAAATAAGTATTGAAATTTTCACCACTTTGATATTAGCCCAAGAAACATTATTAAAGTCCATACATAAAGTTATGTGTAATAAAGTGGAATGACATAGGAAAAATGTGTGGAACATGCCAAATGACATTTCAAATCCTTTGTTTGCAATGACAGCTTCAAGACATTTTGTGCATGAAAAAACTAATGAGTTGCAGCATTCAGGTGTGAATTTGTCCCATTCTTCTAAACAGATTCTGGGGGGCCCTCATGCGAATCCCAAGCTTGTGTTCCTTCCACAAATGTTCGATTGGATTTAAGTTGGGTGACTGGGCCTTCATTTTCTTTCTCTGAAACCAATTGAGAGTTTCCTTTGC
Organism: Sardina pilchardus; assembly: GCF_963854185.1. Classification (NCBI taxonomy): domain Eukaryota; kingdom Metazoa; phylum Chordata; class Actinopteri; order Clupeiformes; family Clupeidae; genus Sardina; species Sardina pilchardus. Next base: position 13,750,086 of record NC_085004.1, read on the forward strand.
TATATTCTTTGTATTGTTGTCTTCCTGGTATGTCTCCTTCTCATCATCCTGGTGGATGGCAAGAATCTCCCAGAAAAAAAATGGCTCCATTCATCGTTCCTTCAACTGTATGAAGTATGCAGTACCATGAGGTGAAAAACAGCCCCACACCGTGATGCTTCCACCTCCAAACTTCACTGTTGGTAGAGTATTTTTAGGGTGAAGTAGAGTGCCATTTCACCTCCAAACATAGAGTGTAGCATGACAGCCAAAACATTGAATTTTGCTTTAGTCTCACCAGACTACATTCTCCCAGTTTTTCACAGACTTGTCCAAACGTTGTGTAGCAAACTTTAAATGTGTTGACATGCCTTTTCTTTAGCAATGGAGTCTTGCGGGGAGAGCGTGCATGGCGGCGGAGTGCCTTGCCTATTATCAATTGTACCTGTTGCCTCCAACTCTTTCTGAAGCTTTTTCTGAGTGGTCCTTGGTTCCTATATGCTACTCTTCTAGCTCCCTGGTCAGAAGTCTTCTGAGGAGCTCCTGTGCCTGGACAGTTGATGATGCAGTCGATTTTAAGATAAAATTCCCCTAATGGTGCTTCCCAAAAGACTCTGAAGCTTTGAAATAAATTTGTATCCAGTTCCATTTATGTCTTTTGCTACAATAGGATTGTGAAAGTCTTGGCAGAGCTCTTCGCTCTTACCCATCATGAGATGTTTCTTGAGTGACACTGACACATTGGTAACAAAAAAGCTTTTTATAGCCCATCTATATGCACTAACTAACCCAGCTGATATTATTTTGCACATATTGGAGGTATAATTACTTTCCAACAACTCACAGATTTCAACTGTTTCTTTCTGTCTCATTTCACTTCATTACATATAACCTTACTTATGGACTTCAATGTTGTTGCTTTTTTTTCATATTTGTGGATTTGCTGATTAATACTAATGTATGATGAAAATAGCTTGATTCTGTGAATAGGCAATGTTAAATAAATAGAATAAATAGATACAGTGCATACATGTGAATAAATATAATAAATAATCAAATAGAAATATCCTGAAGTAAATAAGATTACAAGTAAGTTTTTTCTAGTCAACAGTAAGTAAGTAATACTTTTATTTCAACAAGCTTGTTGCTTGGATACCAGAGTTTGTTTATTTTCCCCTCAATTCACTTTTAGACCTTGACATGATAGCGCTACACTTGAATGAATGCACTAATTATATCTTTGAAATAATTTTTACTCCTTGACATTTTTCTAACTTAAATCATTTTTAATACTTCTTAAATTGTTTTTCTACTTCTACTTCATTTTTCATTTTTCCTGACTGTTTTCACATCTTTATCAACTTCTTATGAAACAATGGATGGCGAGTCAGTCCCTGGATCCCTGAAACTTTGAACTTTGGACAGAGGACCACTTTAACTGGTTGCCTTTATTTTGGAGCGTGTTCCACATGAACTGCTAAAACACACACACACACACACATATACACTCACACTACCTTGCCCGGATATTTCCTTTATCTTGGACATTTGAAATTGTAACTATTTGATACTTTTTAAATTCTATTTTCATTCAATATACTATTTTTTGTTCTTTTGCCTCTTTTTATTATTTTGTGGGGTTTCTATTTATTACTATTTATTTTCTATGTATTCTCTTAGAGAAAAGGTATTAATTCTGCATTATTTATTTAAATACCATTTTACATATTGTCTATTGTCCTATTTCTCCCCCCATTATACCGAACCTAGACTGGGCTAGACCCGCTATTTAGTAGAGCAAAGGGTGCTATGATGCAAAAGAAAGGCCTTGAATGGAGTCACAAAGACATTATCAAAAATGGACATGGAATCCAGGCTATGACGAGAGTTTATTGTTGCAATACAAACAAGTTATATTTAACACCACTGTTAAAAAATTTTATTCCCCCTGCAACAATTCCTAAGGTCACCCTCATGAAATCAAACCACCCAATGTCAGGCACTTATTTGAGGAGGCTGAATGTCTCCACAGGGGCACAAACAGCAGTCGTCTGCTAATCTGACAAGATATATCCAGCATGTGTTTCCCTGATCTCGCCTCTTTTGTCTGGACACTGAAGATGCTAGGGCCAAGCAGGGCTGGCAAGAAGTGCATGGATGGAGATCAATAGATCAAGTCAGACACAAATCTGGTGACCACTGAGCCGCACAGTGTTCTAAACAAAGAGCATGTGGCGAAGAGAAACAACCTCTGTTAAGAACTGTGTAACCTTTACCTAGTGTGCAGCGCATCATATATACTAATTCACAACCATGTACACTGCATTTCTATCACACTTGTTTTAGACACAGCAGTATTTGCATTGAATGTGGGTTTACGGATAATAGTTAGCGATAGTGGTATGAATTAGGTATTAGTGTTTTGCTGAATTCACTGTAGCTAACATTTAAAGGGCTAAATTGCTATCAGCCTATCAGACTGAGGCTGGTGATTTCCTGGAATGATGAATTGTCTTTATGGAAAATACAGACATCTTTCTAAAAGACTGATAATTTACTGTAAAACTTGATACTTTAAGAAGGTGTATCTGCTTTATATGTTGATTAGATCAATATCCTTGTAATCTTTCCTCTGAGCTCCCCCCAAACGCCAACCACAATAATCCAGCGATGTCAAGTATTTAGCCTAAAGGCTATGTTGCATGTTTAAAAGAAAACACATCACCAAATGTCCAACTAAACCGAACCAAAATATATGTTTTCGTATCACATTGTTGTAATGGCTGACAAAAAGGCACAAGGGATCCTAGTTTGAATGGTGGCCAAACTGCTACTGTAGGCAAAATTGACCTGATAATCCAACATCATGGGCAATACCAAAAGTGGGACTTTAAATCCCACATGACATGACACGACACATAATGTCTATAATTCCTTCATAAGAACTTTGCTTCTTGACAGACTTTGGACTTTACATTCCACTTAAATTAAGGACCCAAAATCTTTGTCAAAAGGACAAAGAAAGCGTTCAGATTATTCTACCTGGGAAACCATGTTTCATTAAGTCCTTACCTGGTCCGCACCTGTCTACTCAAATGAGGTGTCCCTTGTTCTGCTCTGTGGAAGCCCACAGTGTCCACACGACACATCAGTATGCAGCAGACAGTGGCAGCTCAATGGGCTGCACGGGTTCAGCACAGCAGCCTCTTTTTTCCAGGCGTCCTGCAGGAGAGGCAGCATGTTAGACTCTCTGATTCATTGTTGGCTGATGCTGCTTCTGAGAACCAAGCAATTACTGGAGCCAACCCATCCCTTTTGATATTCAGCAGATGAAATCTGGTTAAATATATGGACCTGAAAGCAATGTAGTCGCAACTCATTCAAGCCTAGAAGTTGGGGCCTGTGGGGCTTTCGTGTCTTGGGGTGGATTATTTATGTGAATACTGGCTCAACTGGGGTTAGCTTTTCAATCAGCAAGCGTGTGGCTCTACAAATGCACACAGTTGTTATTTGCAAGAAAATACAGTCAATCTGTAGAGTGTCTAATCTGCAAAAGGGTAGCGTGTGCATCTACAAATGCACACGGTTGTTATTTGCAAGAAAATATAGTCAATCTGGAGAGTGTCTTAATCTGCAAAAGGGTAGGATAGAGAATGTCTGATTTGGAAGGGCAGCATTAAAATAATTCCATAGCTGTGGGTTTCCTTAAAAGCAACAATCACTTTAATTTGTCTTTTGTACGAAGCCTTTACAAATGGATAGAGTGAAGTCGTAGTCGTAAACAAAAAAAAAATGCCATCAGGGAAAAGGGTTTGTCTCAATCTCAATCAAACAGTAGTTAGAGACAACAGAAGGCATATTACGGATTGCAAATTCATCACTATCCAACAACCACATAGCAGCTATGAGAGGCAATCAAAGCAAAGAAGCCCAGCACTGCTGCCTGTGCACTCACTTGATAGGAGTTTGCTCAGCCAAGCTGAAGGCAAATCACTGTCTCGCATTTGAGTACGGAGGAATTGGCCAAAATACATCAAGATGCTGGCCAGCGGGAACACTATAGCCAGGAAGTGCTGGTGTTAGACTATAAGCCCTAGTTTTGAGCGCACACAAGGATGAAACAGCTCTTTAGGTTAACTATGGGTATCCAATATAATATTGATGGGAGAATGCAGGAGACGTGGAGGGTTACCAGCTTTCCTGTACAACCCCGTTTCCAAAAAGGTTGAGATTGAGATGCTGTGTAAAATGTAAAAAGACGGGGAGAAAAAGACATAGAGAACATATCAAATGTTGAAACTGACCAATTTACACTCATTTTTGAAATTGATACTAGCAACATGTCTGAGAAAAGATGGGACAGGGGTAACACAAGAATTGTGTAAGAAATTGTGCAATGCTACAGAAGGAGGAACAAATGACAAATGACATATCGCAAGCTCCGCTCATCGAACGCGGATGAGTCAATGGCAGTGCAGCAGCTCCGCACATGAAGATAAAGTCCGACAACTTCACCTTACAGTCCCCTAGAAATGCATTGGGAGCTGTGATGTTTTTCCGTTTTTATGGGATTGTACAGTATAGTGATGTAAATTGAAAAAGGACGGCCAAAGGACGTATGGGATTAGCGCAAAACTGATACACAGTATGATACTTTTTTGTTATTTGTTAAATTAGACTAAATTCTCTCCTCCCAACTGTCCCCTATTTTGAGCAAAGGGTTACTCCTTACCAAACCATAATGAAACAGTGCTCCACCACCACATCTGTAGGTTAAGCCACACAGTAAGCATACCAACTAGGTGACATCTCGCGGGAATCGTGAAACATTAGTTGGCCATTAGATAAGGCTCTTTGAAGACTGTCTTCATCTGTTACTAGTCTTTCGACTTCAAAACAAATCTACACATACCTGTGTCCAGAGGTAAGAGCTGTAAAACATATTTACAACAGCAAGGTCAAATATAAATATTCCACGACTCAAGGGGGAGGCCTAGAATCCGAAACTGCATTGAATGCCTAAAAAGATATTGCTGGAGTTTAAGATCATCCACCCCGGCGTAATAGACCACTTTTTTCAGTTAGTTTTGCAGTCAAACTTGGAAAGTTTCTATTTCTTGAAATGTTTGTATTTTTCTTTTTACATTTTCATCAGTTTCCACTCATAATTATATCATGCTATAATAAAACACAAAATGAACTTGAGCCATTTTTTAAACCCAGTAAAATATAAGTAGAAGAAATTCTTATCTGTTTGATATTCTTACTATGGAATTTGTGATACATTACCAGTGATGCTTTATTTGGTTCAATGCCACCCAATCTACATTCAGGGGATGGGGTGGGGGATTTTTTTCTGATAAGACTGTCATAATTTAAGCAGATTCTCATTACAAACAGGATAGATTTAATACAGAACTGTCCCCCAAGTGCTTAGTAAATCAACAAGGTTTGAGATAATGGATCTGTGAAATTCCACTAGCAGCCTCAGCATTCTCTTCCCTGAAGACTACACTTCCTCTTGCCTTATTTATTATCAGATTATTCAAGTTTGGAGAGAGAGCCATTTGAAAGAGCATTCCAATAGGTTACGTGTTTATCTTTTTAACTAAGCGCTACATGCATATTCCAGAATCCAAATGCCACGGTTGCTGATCATTTAAAAAAAAAAAAAAAAAGGCTGCAATCGGGATTTTGCGAGGAATGAGTTGCTGATGCACAGCCATTTGAGTCAATATGATTCCATTCCAACTCCCACCGAGGAGGAAAAATAAAGAGCCAAAGTTTCTTTTCTGAAGTATGAGTTGTTTAACGGATAGCTGTCGCCTTTGATGTCTCTATTGATTTCAGAAGTCAGGCAGTCCCTAAATGTTAAAGAAATTATGTTATTATCATTGTTAAGTAGATTTAGGTGTGTCACAGTTTTCTTGTCAAGTATGCATGTATACGTGGACTGCTGATGCAAGGAAAATTCTTGTATGCATTGTTCTTCTTTACGTCAAAGGAAACAGATGTACCTGCAAAAGCAGGATATGGGGGCCTGCAAAAGCAGGATATGGGGGTTGGGACAAACAAGGACAAGGACACTTTTCTGTCAATAAAAGGATGCCCTGAGTTTCAGAGGATAGAGACTGTTTAGTAGAGAGGGGGAATCCTCTTGGCTGGACACTCTCTCCTCTGGGCCAGAGTTAAAACATACTACTTTTGTGGTTCTTGTTTCTTAAAATCTTAAATACTTGGAAGATTTTCCTAACATTCTTGGTCCTTCGATGCCGGATGCCAATATACCCAGGACCTGGGACTGATCGTCGAAAGCTGAAGACTGCGCAGCCTGCGGTTTAGGACCGTGGAAGAAAAGCCCCGTGCGGTGAATTCCGTGCTGGCCAGCCGACGGCGACCAGCCCCCGGACTGGATTGACGGCATTCAACGAACCACAGAGCAGAACCATATAGAGTGAGTAAAAAAATCCTAGGTTTTATAAAAAAAGGGAAAGATCGCATTAAGTTGCTGTTCTCTTATACAGCTGTTAAAAATAAACTTTTGGAGGGCCTGAAGTTCCGCCATATAGTTTATCTAAAAGGTAGGCCTGTCGTTCTACCTTAGCTAGTGGGCCTGAAGTTCCTTCTAAGTTATAAAAAAAAAAAAAGAGAGAGGTTCGAGTCCTGCCTAAGTCGATAGGAGAGGGAAAGAAGAAGTGTGACTGAGAAGTGTGTGTGTGAAGGGATTGTCTGTGAGTTAAAACGAACAATAGAGCCTGTGAGAGATAAAACACCCAGGGGAAGCCGGACTACGGTCTAGAAGCTCGCTTCCCAGGCTTGTTGTTTGCCCTAAGAGGACGACACAGATCAACCCCTTATTTGTAGACATGGGAAACACTCAAAACAAAGAAAAAGTTTTGAAAGGCGATGCCAAATTTATGGCTCGAGTCCATCCAGGACATGAAATTTGGCTACCACGTTGGAAAGATAAATTCGAATTTGAAGGCAAATTAACAGTTCCTAACTGTTCTAAATTGCTGCGCGACGTACTAACTCACCACTCTAATAAGAAGGGTGGATTAAAAACGCATCATCAAAAAGAAATTGATGTGGCCAAATTGTGGTTGGAGGAAGCAAAAAAGCGTGAAAATAAAATAAAAGAGCGAAAAAATTGCACTGTAGCATATGTCAAGGAAGAAGACAATATGCCAGGCGTCGCACCTCCTCCTTATAATCCACAACCACAACAGGCTGCAGCAGCACAAGCGGCACCCTTGCCCTCCCCCGCACAGGATGAGGCAGCTGTAGCCTCTCATCCCCCAGCGCAAGGAAGTCCGAGCGCGAAAGAAATTTTGTATCCACCTCTCCACATGGAGTCTAAAACACCTCCCTTAGCCTCAATGCTGCCACTGCCAAGATATGGCAGACGATTAAAAGACGCTATGAATTTAGAATGGTCAACAGACTTAGATGGAGGCGTAGGTCTAGGTAGAACCGTCCACCGCAAACTAGATAAAAATCAAAAGCCATCATCGGGTCATGCAGATGCAAACCTGTATGATGATGATGTAGATTATGATAAAACGGATTGGCCCCCACAGCCACAGCGGGTGGAGGCATTTCCAATGATAGAACTGCCTAATCCAACATTTAGGCCAGATCAAGCCGCTAATGATGCCAATCCACGCTTAATGTATGTCTATAGGACATGGACACAGGAAGATGTTAAAAAAGCGGTGGAGGGAATTCCATCACATAAAGCTCAAATTGATGAATTTTGCGAAGAAATGAAAAGCATAATAGCGGTGTACCATCTAAATGGTTTCGAGGTCGAAAGGATGTTTCGCTGCAAAATGGGTTCCGATTGGAGCCGTGTTAAAGATAGCTTTGTAGCCCATTTGAATGGTATAGCGCACGCCCCTGGCTCTGTTGATCTTACTCAACAAATCCAAAGCTTAGAGAATAAATGTAAGGAAGTTTTTAGAAAACATTGTGATTACACTAAGATACACGCCACAACACAAAAAGACGATGAGGATGTTTGGGAGTTTAGAGACAGATTTGAAAAAGTCTTTAAAGCTTATAGTGGTCTGAAGTCAGAAAGTGATGAAGATAAGGCAATTTATGAACAACAATTGAAGCAAGCATTACTTCAGAGTTTCAGACCAGAAATAAAGGGATGGATAGAGAAACATTTTGTTTCTTTCAGGACAGCAAGGCTACCAGAGTTTATGGAACAGGCTAAACATGCAGAGAAAACATCAAAGAATAAAAAGAAAGAGAAAGAAAAGAAAGATTCAGATAAAGTAGTGGAAGCATTCACTATGGTGTTCCAAGGAGCTGGTGGACAACCTTTTAGAGGTCGAGGCCGTGGCCGAGGGCGTGGCCGTGGCAGAGGCAGAGGTAATTTCAGGGGAAGAGGAGGACAGAATGAAAGCAGGCCAGTGCAGAGAAACTATGAAAATGAAGAAGATGATAGCAACAAGTGTTACAAGTGTGGTGGTTTCGGGCATTGGTCTCGAACTTGCCCCACCACTGATGAGAGAGAGCAAGGTAACAATAGAGACCGGTATAACGCTTGACTAGGGAATGGAGAAGGAGAACAGCTAGAAATATGTGAGGAATTTCTAGATTTAGCTGTTGTGTGTTTAAGTGACAAACCAGAGCAAGTGTTATATGTCAATGGCAAACCTGTAGTTTTCTTATGCGACACTGGAGCATGTAGAACTGTAATGAAAGACATAGACGGACTAAAACAAACTGATCAAGGTATTCTCATAAAGTCAGCTAATGGTTATGTGGAAAGACAATTTTTTAGTGAGCCTGTTGCTGTCTCTCTGACAGAAACAGGAAGCACTGTTTTCGCACCTGTAATTATTGCTCCCAACTGTCCATACAACCTGTTAGGACGAGATTTAATGGTGAAATTAAAATTAGCCATCTATCCGACTCTGCAGGGAGGTATGGAGGTTAGACCATGCAATGAAGCCGACATACATTTAATTGAGGGAAAAGGAGCACCCTATTACGTCTGGGCCCTGGAACCTTCACACCAGGACCCAGGGAAAACAATAGAGACAATAGTTCAAAAAGTTGAGGAAAGAGTAAACCCACGAGCTAGCTTTATAGCGCCTGAAAAACTGAGAATTGATCTGAGACGTAAACACATGCCTGGGCCAGACCCAGAATATGACAAACTAGTGCATAGACTAGGACCGACTAAAGTGACTCTGACTTATTTGTGTTGGCTGGACAGAGAATGTTTTTGTCAAGCGGTCCTGCCACCGCTTGCGCAGAGACTGATGTGTTGGGAACTGAAACCCCACATGCAGCTGTCCACTGACCCAGATGAGAAGCAGTCACGTTTAGACAAACATACAAATTTGGTAGCACAAATACGAGATTGGACAACTGAAACTCGAAATGTTGAAAGAAGTCCTACCACTGGTTGGAGGCGCGTTAGTCTAAACTATGTGGTAACCTGTACGTCTACAGTAATACTTCATGACAAAACAGACGCATGATTAATGGTTTTGACAGAGGCTGAGGATCGAGCGCTAAAAGAAATTCCGTCTAGCTTGTGGTCAAAAGGACCTACGGACGTGGGTCTAATTAAAGGTGTGGAGCCCTTGCGAATTAAATCTAAAACAGGTTCTTATCCATGTCAAAAGCAGTATCCTTTAAAACCAGATGCAGCAGAGGGGATAAAACCTGTAATAACAGAAATGATTAGAACTGGAATTATTGTGCCGTGTCCTGATTCACCGTGTAACACGCCGATATTTCCTGTTAAAAAAGCGGCTCCGTCTACAGGCTGGCGCATGGTGCAAGATCTCCGTGCTGTAAATAGTGCGATAATAGCCCGAGCTCCGAACGTGCCCGATCCCCACACTCTGTTGAACCAACTTAATCCTGAAGCTAAAGTATTTTCGGTCATTGATCTGAGCAACGCGTTTTATTCAATTCCTGTCCACAAGGACAGCCAATATTGGTTTGCATTTACTTTTGAAGGAAAACGCTACACGTTTACGAGGCTCTCGCAGGGTTTTTGTTGTAGTCCTACAGTATTTTCAGAAGCAATAAATAATTGCTTAGCAAAGTTTGAACCACCCTGCGGTAGTCAAATTTTAGCCTATGTTGATGATCTCTTAGTTGCAGGAATTAATGAAGAAAAATGTAAAATTGACACACTAGCGTTACTGAAATATTTGCATGAGACCGGACATAAAGTCAGCAAAGACAAGTTGCAGCTGTGGCGCTCTGAGGTGAAGTATCTGGGACATACATTGACAAAGGATGGCAGACTAGTGCATTCTAGTCGTAAGAAAGCAATATTAGAAGCACCAAAACCAATAACAAAAAAGCAAATGATGTCCTTTTTAGGACTTTGTAACTATTGTCGTATGTGGGTCCCAGGTTACGCCGAAAAGACACGCCCGTTGCAAGCTTTAATTTTTGATGAACCCATGGCTGCGCATGATAAAATAAAATGGACTAAAGAAGCTGAAATTGCGTTTTCAAACATAAAACAGTTAATTGCTGGGTCTACTGTCTTAGCGCTGCCTGATTACACTAAAACTTTCATACAAATGGTCGATGTAAAAAATGGTTTCATGACTTCAGTTTTGACACAGCAGTGGGGGGCTAAAAACAGACCAGTGGCATTTTACTCTTCACGATTGGACCCGGTGGCGAGAGCTACCCCTGTGTGCGTGCAAGCTGTGCTCGCCACCGCAATGGCAGTACAAACTTCGGCTGAAGTTGTACTTTTTCACCCACTAACTGTAAAAGTCCCACATGCTGTCTCTTTACTGTTGTTACAAACTAATATGACATTTTTATCACCTGCAAGACATCTTTCTTGTATGACAGTATTGTTATCTCAACCGCACATAACTATTGAGCGCTGCACGGTGTTAAATCCGTCCACTCTGCTTCCTACAGCCGATGATGGGGCGGAACACAGGTGCCTAGAATCGACGCAAACTAATATGAAACCAAGGGTTGATTTAACTGACCAACCACTGAACAAGGGCGAAACAGTTTTCGTCGACGGTTCAGCCATAAAAGACAAATATGGTGTAAACAAAGCAGCCTATGCAGTGACCACTTTAACTACTGAATTAGAAGCTAAAAGTTTGCCTACTTCATACTCTGCACAAGCAGCAGAGTTAACTGCATTGACAAGAGCGTGTCAACTTTTTGCCAAAAAAGAAGTAACGGTTTATACAGACAGTCAGTATGCTTTTGCTGCGTCTCATATTTTTTGTGCACATTGGAAAAGACGTGGCTACAAGACTTCTACTGGAAAACCGGTAAAACATAAAGACTTGCTTTTAAAATTGTACGATGCTATACAATTGCCAAAAAAGCTTGCTATTTGCAAATGCGAAGCGCATACTAACAAAACAGATGATGTTGCGAGAGGCAACGCCTTGGCTGACGAGTGTGCAAAGAAAGCCACGGGCTTGTTCCTCTCGCAGACAGAGAGTGATGATGTTTTACTAACACGACAACAACAAGCATCAGCTAAAGAAAGGGACACATGGGTAAAGCATGGATGCTATTTAAAAGATAACATTTATGTCGGACCAAATGAAAAGCCAGTTTTGCCAAAATCAATGTACAAGTGGGCTGCAATTTTGAGTCATGGGCAGAGCCATGTCTCAACAGGAGGGATGTGTGCACTAGTAGATAAACACTATACTACGTATGGGTTTACAAACTACTCACAAAACTTTTGTCATCAGTGCATCATTTGTATTAAACATAATTCACAGGGACATGCGAGACCCAAAAGAGGACAGTTTCCTACACCCCCACACCCGTTTCACACAATACACATGGACTTTATACAACTGAACAAAGTTCACAATTTAGAATATGTGTTGGTGGTGATAGATGTGTTCTCTAGATGGATTGAACTTTTCCCGTGTCGAACTCCTGATGCTGCAACTGTAGCCAAAGCACTTTGCAGACGAATTATTCCAAGCCATGGTGTGCCTAGACTAATTCGAAGTGATAATGGAACACATTTTGTTAATGAAGTGATTGACAGAATTGGTGAACATTTTGGTATTGATCTTAAAAGACATGCTGCTTATCATCCGCAATCAGCTGGATTAGTAGAGCGACATAATGGAACAGTTAAATCACGTCTAAGAAAGACAATGGCTGAAACAGGATGGCAGTGGCCAGACTGTTTAGATATTGTACAATTGAGTATGAGAACAACACCTGGTGCTGCTACACAGTTAACTCCTTTTGAAATGCTGTATGGCAGACCGTACACTATGCCTGACTTCTCTCACAGTAAAGCTTCACCGGATGATGATGAAGGGATAGTGGGACAATTGATTAAAACACTGTCTTCAAAAGAATGTGTAGACACGAATACTGTTCCCTCTTTTTCTGTCTCCCCACAGGACCCTAAAGTGAAGCCTGGAGATTGGGTGTTTATCAAAGTTATCAAGAAAAAGTGTTGGTCCGATCCACGCTGGGAAGGACCCCACAGAGTCATCCTATCTACACCCACTGCAGTGAAGGTGGAGGGCCGGACCGCCTGGACGCATCTCTCTCATTGTAAGGTTCGGGACTTTCCAGCTGCGGAGTCAACTGCTGAGGAGGGGAAGCCCGACTCCAAAGGGGACTAGAGGTTTAGAATCTAGTCGTCTCAACGTCGGTGAAGATCTTGGATCCTCCGAAGCCTAGTGACGATGCCTGGAGGTAACGGACTCTTAATATGGAGAATGGTTTTTGGCACGGCCATCGCCCTCACCTTGCTGAGACTTCTCTTACAAGGACTGAATGGAGACTTCTACTTTCTGAAGGACGAAGCACGGCGATTCAAGAGATGGGTTTTGTCAGAAGACCTACATAACTACAACGTCACGCATGTGTATCATTTGAATTCATGGTATCGTTATGCTCAAATGCTAGCTGATTTGAATAATGTATCGGATTGCTATGTGTGTTCTCTGATGCCAATATCTGCTTCTCACCCCCGTTTGACAGCCATAAAACTTCCTTATGTACAAAGTTCATGTATAGGTCAAGGAACGTCTGGTGAAAATGCCTCTTATGTTAATGCTCATATGAAAATGCATAAAGATGGCACTAACACAACCTATGGACCCTGTGCAGTAACACACCCATTGAAGTTTATAAAGACTAGTGTAGCATTGACTCCTTTTGCCACTGTTAGACCTAAAACAAGATTTCCACTGTGTTTCTATAGAAATGGCTCTGTGCCAGTAGGGAGTTTGCCTCTCTACCGGTGCAATCAGACAGTTGTTCCCATGGAAATGTGTGTACTTCAAGGTCAGAAGAGGTCTAGAACCGTTGAACAAGGAGGTGATAACTGCCCATGGCCCAACCCTAGAAATAGAACTATGTGTCGGTGTTGGGGGGACAGTACCATACCTAGTTGTAATGGCACAGCCACATTAGAAGGTATCTATTGGATGTGTGGTCACAGAATCTATTTAAATCTTCCACTAGATTGGGGAGGAATTTGCGCTCCGGTGCGTCTGACTGATCACACTTCCATCATAACTCAGACTGACCAACACCGTCGTAGCCGCAGAGATACAGTAGATGTTAAACCACACGACCCTTTTTGGGGAACTGATGTTCCTGATGAGCATAAATTGTGGACTACTAGTCAAAAGATTACGTTAAGTCTGTTCCCATGGACAGGGGTTGGTAAGTTACTGTTAAGAATGGAAACACAAGAATATAGAATTGGATTGTTTTACAATGCATCTATCAAAATATATGAAAAACAAAATTCTGAGATATCTGCTATGCGTTTAATGGTGATACAGAACAGATTGGTGCTTGATCTCATGGCTGCTGTAAAAGGAGGTGTTTGTGCAATGTTGAATGATACATGCTGTACTTACATTCCTGATAACATGAATAGTCATGATGTTACTGAAGCGTTACACCAAATGAGAAATGTACAAGGAGCAATGGTCGCAGACACAGTAAATCAAGAATGGGACCTTTTCAAGTGGTTCAGGTCTGGAACCTGGCTACAAATCATTTTGAAAATGTGTACTCCTATAATCGCTGTATTAATCCTGTTTTGTGTATTCACTACATGTGTGATTCCTTGCTTTCGCTGTCTAATAGCCAAGACAGTACATTCCAGTATGAATGTTATGCTTTTGCAAGAAGAAGTAACTAAACTGCTCGCTGAAGACTTCATGATCAGCAATGAAGTTGGTACAGAAAACCTGTAAAGGAGATGTATCAATGGAACAAAAATGATTGTGAAGTTACCAATGATAAACAGGAGGGAAATGTTAAAGAAATTATGTTATTATCATTGTTAAGTAGATTTAGGTGTGTCACAGTTTTCTTGTCAAGTATGCATGTATACGTGGACTGCTGATGCAAGGAAAATTCTTGTATGCATTGTTCTTCTTTACGTCAAAGGAAACAGATGTACCTGCAAAAGCAGGATATGGGGGCCTGCAAAAGCAGGATATGGGGGTTGGGACAAACAAGGACAAGGACACTTTTCTGTCAATAAAAGGATGCCCTGAGTTTCAGAGGATAGAGACTGTTTAGTAGAGAGGGGGAATCCTCTTGGCTGGACACTCTCTCCTCTGGGCCAGAGTTAAAACATACTACTTTTGTGGTTCTTGTTTCTTAAAATCTTAAATACTTGGAAGATTTTCCTAACACTAAACAACTGTCAGCTCCAAGAGATCTAGCTGTTTAGCAATTCTAAGCATGAACTTAATCCCACCATAGATTTAGGAGGTTCTCGGGTAGTGTTCCAAAACAGCGAAACACAGCAGATTCCATGATTGGAATATTGAGCTGCTCATGACTTGGACTGAACGAGAGAAGCCATTTCTGAAAGAGTGCTTGTCTCACAATTGGGAGTAAAATGCAGAACAATACAACTGAAACTAAATGCAAAGATATAGTTCAGACCAAATCTGAACCAAAAGCTAAGATACAATCTTGCTATGAATTGGTTTATTCTCTGACATTCCAACAACACTCTCAAAACGAATGTGTTGGAAGCAACACAAATTGTGTTGTCCCTATCTGGACACAGAGCTGTGTTAAAAAAAACACCACATGTTATTTTCAACACATACTGTGCAACAAATGACAAAAGCAATGTGTTAGAAACCACACAAACTGTGTTGCCCCTATCTGGACACAGAGATGTGTTGCTTTCAACACATTAATTTTGAGAGCGACTAAATCCTGAGCCCTAAATGCTAAATGGCATGTGCCAGAAATAAACCTATGAGGACGCTCCCAGAGATTAATAGGCTGAGGTTAATCGTTGTACTAACTAGAGCATGTTGAACTTGTGGTCACGCACTGGACATTAAAAAAAAAAAAAAAAAAATTGAGTGAAGTGTGGCAGGGGGCTCAGGTGACGAAAAAGGGAGAGAGCATGACACTGTGGTCAACTAGATTGCATGGGGGTGTGACACCACATCACAATATCAATAGACTGAGCAACACCGTGACATCTAATCTCACGCCATCTCATTGCAGATATACACGCAGATAGGCTTTTTTTTCTTTTGTAGTAATTGACCCAGTCTTAAAATGTTTTACTGAAATGAAGATGCAAATTCTATGTTAATGTAACAGTGGGGTCAGCCTGATGGCAATTATTTTGACAACATTGTCTGGCATAATGTAATCGCAAAAGGCTATGAAATGAACTGTGACATCTCTAATGTCTACTGTGTTCTGCCTTTTTCAGTTTCAGACACTGATTGTTATATGTGTTCCTATATAAATGGAAAGGTAAACATTTTCATTAAGAGTATAATTGAATAGGATTATTTGTATTTGTATTTGTTGCTTCAAACGTTGTCAATCCATCTGAGCTTAAAGGTGAACTATGCAAGTTTTCTAGTTTAATTTACCTTAACTGATCAGCTTCAGGTTCATTGAAATGGTTATTTGACTTGAATAGGTTGAATGACGGCTGTCTCGCTTCCCCCTAGCGCATGTGAGCGGAAAAAACACGCTTGCACGTTTGTGCCATCGGGCTGGTGCACTGACAAACAGAAAGTCTCGCAGCCTTGCAATCATGCTCATGAAAAGCCAGACTGACCGTTTGAGGAGTGTTGTAAAATATACACGCTGAAGCTGTAGGGGAAGCTCTGCAGAGACCTTTGAGCGAAAAAAAAGAAATCGGCAAACCTGCATAGTTCCTCTTTAAATTACAAATTTATTTTCCTCATTAATGCCATTTTTATTTTACCACACCAATAACACAAATCCAATTCATGTAGTAATTTGAAATACATTTAAAACAACTCTCCTGGCCTTCTGTGGCCATGGAATTTAAAAGGCACCTTTATCCGTATAACTAACAACAACGTTCTTCTGCAACAAATTCAACGTCTCGTAAAACAGGCTCAACATTCACGCTGATTTCATAGCACGCTTGTTTTCCTGTTTCACTGGTCTTCCATTTACTCAACCACAAAGCTTACCTTTGCTGTTAAATAATAATCAACATTAACTGATTAAGGAGGAAGAGCAAGGGAGACCTTTTGTAGGTCATGGGTTTCTCTGAAAACAGGATTTGTGAAATTCTGAGGATCTCTAAAACATTAACAACATGCTATTTGATCACATTTCCAGGTTTCTGCACCATCATCCTCATCACTATGGCCCATGCACAAGCTATTTAAATCTATGATTCACACAGGAGAGCGATCTGTCACTAATTTACTTTAATAACAATATCAACATGCATACTATTGCTGCCAAGTATGGTGGTGCTGCTGGCACAAACTTCACACTTTCTGTGTTTGTAGTCAGTTAACCTGTGAGTTTACCCCCTAACAAAAGGGCTGGTATTTGGCTGATTTGTTTTTTTTTTTAACTATCCAGGTTTTATATGTGCCATATTGAGTATGGCCATGTCAAAGCATCAAAAGTTCTGCAGTTATCAGCAATGGCATGTCAAACTCAGGCACAAAAGCCTCCTCTAAAAAGATTCTACAAACATCTGACTATGAATTATAATAAATGTCACACACATCTGTTCAGAATACAGTTCATTCTTGGTATTACAATGGATCTACAGTAGTTGCATCACAATCTGACATCTTACATCTATGAAGCTTTAGAAAGCCGTTCCCTTTGTCTGGGCGATGGACAGCCAAAATGGCATGAAACTGTAAAATTGGTTTTGATGACAACGTTTCATTGGGACAGGGTCAGATCTAAGTGGCTCTCAGATCCTCACAACTGTCAGATGCTGCTGCAAATTTTAATCAGTGACTGCTAATGCCTCACACTGCACAGCAAAGGAAAGACCAAAAAGCCCACAAGCTGCATTCCACTTTCACACCCTCTCAGGGCCCTTAAAAATATTTATGCTAAAAGTCCCTCAGAGTAATGAGCTTCAAGACTAGTTTCTAGATTACACGGTTTGAGTTATATCACAAATATTTGGGCCAAAGAGCAAGACAACATACAGTACAGTATTTGCCAAAAAGCCAACCTAAAGCTCAATGAGCATGCTACCTACAGTACAGTGTAGTCTTTTGTACAAATAAATGATCTATTAAAGCCTATTCCATTGCTAGTGTTATTTACCTAATGTATGGGGTCACCTAGACCCCATTTTCATTTCTTTTTAAAATACATCCTGAGTAATCCCATCACAAGTGGTCGGTTCTAAATACTGTATAAATGTAAACAATTTCTCAAACCAGTTGCTGAGGTGGTCTGAGATGCTTTTGACCACATACATGTATAGAGTAGAAAACATGTTCTGATGCATCCTGGACAATTGTAATGGCCGTGACGTTGGCAGTTATGGAATCTGAACACAGGTTGTCAGCAACTGCTCTTGGAAACATGTTTAAAGAGCGATGTGCCTTGGCTGACCACTTGTGATCGGAAACACCCAAGACGCACTCTAAAAACCAATATAAACAGGCCCATAAACTATAAACTATACTAGACGTTACTATATGATTTCAACTGAAATTGCTGTGGTGTGGTTGGAAGAGCATCTGAGTCCATCTCTGCTGAGGCCGGGTCATCTTCATTTCAATGAGCAAAATCAATGAGGCAAAGAAGCCTGCAGCTCAGCTGCAAACACTCTACGGGGTGCTCCACATTTGAAAGTGAGATACAGTGCAAGTAGGAGTTGTAATCATGAGTAATGTTTCCCTTGAAAGCCACTAACAGAGACTAGCATATACAATGCATTTTCTACATCTGTTTACAGTTGGCAACATTTTTTTGACTGCAATTGTGATGATACTGATGACGATATATGTCTCAATACTCTCCAGTACTGTTCGTCAACAAACTTCACTGAGGCATGACAGACCACCAGGCACAAGAGGAGAAACAAACACCTCACAAGTCAAAATGGATACAGCAGGGGAATGTATCTCTGAGAAGTTTTGCTTATGCCCAACGCAGCTCTGTAAATTTAAGTCTTTATTGTGTTTCCCTATGCTATGTTCTAACAGATATGGTCTGCCATACACCACACTACAATCACTCCTCCACCCTGCCTCAATGCGACCCAGGCCGTGCTACTCAAAGCGACCCCTGGCAGTGTTTACCTGTGACACCCTGCTGAGGTAGCTAGGCCACAATTCGTAGCTGTCTGGCAAACGGGAGGCTGCCCTGCTGACTCACTTTGCTGATCGATAGCTAATTCACTTACATAATTAAGGAGCTCTGAAATCGGAACGCAGTGGAAGGTGTGATAATTGATTACGCTTGCTCTACATTTTCCCCAGTGGGTTTGTGGTGCATTGCCCCGTCATTTTTCACTTTGTCATCGCCACGCAAGGGTGCTGAGCTGTGCTGCGGGGGCTCGGCACACTCGGACGATCTTCGTGTCCACCCCTCAGGTTCCCCCGCACAGAGGCCATGCCAATGTATGTGTGTCGCCAAAAACAGACGTATAAGAATACGTATGGCATTCACCATGGTCAAACTGTATTAAGACTCAAAGGATATATATAGTAGATAAGATAAGTTACTTAAATAGGGTTACACGTGAGGCATATGTAATAATTGAATCATTCACCTGTGTCACTTTTATCTCATTTGCTGCAAGAGTTGCTAAATTAGACTTTTAGCCTGCAAATCATTATTGGAAATGATTCATTGCCCAAAGGCAGTGATTCCTGACCTGACCTTAACTAATTATGGTTCCCTTTTCAAGAAGTTATCTTTTAACAATCATGAGTACCTTTGCAAAAGATGTACACTGCAGATATGTGTCATCTTCATTTGTCTGACCAACTTCACTGTGAGAATTTTTTTTTATCAAAATGTATCTTCACATGCCTGCCAAATGATGCAGAAGACAAAGTTGGATAAGCAAATGTACAAATCAAAAATAAAAACCGTAACACAAAAAAACAAAGAAACATTTGCATCTTTGTCTTGTGTCCATTCATTCCAAACTGGGTCTATCATAATTTCAAAACTATTAACTGCACTGTATTTTAATGGTATGCTACTCAATTTGATAAAAACAAATACTGACCCCATTGTTTACGCATGCAAATAAAAATAATTCTTGATTGTTGGCAATGCATATATTTTGCACAGGAGAGAGTACGAAAGAGATTATGCACCGGTTACAGGGCTTGCCACCTCGCTAATAAGCTAGCAAATGTTAGCTTATTTACTATTTAAGGCAAGCTGGTGGCCTGGGTGAACCCAGACAAACCTGTTAGCAAATGATCCCGTTACAAACTTAGACTGATGCATTTAACTTTTGCCAAAACGCCTCAGAAGTGCAGCAAACACACCTTTGTAGTATGTTGGCAGTTAACTAGTTGACCTTTAATATGCACTTAGTCTATTAGCGTTTCTTATGATTACGGTTTGTATATCATAGCGTTGCTTTGTTTTCCATTTATAAAATTGACATTGTTTTTATTATTGCTTATTAATTCATAGTTATTGTTATTATATAATTTATTGAATGACTTCATTGTTTATTTAGTATTCTCTCATTTAGTCATTGTTTATTTTATTAGCTTTGCTTATATTGATACTGTATTGTTATGCTACTATTCACTTAGTCGACACTATAGTCTGATCAACTGCTAAATTTAATTATTGTATTGTTTTGTTTGTCTGTCACCTTGGACAAAGGCGTCTGCTAAGCAACATAACCGTAACCATAACCGTATGTTACTGAGGTTTTAAATGCAGTAGTTTATTCAATTCCAAAGAGGATACATGTCCATTTATATGTAACCCTGTCACCATCAGTGCAGCCATTGGTTTTGTTGAATGCACTGCTCTAACTGTCATCACATGAAGCCAGCCCCATGCAATGGTGATTGGATCTTTGGTTTTCGGTGTATTGGAAACGGATCAATGGTTCAATGGGATCCATACCAGATGGACCTGCAGAGCAAATTTCTTCAAGGTTTGTCTGGGTTCACTTACAGCCACTCAACTGGGTAAGAGAAAGGCACATTGCCATGACGATTAAAAAAATAATATGAGAGGAGCCGCATTACATGTTGAATAAAGCACTGATGTCTTCAACACCCAACACCAAGCCCCTGTAAATCTATAATGAGCAGCATTTCAAGAACTTTGTCAGGCTTAAATTGTAAAGAAATCAATCACTATTCACTGTTATCAACTGTGTGTAAAAGCTTCCTGCTGTGGTTCCATGAAATCTCAACGAGCACCTATTTATAGGCCGGCTTTATACTTGGTCTGTTTTGCTGGACCAAATTCGAGTGTGTTTTTTTTACCTGTTCCTACTGCCCTACTGGTCTTCACATTTTTGGTTGTGAATCATAATAAAATCATGTCATCCACATGGAATGTGTGGAACATGCAGCTTTCATTCACCACAGGCAATGATTCCAAGGCAATTATGCCAAATGAGGAGGGAGAAATTAAAAACTGTGCTAAATGGCTGGGTTCTGGCCACACTCTATTTGTTTTTTCTTCATCATTTTGTTAATTTAGTTGCTTTTGCTCTGCCATTAATGATGCTACCTGCTCAGATAAGGAGGTTTTGGGGGATTCTCGATGAATTTGCGGCCTTCGTTATTACAGAGAATTCTGTAACATAAATTTAGTTGTCACACAGCTGCCTGTCACTAACTGTATATGACTGTTTTGAGTTTTAGAAAATTACTTTTTAGATAAGCATTTTATGTTTGAAGGTGATTTATTCGCTTTTGAAAGAACTACGATCAATGAGTGGCCAAAACAGCCACCTGCTGCTCAGGTGAACCAAACCCAATTTTCTGGAGGAGTCGAATACAGCACCTTGGTGTATACCCGGTGTTTGTATATGGCCTTCTTGTTTTCATTTCCACATCGGTACAGACAAAGTGTTTGTCCAATGAGGTTCGATCATTACATTTCAGCAAGGTTTGTAGCTTTGCGACATGGTTTGCTGTGCTACCTGATTTGTTTGCTTCCGATGCAAAACAATGCTTCATCTGACATTACCAAAGTCCTCTTTGTAATGAAGAATCTGCCAGATTCTCTTTGCATTCAAAGTCCCGTTTGTGGAGTTTACAATTAAGATAACAATACATTAGCTAATATAATGAAAAGCCCACCTTACACATGGTCTTCTAGGTCAACTGTACTATGCTGTCATTATTTCATACAAATACATATATATATAACTGTTTTATCCTTTTGTGCTATTTACTCGGTCAATGGCACTCACAAAGACACAAGATCAAGTAGATGCTGGATACAGTTAAAGCCTAGTCGCATTAGTTTAATGAGGACTTTCATGGGTCGCATTACCTGCTTCCAGCTAATCACACCTTTGGCCCTCGAGCCCATCTGGCATTTCAGTTCCAAATATCAAAACCCTGTCAATAGTCTGACTTCTTTGTTTATTAGCATGTTAAATAAAGACTGGAGAAGTACAGTATAAGGAGAAGAAATATAAATTCACCTATTGCATTACTTTCATCATTGACATTTTTCATTCTGTACCCCAAGGTTGTCATGGCTCCTCAGCCTACATAGTCTGAACTATGAATCATTAATGGTGCCGCCATTAATAACATTGATAGAATCTAGTTGCATTCCGACTTCTCTTCAAACTAGAATAGCCCTTTCACCAGATTTGAATAAGTGCAGCAGTGCAATATAGCACTGCAATACTGAGCTCAGCAGTACACGTCGCAAAGAAGGTCAAAAATATTCAATTGAAGTGCTATTTTTTCCTTTAATATACAGTTTCTTGTGAAAAGAGGACACCTTACTTTGACATTTTTGCAGGTTAAATCTGAGACAATTTACCAGTGGGAGAGCTGGTCTTATGATTGGGAGCAGAGGGATTGGGAATGTGGTGGGGCTGAGGGGGATGATTACTCATTTTCCACTGAAGGCACTCCAGGGAGGTTGATTGTTCTCTGAGCTCTCATCTGTGCAATATTCCCCCAGCAGGTAAGCTTTTCCCCACCATGTTTGATGGTTGGCTGACATGTTTCAAACAAAGAATTTCAGGATATCCTGTCAGTCACAAAGTCATTACTGAGTTTATTTATCTGTGTGATAGTTTTGTTTGTTTGCCTTCTGGTATGGTTAAGGTAGAGTAATTCAAGAAATTGAGAATGATGGGAATTAATAATACTTTGGCGCCCCCTGCAGGCCCTCTTTCACTGTCAACAAGGACATCTTCATAGCGCACATGTTAAAGATAAAGCCAGCAGCAGCAGGTTGTTTCAGGCACCACACCTTCTCAGTAATCAACTATAACTATAAAAGAGGTTGACATTAATACTATTTGGGTTCAAAATACACTTCTGCCTTCAGATCCATTAATCATGTGCTTCTGTTTTAACAGGGAATAATTAGACACAAAAGTGATCATCAGTGGGAAGTCATCTTTCTTATCATGCAGCCAATGCCACAATTCATTTATATTCCTTGTGAAACTGAGAATTTCCCATTCAGCCCTCACCTAATTACTGTATATTAGGTATAACAGAACACATTTCAGCCCTAAGAGGTTTCATTGTGATCGACAAACCAGATCAGGAAGGATGTCTGGGAATAATTGGATTACACATTTTGAATTTGGATTTGACTGCAGCACAAGCAGTGATTGATTGTTCAGACCTTACATAAAGACTGAAGTCAAGAGGGTCCTCACTCAGACAAGAAGCCATACGCCAATTAGCTATGCTTTACGATGTCTCCTGCCCTGAAACTGCTATCACAACATAGCGTCTCAGCAATCTAAAGAATATAGCGACCCAAAGGACCAAGAAGCACACTGCAGCCAGAGGCTCACTGCAACCACATTGTGCACGTCAATGCATTTATGAAATTATCCATTAAGCATACGAGCATACAATTATAAAACCTCTAAAAATAGTAATGAATTATGTTTCAGTATTTTAACATTGCTTTCACTCCGAGGCCTAACTCCTCTAAAGCAAATCCAAAGCCTCCATTGGGTTTTGGCCAACAAAACTACAGTGGAACTAAATCCATGTTTGATCACAGCAGGACTGCATCCCCTGTGAGAGAGTAAGTGTCCTTATATTACGGGGAAAAGCTTGAGGCCTGTCACTGTCACTGTGCAGTCTTACTGTGCCGGCGGCATTAAAAATATAAAAGCTTGCGCTTTAGCAGTGATTAAAGATAAGCATTACTTATGCATACAAATGGCTGCACAAGGCTAATTACTCGCATAAAATGTTGACCGCTTGCACATTTCTACTTGTAACCTTGCAAAGTTCTGTCCTGTCTAGACCAGTTTCTCTGGAAATACAGTATAATGTGACAGAATCACAATGTCTGCCATTCTAATAAAACATACTTCAATTCAGATAATCACCCCTCATGGTCCTCTTTTTTGTGTGTTTATAACCAACAAAGGTAGCGTGGCATAACCAAACATGAATCTGTTCAGAATTTTAGTCTGGTAAAATGGCATTTGGTTTTGATTATGGGCTGTGCTTCAACTAATACAGGGGAAGAAGTGGCTCTTTATGCAACAAATCACTCTGGGGGCTCACAAACATACCCCCAGATTGTAGCGCTGCAGATCCCTAGCTGCTTTAGCTGCTAGCTAAAGCAATTCGGCCTAGAGAAAGGGAGAAGGGAAAGGGAAAAGTTGCTGGAATTCTCCTTTAATCACTGTGTTCTGTTAATTTTTTTCTATGCTATTGCACTGTCAACATCTTGAACAACAGACGTAATAGCGAAATCTGAACATCTCACTTCTCTAGGCACAGCCTTTTTGTTGTAAACAAAATCAACTCAAGCAGGCTCAGATGACTAGGCGAATGACTAGGCAATGATGCTCATCTGTCCGTCTTTGCATAAAATCCACCCAAACTATTTGACTGGCGCAAACACAGCATGTTTGAGTAGAGACTTCTTAATGGAGCGACTCCTGATCGAATTTCCCAATCTCACATTTTATAAGTAGGGAATTTTGTCATTCGGAATGGCTTCCATACTACAAAATGGTCATGCTGGTAGAGTCTTAGCTCCATAAAAGGGAGGCAAACAAGATGGCTTGGACTGAACCGTCTACTATTCCAGATAATCAGCAAATTGTTCAAGGATCATGATGAGAGGGTATAATTTGATTGTCTGAAATATCAATAATCCTTCACCAGATTCTGCACATCTGCACATCGAATACCTCGAGTAAAACCTGTTGACCATCTCCAACGGATGCCTTTTAAGGAGTTCATTGGTTGAAGCGCACAACACAACTGCTCCTAAAGCATTTCCAGTGCTCTACAGACTGTCAGCCTGGCTACTGGGTTGGTGTGTTCAATTTGTGCTCACTTAAATGTAACCAATGAAGTACCTTAACCTACAGATTTTTTCCCGTTTGTTCGCTTTGTGCTGCACTTGTAGCCTGGCTAGCGCCTACAACTTCTCAAATGAGGCGTGGTCTGGCAACCAGACGTTCATTTCCTCAAATTTGAAAAAATGCCCTGATCCGTTCATTGGGCGCCACGGATGTCTATCAAATGCGTCTGTGCATAGCTCATCATGGTCTTGCTTTCCCCCCTGTTCTGTGATTGGTCCCCTATCTCAGGCAAAAATTAGGGCGGTAGTTTCCAGACTGCCTTAGCAGCGTGAATGAAATCACTGCGCAAGGCAGGATGGGAACACCCAGGCTACTGCACTTGTGCATGAAAGCACAATATGTAATAGTCAGTGGTAAGACCAGAATTAAAATAATAATATAACTCCATGAGAACTTCAGACTTGGAAGATATGGGAGGCAATTTACTCATTTAGTCTGCCGTCTTGCCCTGGAACAGTTCATACAGAAGAAGGACGTGTTTGCAATTCGGCTTTGGTAAAAGTTTAAATAACCAACTAGCCCCGCTCGTGGCAATTGCGTACGGAGTCATTTGAACTATGACCATTGATCACGCCTCTTGTGCAGTAGAAACAAAGCGCAGCCTCCCCAGACTAATGTTCAATCTTAAAAGATTGAGCTTAGTATGGTGAAAACCAGACTAACTGTAAGTCTGAAGAATGGTGATTGGTTGTGATTCTGGTACATCCAAGTGTTTCCATGTCTGTGTTCTATTTGTTGGGGGGGGGGGGGGGGGGGGGGTAATGTTGTACGTGTTCAATATATGCATTAGGTGTGGGAAAACTTCCAAAATAAATAAAACAAAAACATTTTTTGTCTTGCACCTGACATAAATAATTCAACTCTCTCACAGCATTCAGACTGTGTCCTGGCGCCCCACTTGCGAGCAAATGGTGTCTGGAAACTTTTGGAGACTATATGAAGTTATATAAAGTTCTTTTGGAAACTGTTCACTGTTAATCTGACTATTGTATTGTTTTATTTATAAGTGACTTTGGACAATAGCGTCTGCCAAATTCCATTACCATAACCATAAGTTTATACTATAAAGTAACTAACTATAAAGTAATAAAACATATATAACAACACATAATATTATACAGATATACAGTATATCCTATACCACAGACTCAACAATTCAACTACTATCTTTTCATTATACTTACATATCTGAAGAGGTATAACAGGTTTTTCTCTAAACATAGAGAGCTGTAACTGCTGTAAACAGTCCTCTTGTTCTGGGTCTCCCTGCAGACAACACCAGATATGTAAATGTATATTAGTAAATAACTTGGGCAGCTAGTGGTAAAACCAGGTATGTTTACCTGTCCCTCACATCACCATGCATATTGTAGAAACTATCTTCTTAATCATTCCTTACAAATGTCAAGCAAAAGCGATGACCAACTGGTATACACGTTTTCAAGTAAATAGGTCTACTGAAATATCAGTGGCTGACACTACACTTGATTAAATGGAATTACGTTTCTGTGCTGAGATAAATATTTGAATATATGCAAATATGGCATCAGATCTGACAATGGATGGATTTGGATTTGGGATGTAGGATGTTTCCTTTCTCTTTACTTCAACATTGCTTCAAGTGGAGGATTAAGACTGGAAACAACGGAAGACAGGTTATCTGATGAGCACAGGTCAGGGATCTGACCATGTGAGGGAGCAACAAGGAGAGGAAATACACAAAAGGCTAAAGGATATGATATGAAACAAACACAGCAAACAGAAAAGGATGAAGAAATGATTGGAGTTGCAGAGACACACTATGGAACTTGGTCAGCTGGAGCAAAGAGATAAGAAAATACAGAATAGAGTAGATTGGGTTGTGTCTGAAGTGGCTTTTGAGTGTAGTGGAAAACTACTATACTCTGGTTTATGAGCACAAGAGATTGCCTGGGATCATAGATGAGGACAAAAAGGTAAAAATTGAAGGTCAGCATTTCAGAGCTTGTAGGATACTCTTTGAAGCAAGTGTTTCTAGTGATGTCTATAACAATGGCATTCTGCTGTTTCCCATCGCCCCACCATTCCAAGCTCTTCGAAATAAATACATGATCCAAACATAGTCTCTAAGAACATACTAGTTCTAAGTAAACTGATGGAGATGGCTGAAATACGTTGGACAGCTTTATCACTCTATTTAAAATTCTACCTTGACAAAGCATGACTTTTTCCTTGACAAGGACATGAAATTTACGAGTGGCTTGTGATTTTCTCAATCTCCCTGACCTCATTGTACTGTTTGGCAACTAATATAACACAGTTATCAGCTATAAATCCTGGGTATTTATAGCCTTGGGCCATAACCACACAGGCCCCATAATAACAACATCCTCCTAAAACAGTTTCACATAGATTATTTCCTCACAGAAACATGTTCAGGCATGGTATGTAAGCTGATTTCACTACTTAGGCTGACTTAACTTTATTGATGAGCTAACTTGAAGATGGTCCTTGCAGAATTGTTTCAGTTTTGGCCGGCAAAAGTTTTTTTTTTTTTTTAACATTACTTTTAATTCCTCAATCAATGTGAGAGTCTGGATCTGAGAGCTCACTGTACTTTGCCAGGCAAAAAAAAAACATTCTATACTTAGTGAGACATGCAGAAGTGTCAGCTCTCGCATAGTTAAATGGACATGTTGCTAAGAGAAATCCTTTTGCAGTCACTGATCTGTACGCCATGACATCAGGTGCTCAGAGAACAAATTAGTGAACATATTTTATTTATTTTTTTCGTTTCTCTGACCCAGAACTTTGTGGTTGAGCTGATTGTCACCAGGTCCAGGTGGTGACCAGAATAGACTCTTAATATGCAAATTGTTATGTGGTTTTCCTCCCCATGTACCTGTGTGCTGGCCTACAGAAAGTAAAAGTCAAGGTTTTAAGTTGAATAAAACCAAGTGACTATAATACAGTGGAGACTGTGGCACTGTTACTACAGGTCTGCATCAATGGTTCATTAGAATGTACACCATTAGGCCTGTAACATCCGAACGTTGGGATTCCCTTGATGGAATCCCCAAAATCCTGTGTAGTAGAAATTTTGGATTACTAACAAATCTTATGTTTTAGAAGTGAATACTAATCAACATTTATTACATAGAGGTGATTTAACATTACATTTTCATATATTATTTGTATGCTTTTCTATACATTCAGTACTGTGCATCAACTTTGCTTTGTCTGTCGTTTGCTCTCTCCATGTCATGACTTTCTAATAAAGGTCATGCGACCCCCTTTTGTCACGAGCTAAGGGTATTCTGCCTGAGGCAGTAATATTAGGAAGACCCTGACAGAGAACATGCTACGACCAGAGAATGCTGAGGGATGTATATGTATTGTATTGACCTATTATCTTACTTACTTGGAGTGCCCACATGACTTGCGTATGGTGTGTGGATCACATGCTATGTCCAAGAAGTGTTCATGTATTGTTGTATTTTTGCATGTATGAGGAGTTTTGGGAAAGACCATTGTACCCATGTGATTTCTATTACCACAATGTAACTAACCATGTATAAGATGGGCCTTGCCCTAGAGATCTTCGAACAGTGTTATCAGAGCTATGATGTGGCTAGTGACCTGTTCCCGGTATCGTCAATAAACCTGCAGTGTTTT
The DNA here is from genome assembly GCF_963854185.1 of Sardina pilchardus. Lineage (NCBI taxonomy): Eukaryota > Metazoa > Chordata > Actinopteri > Clupeiformes > Clupeidae > Sardina > Sardina pilchardus. Next base: position 13,778,521 of record NC_085004.1, read on the forward strand.
CTCACACCTGAGTGTGCCTGGAATTCTTGACCACACCTGCAATTGACATCAGTCATACAAAAATAATCAATATTTAAAAAAAAAAATGAATTTATGAAGAATGAAAATAGGATACTTTCCGTCTTCACTCCTTTCATTACTAGACTGTAATATGTAGATCATGCATGTTTAAATCGTCAAGTTCTACTTCTTTCTAATCTTCTGTGTTTGTCATGTACAGTATCATGTAAATTAACAAATACTGCACTACAGGCCAAACAACAGCTGACAGGTTCAACATGAGATCTGGATAATTTGACTGTGAGGCAAAATACTGTGAAATCCAACAGGAAATTGCACATACTAACCCCACATGAATTTATCACAATAGGTTTAAACATTGGTTTCTATTTTTTTTTTTTAAATAGCAACACCTACAGTATGACTGGACACAAAGCATATGACTGGGGCGTTACTATCAACCAGGGTTGGCTGCTTCCTAAGGAGATTATCTAGCTTGTAAACATGTTTCTTGGATTTAGCTCCTAGGTTATGCTAACACTGAGAAGGGCGTGGTGTTGGCTAAGAGCTCCAATATAGATCGGCATCTTGCAGGCTGGACACGGAAATATTCATGCAGTAAATATATGTTTTATGCACTCAGATGCAGTGTTTCATGCTCTACAAATGAAAATCTATGGCAAGATACTGACTTTGGAGAAAATAAGGGACGGTGGACCAGTTTGTCTGTTTGCACTGTAATGGACCTAGATCAAGGTAAGCACTTTGGTTTTAAAAAATCCAACCATTTTCCAATGACATTATGTTTTAGGGAATTGTATCTCCCCCAATTATTGTAAATAAATTAAATATCAGCTGTATTATGTGCTGCTGTTTCTCTGTCGATCAGTGTCTAGTGTTGTGATGGTGTGCTATTTTTGACCATGGATTTTAACCCTAATCCTAACTATGACCCTATATATAACCTGAACCCTTGCTGTAAGTCACTCTCCAGTAGTCAAGAAAAATAGACTATTATTTCATTTGATATTAAATGACAGTTTGATTCTTGAGTTTTGTTAATGGACATCCTCTGCAGCCTACACTGGTGTGCTACTATTTATAGTAGGCTAGTCTAGCATAATGACAATGAAAGTAAAGTGAAATGTGATTATTGGGCCTGCTTTTGTAGCATCATGGTTGTTGAGTGTTACAAGAATGTCCTGTCATAAAATATTTCATTTAGAGACAATCCAATACACTACCCACCTTGCAGCCTAGGAGTTTTTCTCTTCTTGTCTGGAGTCTGGACTTCTTTCAGGTTCCTGAAAATAGATCCAAAGCATGGATATCTATGGCTGTCCATACTATTCATACACTTGCCCAATCATAGTATGTTCCTCATTTATGTGAGGCCATATTCACGTTGTATGCACATGGGCGGAAGTTTGCGCAAACGACTTTATTTTTTGATATAGTAGGCTAACATCTTTATTGGTTAACTGCAAAGGAAAATAGCCTCCGTGATAAATGAAGAAATACAGGTAATGTTAACGCTCTGACAAGAAAACAAACACTTATGACAAACACACACTCAATAGGCTGGTCTGTCACCTCATGTGGACACTTATTAACTTTAGCCATGTTAGCCAGCAAATGCATTAGCCTATAACTTAGATAATAGACATTTTTGTGTTAACGCTACTGCTACCTTTAAGGTCATGGTTAGGTAATGTTACACAACATGACACATTCTATCGAAGTTTTAACATAATAAATAGCTGGTTTAGACTGAGTTACATGTGGACAAAGTGCAACCCTTCATTAAACTTACCTGGTTCTAGCAGAAAATGGCCAAGGCATAAAATACCCCAAAAATGTTAATGGTTCTTCGCAGAAAGTACATTTAGCTATTCAAGTATGACTCGTCTTATCCTCATATAAATAATATTTCATGATATTTCTACAATATCAAAGAAATGTAGTGATATCTATGTTTCGGTTTGAAGGGGCGCCCGCGCCCGCGCCCCGCGTGGCTGTTCCACTCCTCTCATCCTTCCTGCCTCGAAGTCAACTCAAATGTCACTAGAGTAGACAATCACATCAGACCAGGTAAAAGGTGTCTTGAGGAAAATTCATGTTGTTTCAGATCCTTCAGTCAGAATTTCATGCCTGAAATGGACATCAATGTTTGTTTTTTTAAAACGTTTGAAGAATAGGCCTATCCAGTAGCCTAAGGCTAAAATAAATATAGCTATGTCTACATTCCAAAAAACATCAGCCTACTAAAATTATTATTCACCCTTAAACTGTGGAGAAAATAGTGCTATTCCTCCCTCCTTAACTGGAACTGCCATGCATAATCTAACCTAGTCTCCCTTCCTTTTTGAATTGAGTTGCTCTTAGCCAACTGAATTGGAACTAAGCTTGATATGCTGGACAATCATGTGATGATAAAATCAATAAAATAGTAACAGTTACTCATAAACAGTAACATAACCCTTGAACTAGAATTTTATCAAAGTTATACAACTAAGCTAATTTCATGGTTTATTCTGAATAATCCTTCCCAGGTGGCAAGTAGCAAATCTGAACTAGATCAGAAAAGGATTGGGAGTGTTATATTGACATTTGTGTGGCTGACTTTGAAGGTGAGATTACTTAACATTCATAAACTGTGCAAGTAATAAGAGCTAGGGGAGAGCAGGGTCAATTGAAACACTTTTCAGTTTAACGTCTTTTTCAAAACAGGTGAAAGGGATACAAATAATGTTGTCATATGATCAACAACTCACATGTGTCCTCTCTTAGTTACCAGTGTAATTTCATATACACCTTGAGTGATCGCGTTGTTTTTTAACTTTGAACGTAAGTTGTCATTTGTTTCAATTGACCCACCCAGTCGGGTCAATTGAAACACATGTGCGGGACGAATGAAACAGCATATTGTAAACAGAAACCATTGACTTTACTCTAGTTTTTATGAAACATACCTAACAACATACTTCTGTACTTGTCATGGCTAAAATTTCACCTGATTCTTCAAAATATAAGTAGGTCAAAAAATGTATTTTTCCGTGTGCGTCAATGTCGAGATACGCGTTTCGATTAAACTCACATTTCTTCATTTTATACCATGCTGATGACTACATTTCCATCTAATTTACTTATTTCCCGTTGTAAGCCTTGTTGAGGGATTCACAATTGATCTTCCTCTTTTATTTTGAAACATTTTATTTTTTTTTGCATTGATAGTTCGGGACGATTGAAACAACTGTTTCAATCGTCCCGACAGTGCTAACTAACACTTAAACATATTTTGCTTCTAAACCTCAAAATGCTGACATTTAACACTTTCAGACATGTTTAAGTAATGATTCATCTCTCGTATGGTCATGTGATCATTGCATGAAACGATAAACACGAGTTGTGATCACAAAAAAATTACCGCACATAAGATTTTACTTGCCGGTGTCAAAAACAGGTTTGCGGGGATAACGTTGGAATTCGATGACGTCATGGCACGAGATTTCCCGTGGTTGGCAAGTCTTGTGTGTTGAACAAACTGACGACATATGACATTTCAGATGTGCATGGTTTTCGAGGAAATCGCTGTGTTACTTTCGTCCCACGTTTCAATCGACCCGGCTCTCCCCTACTGTATAAATTGATTCATTGTAGGCAAACCACAAAATGTATTCCCATGAAACCTTTGCTATGTTGTGTTTTGACTGTATACCAAATGTACTTAATATTTACTACCTCTTCAGTGCTTCCTACCCTTGCCAGCACTGCCTCTGATGGCCTGCTTTGGCTTCATCAGTCGGTAATCCTTCAGGTACTTGCAGCCCTAAGTACTGTTTGACTGGCCATTCTCTTGGCATGGCTGCAAAGGATTACCTCAGTCTAATCTGAAGCGTGTGTGAAAGGCACTCTACGGGTGCAGAATCTGCCATTGCATTCTGACAACAGGCCCAAGGGATGTTCAGATCTCATTTGTTGGGTGCAGATGAGGCAGTGTATAACTGGATGGCCGAGGACAGGATCAGATTAAATTGGCTATGCCGACAATTGGTCACATCATGTTAGAGTAGTCTGCTGGAGGTTAAGTCTTTTGGCAGTGGTTTTTATAGAAAGCAAAATAATGAATAATAATGCTGTGAATGAATGTATGAATGTTTTTTTTAATTGAAATACAAGACTGTACACATTTTCTCAAAGGATTTGTGATTTTTTGTGAGGATTGACACACACACACACACACGCACACACACACACACACACACACACACACACACACACACACACACACACACACACACACACACACACACACAGGGTCTGTGCACTTCCGTATCTTGCTAACTCAGGCTACTGGTGAAGCCTACTCTAAAAAGTGTCTGAATTAGATGCTATTTATGAAGATTACTGACAGCAGAGGATTCTCCTCTTTGTGATTTTAAATATATAATCCAGTTGCTGACTCATCGTTTATCCTGAGGGATTTGCATAATTTATAACATTGCCTGTATCCATCACCCATCATTGGTTCTCTTTGTTTTGACAGATTCTGCAGTGAACAGTGATGCTGAAAGGATTCATTCCCGACAAATAAGATAATCATGAGCATAAGTACACTCAGGAAAACAACAACAGCAACAGCTTCAACAGCTCCAGCACTGCCTCACTAATGAACATTCTTCCGGGCTATGTGGTTTTGTGGAGCAAAGAGACAAATGGACTCCTGGACAAACGTGTCATCTTTAACTTCAACAACATGGTCTGTTATGTACAGACTTGGCATGTCTTTGAACCTCCATGTCAATCAGAGGACAATGCGTTTTCAGTAAACAGCTGTGACAGGACCTAAGGACAAACTATCGACCCTTTATTTGTTTAAATGGATCCCCCTAGGACAGGAAGTCTACGGTAACTTGTTTTGGGGGGGGGTCTTGCAAAAGGAAGTCCCCTAAAGTGACTCTGTGCTCTGTCTGGAGATGCTTCAGGCCAACAATTACTCAGTGGTGCTGCTGATCCAGCTGACGCTACTCACCTTCGACCTCTTTGTGAACTCCTTCAGTGAGCTGTTGAGGACCTCACCCGTAATCCAGCTTGTGCTTTTCATGTGAGTACGATAGTCTGGTCAGGCCCCCAGTCCTCGTAGATTTACTGAGTTGTACGTTTTCATAAAAGTTTCAGAAACTCCAACTCTGAGGTGAACCTGGTGTGTTTCTTGAATATAAAAAGATTAACTTCTGTTTTGATTTATGTATTTATACCATGTCATTAAAAACTGCAGTTGGGAGATATAAATAAACCAAGGGCAAAATTGAGACAAAGGGTTGAAATAAGGAAATGGGGAAGAGAGTATGAGAATATGAAAGGATGAGGGGGAAATAAGAGAGAGAGCAGTGGTTATACAGGGAGAACGCTGACACTTGAAGGACATTGCAATCAGTATTTCCAGCCAGAAGGGCTGCTGTGAACAATTTATTGCTCAGTAGATCAAGGACATTTTGGAATAAATGGCCATGATATAACTTTAAACTTCAAAGTATCTAAAGGTTTTTCATAATACATGGCAAATTTAGAACAAAATATGGTAACATATGGTGACAGACGACCTGTCAGTTTCCATATAGCATTTCGGCCTATAATTTCTCCCTCTCTTTTGTTTCAAAGGCCTAGATTACCAAATTTGATTTACCTCATATTAGATTATACCAAAGATGTTTCAAGACAGAATGCTGTTGTCAGTAAGATGTTTAATATCATGCAAACAGAATTTAAGAGTTTTTACAGAGGGTTTTAGAGTAGAACCTGAGGCTTCTACCAAGAAATGTATTGGAATAAGCCTAATTGATAATTATGCATCTTAACTTGTGGAATCCAAAAGAGGGAGTGAGAATGTATTGTGTTTGCACCCTCAATAACGTTTAGTTAGAGTTAAGTACATGATGCCTGCTTATTCCTGAGTAGCTCATATTTCGCATTTAGTATACTGCTCGCTCGCACACAGAATAGAACGCACTACATTAACAGTTAAATAGTAGGTACTTAACCATGGTTAATACACAATGGGTGCCTCTCAACATCCCTCCTCGATCCGCGGTCCTCCAGGCTTGTTCCCACTGATCTATAACTAACGCTGGATGGACTATCCCATTGTTGTCGCCCCATCATTCTTTATGTAGATCAGTGAGGATGAAAACCGAGGAAGGAAGGGAAGATGTATAAAACACGAATGAGAGGCACCCAATGACTCTTCGGATGCAGCCATTGTCTTTTTGACTTAATTGTGCTTCTCCTCTCCTCTAGCGTTCAAGACATCAGCTTGCTATTCAACCTGTTCATCTTCCTGCTGATGCTGTTCAACACCTACGTGTTCCAGGTGGGACTCATGTCCCTGCTGTTAGAGCGCTTCAGGATGCTCATCTTGCTCGCTGTGATCTACCTGCTCTCCAGTGTCTCTCTCCATTCCTGGATGATGGTGAGGCCAATTTGCAAAATGTACAAAAGTGTGTATTTGTACACTGTGAAGCATGTCAAATAGGCCTATATATAATTTATACCACTGCTTGGTCAAATTTCCTATTGTGATGCGCTATTTGGAACGTGCATTATTTTTCAATATGCGCACGGCTATGAAGTAGTTCCTTTTTTGGGGGCTTATCACACCTGAATATTATTTCGCCAATGTGAATGTAACGGTAAAAACAACAACATTGCATCTAAGACAGCGGCAATATCAATGGAAGTGATAGAAGCAGTGGTATAAGCGGGATAATCAACGACGCGCCGTGCGTTTATAGGAAAGTAATGCACTTATCGAAGTGTAAAGGCCCCTCCGCCTGCGCCGTCGGGACCTTATTACCACTTTGAACGTGCATTATTTTCCTATAAATGCACAGCGCGTCGTTGATTATCCCTTACATATTTGTAAAAAAAAAAAAAAAAGTTCTGACGTAAAGAACGTCTAACGTAATTTCTAAAGTAACTATGACAGCAATACTATTAGTGCATTATTGGAGGTTAATAGAGTGATTCTCCACAGAATTTGCGCTGGATGAAATCTGATCACTTTGTGTGGACCGATGGACTACTTGTTCTGTTTGTACTCCAGAGAACAGGTGAGATATGTTTATCTGTTCATTGATATGAAAACAGAAATATGCAATATCACAAGTAAGTTTAAAGCAACACTATGCAGTTGTTTGGTCACCTCGGTTTTTGAATATTTAATTGAATATTGATGCCAAGGGGCATAGATATAAATTCCTCCATTGTGATGCTTTACATAAATATTCAGTCCCACATACGAAAGAGGGGTCAGATTTTAACGCATGGAAACATGCTAGGACTGCCAAAAAAGTGTTTGTGGATGTGTAATGGTAGCCAACTGGTGCACTAGCTGTGCACTATGTGTGGGAGGTAAACCTCCCTCCTGATGCCTTGAGAGACATGCTAGTAAGAGATGCTAGCACCCACGGGTTTCAGCTCTCTCACTAGCATGCCAGCCTCCCAATCCAAGGTACTGCAAGTTCAAGTCCAGGTGGGTGCAAGCCTGCACCCCAGGGTTGGTGAAACACAATGCAGTTACATATGCTAGACTCATGGCCGAGTTGTTGCATTTCATACCGTATGGTGAGACCCTTTGTCAAGTAGCCTATATCTAACAATCTTCACATTGTTTTATTACAGAATTATCATCGCTCAATAATTATTATTCTACTGAAAAAATAAAAAAATATTGTAGACTGTCCTCTCCCTTTTTTTTTTATTAAGGAGAGCACACAAGTCACATGTTCAGCCCTGACAGAAGGACATATGGGAGTGATATTCATTCCTCTGAGCTCCTAATTGGATGTTAAGAGGATTAATTGTCTGCGAGTTGCTGTTGTCGTTTTCCCTCCTTGCTCTAGAGAATGATGCATGCCGCGAGTGCATTCAGAATGTCTGTCATCATAATCACCCTCCTAAGTGCCATGTGCATCTGCTTGCAGCTGCTGTGTTGTACTATTACTTCTACAAGCGGACGGCTGAGTGTATGGGAGACCCACGGCTCTATAAGGACTCCCCTTGGCTGCGGGAGGCCTTCGCACGGTCGCGTCAGTTATGAATGACCAGTGGGGTCTCTGTGTGAAACTGTTTTGACGAGAGCCAGCATGGAGCCATCAGGACTCGCCGAGATCATGCTGAGGACAGAGCCAGAATGGATTCCCGCGCAGAGCTGGGAAGTCGGTGACTGATGGACTGCAAACTGTGAGCAGTTGAATGACTGCTCAGTCAGTCAGTATGTTTACATGACATTCAAAAAACAAAACATAGTATTGTGTTAGTCATCTCAGTCGAAGCTCTGTGTGAAGGGAAATGGATATACATTTGTGACAGTACGACTGTGCGATCTGTTCCAGTTTTCATTTATATTTTATGTGCTTAACTATCCTGAGTGATTGTTGCCTATTATAATTCTGTTTCATAACATTTTTATATGAAACATTTTAAAGTGGGGAAAAAATGAATCTGTGTGCCGGGTTGCCTTGGATGAATGAGCTCACAATTACAATATGATTGTACAGCATTTGTGCTTCTACAAACTCAAATACAGATTTGTTTGGAGGAAAGTCATTTAATCTTCAAATTCAGAATATATAGTATTTTGACATTAATCTAAGTGGCTGCAATTATGACCTTAAAAGTTATTTGTGCCTCATAAAATGATACCCAGGCCTGATAGTATTAACTTACCGTTAACATTTTGGATGGTATTTACAACGTACAGTAGCCCCCATAAACGTTAAATCATCTCTCCACAGTTTGAGCATATTTTGTATTTTATTTTAAGGCTTGGCTAGGTATCATGGTTGCCTAAAAAACAATTACTGCTTGGCATCTTGTCCCATACTGATATCTTTAGTTAATTCTCAAGTGACATACAGTATAAAGTATTTATATACAGACGAATCAGTACATCCAAGGTAATGCTCAAATCATTAAGTTCTGGTGATAATAAATCTTAAATTTGGAAAAGTCTAGGCAATGTCTGGTGATCCTGGTAAACATGACCCCCAGAGGTGATGGTAGTAAGTAGATCATACTAAACCAATGTTATGTCTGAACCATTATCCTTACATTTGCAATGCTTTGCTATTGAAAATAAAACAGTGTTACAGTTCATGCATTTTTATTCATTATGATTAATGCTGAATGATATTGCATGGATGATATAAAATATAACATTCAAGGAAGACATTTCACAAAGTAGAATAATTAAGTATTCTTATCGAGCATTGTACATAGTTAGCTATTTATACTGTAGGCACATTTTGGTGATCTGGATTCGGCTTCTTTGTTGTTATCTGTGCCAGGCGCAAGTCGTATTTGCATGCAAACAACAAACAGTAGGCTCTGTATCATAAGCAAGAAGGTATAAGTTTGGAGACTTTTATTTTCTCTGAAATTGGCTTAGTATTATTCTATTACAGGCAGGGCAGGAGGGAAGGTTTACATTCTCATTCAAGGGAGGGGCAAGGGATTGGGGCAGGGTACCTGGTAAACATAGACATCAATTACTTTTTCCATCATTTGACATTAAAACCAAATCCTACAACTGTCGTATACATATTTATAGATATATATATATTTATATCCTCATAAATCGGCCGGTGTTTCTCTTGCTAAATATATTCTTTTTATATCTGTCAATATTGATATATCTGTGATAAAGTCATTACCATTTATATTTTGTACAGTATTCTTTTTTTTTTTAATCTAGATCATGTCCTATTGGGTTTAGTTTTTTCTTAGTCCTCTTTTCTCAAAGACGGGAAACAAGACAGATATACTTGCATATAAATACACAATGAAGACAGTGCTGTACACAGCCACTGTGAAAAAGTACCCCAGGGTCTCCCATGGCATTTCTGATGGTCCAGTGCCCGTCAAGATTGCATTGGATTACTGCACAAGTAGAATTTGGGATTCTGTGCTACTTCGTCCTGAGGTCAGCAGGTGTATCGTCATCCTCAAATGGGAACTAAGATTTTATTTTTAAAAAAGATAAAATATCACCCCAAAGCTGCACAAAGACTTTGTTGGCAGATTTCAATGTTGAGTTTTCCTCAGGGTCAAATGTCTGCTAGGACCTCGTAAAGCGCAATCGATTCAACAAATGCGTACCGGTACATACAGCACATACACACAATTGAAATGCACACACACACAGACAGACACACACACACACACACTCACACGCACACATGCACACACACTCACAAACACACAGACACACACACCTTTTTCTGTGCCTTCTATGCAATATTATTTCAAAAGTTGCAGACCACCAGGAGTACTTTTTCACAGGGTCAAATAGGAGAAATTTCTTTACTTTGAAAGAGCTGTGATCTCACAGCGAATCCCTAACTCAACTCAATACAATTCATGTATTTAAATTCATTTTAAATTATATAAAAGGCAAACCATTCTGAAGCAATAACCATAATAATAATAATAAGTGTATTAATGGATCATAATAACACCAATTATTGTAAGAGTAGTAATAATAATAACAGTAACGATAATAAATAATGATCAGATGTGAATGACATCACATTCCAAGAAAGATAAGAAATAGAGGAGGGGCTTAAATTCCCACAGACATGAGGCTTATTCTGCTGCTCATTTGTTCTTTTAGAAGATGATGGACATGGGGTCAAGAGGTCACCCTGAGGCCCCATGTCCTTCCAGTCCGAGCCCAAGTGTGCTTGAGATGAACTGGTTTTAAAGGTAACTGTGCCCTCAGGCGAAGAGGGGGGCTCACCCGTACATTGATTCCCATGCTTCGTTTGAAAGCACCATGGCCCTGAGACCCACATACATGCTATCTATGTCTTGGCAGTATAGCAGAGATGGCATCGTCGTCTCTCTGGGGGCTCTTCGTTGTGTTAGCCCGTGCATGGCAGTGCTTGCAACTACTGCCCAGAGTCATCCCTTTTCATATCCTGCTGTTTAGTGTTTGCATTTGCCACGGATTGTTACACATCTATTATATGCTGACAAATGACATCTCTTAAAATATATTTGGCAATTGTAAAATTTATGTAATCTTTTTTTGGCAAGGGGATAAAATGAGTATTTTAATGTGGGTGAAGGAATAATGGAGATTAGGGCGGACTTTATGTGTATGGGTTTATGTGAGCGATATGCTTGGGGGAATATTCTCTTTTCATGCATATCAAAGCACAATCATAGCTTCCCACACCCTACAAAAAAGGCCTATCAGAGCTCCTCCTGTTCAACATACATACATTTTCATAATCACTACTAAAAACCTGGTGTGTAACGTCAACTTATGTTCAAATGTGGCTTTCTCTGTTTGGTAATATGCTCCTATCCATACATATAAACCTGAGGAATGTGTGTGTGCCATAACTCCAAAACACTCTCTCATCCTTCCCTCATTTCTTGCTCCTTCCCAATTCCTTTTTTTATTTCATCCGAGTCCCTGCGCTGGCTCCATGGTTCAGTTCTCCATATTATCTCTGCACTCTACGTGTATGCCATACTAAAAAGGGAACTTCCATGAGAAAATGCTTGATGTGCGCAATAACATTCAGTATATGGCATTCATATCGGACATTGTGCCATACGTAGTTAATGTTCCCTATCCTGGCACTTCCTGCACGTATAGAAGGCTCCCTTTAATGTGTACATGCTCAAATCATTAATGCAAATGTAAACAAGAATTATAGTACACAACGTGATTTGTTTTTCATTATCTTGTGCAAGTCTTCATGGTGAATGGCAGTGATGCCATTAGTGTTGCTGCCCACAACATTGTCGGGGGCGAGACAGACTTAGGGTGGGGGTGTTATTCGCCCAACGAGCTCGGGGTGATATGCTGGACGCTTGGAATGCTAAGTGTGAGCAGGACAGTGAAAGACACATGTAGCATTCAGTATGGACAGCAGACGAAGAAAAAAAAAACGATTACAAAATGAGGTTGCTGTTCAGTGAGTTTTTGATCGCCAGCTGTCCTGGAAGTCAGATTGCATTGCTACGCATGCATGTTGCACAATCCGTACAGATTATCCAATGAATGCACCAACTGTATGTGATAGAGACTTCAAGAGAGAGTAACAGTTAGAGAATAAGATTCAGAGAGAGAGAGAGAGAGAGAGAGAGAGAGAGAAATGAATACAGTCCTGCCCTACACCATAGATGAGAGTGCATTCTCCTCATTGTAGGGCAAGGGAGTAGAAGTTCGTATGTGATTGGCAGCTGGAGTCCCATCCGCGGGCGAGAGGTCGTTCAGCTCCCCGGACGAGGAGAGGGGGTAGGAGGGCGACAGAGAGATGCCAGAGGAGGGATCTGCCGAGCCAGCAAAGGTGCGCGGGGGCTTGGGCACCAGGTTGGGCTCCAGGGTGGCCCGGGCCAGAAGCTGCTTGTCCCTGTCCTCTAGCTGCTGGCCGGGCTTCTGGCTCTCGCTCTGGCTGTAGGAACTGCGGCCCGACTCCGACTCGCCGTCCGACAGCTCCATCGGGGGAGAGCTGCTGCCGTCCAGCTTGAAGAGAGAGTCCAGGTATTGGGCGAACTCCAGCACCACCTGGCTGGGGTTGCCGTTGGAGAGCGGGGCCTGCTGGGAAGCCGCGTCTGCCGGGGGCTCGCTCTCGGCCTTGGCCGTCGGAGGAGGCAGCAGCGGCGGCGTCTCTCTCGCAGGCTTCTCGCCCATCTCCACGACGGATTCCTGGCTGCCTCGTTCCAGCGGGGTGCTGCTGCCCCTTGGACTGAGGGGTACCGAGGGGGGCATTTCCGGGCTGGGGGGCCCAGACTGCAGGTACACGTTTATAGTCTCCGCTGCGTTAGCCTGCTGGGGAGCGTCCTCCTGGAAGAGAGGCTGTCCGATGACCGTCTGCCCCAGGACCGGAGGGATGTGGGCGCTGTACCGGGGGGTGTCAGGGGAGAGGCGTGGGTTGTACTCCTCCAGGGGCGGAGTGGGGCAGTAGGGCCCCGGCTCGCCCAGCTCGTGCTCAGGGGTGGTTGGCTGGAGGCCGTCGGCGGCCAGCAGCTCGGTGCGGGAGCTGAGGGAGGGGTTCTCCTCGGGGATGGGGGCGTCCAGGGGGAAAGGGAGGCTGCCCAGGCAGGGGGAGCCGCGGAGGGCCGCCGAGGAGCGCCGCGACTCCAGGCTGTACAGGGACTCGGCGTCCGACAGGCTCTCCATCACGGCCAGCGGGGCACGCCGCTCGCACAGCTCCACGGCCAGGCGCTCGCGGGCACCCGTCAGCACGATGGGCACCGGGGGAGGGGGGCACTCGGCGAAGCCGTCCAGAGAGATCTCTGAGCGGGCACAGGAGCTACGGGGAGAGAGGGCAAGGGAGAAAGAGAGAGGGAAAGGGAGGGAGGGAGGGAGGGATGAGGGAACAATGAGGAAGACCACAAAGGCTCAAACAAAAGTAATTATAAGGAAGGGATGGCAAAATAAAATAAAAAAAAGATTTTGAATCAGTAGACAAAGAGCAATAGGAAACCAATAAAACATAAAAGTGGTTTTACCAAGGGGATTCAAAGTAAGGAGTATGACAACACATAAAACAGGAATGGAAACCCAAATTCAACGTAACAGGGAGGAAGAACAGGGGATGGGAGGGGACAAGAGCAAGGATTAGTCAGCAAACTAACAGGGCACTACATCGTCTTAGCATCTCTGCTGAACCACAGGGGCCGTGGGGGGAACTGTATACTACCATACGCCGTCGCACTGCAGTCCGCGTGAGTGAGAGAGAGGGGAGAGTGGTTTAGACTTTCAATGAGAGTCAAGAACACAGACACACGCACACACACACACACACACACACACATACACACACACTCACAGAGAGAGAGAGATAGATAGACACACACACACACAGGCTCATGAAGGCAGTACACTTCCTCTTAAAGGCTAAATATATATATACGTCATTAAAAATGTATAATACGCCTTAACTCTACAGTCAATGAACTATTTCCACAGGTTTGTTTGTTCTCTGTCTGCCTCAATGCAGACCATGTCTCCTGTGCGCCCTCTGCTGGACTCACCGAACACTGCTGTTCCTGCGGTGATGTGTGACAGGAGTGGGCTGGTGGGAAGTAGAGGCCCCCAGGAAGATGGTCTCAGGGTTCAGGTCCACCTCGGTCGGGCTCACCATGATCTTAGCAGCCGACAGCAGAGCAGTCTTCCCTTTGTTGTAATTCTCCAGGACCTATCAAAGAGCGACAGGCAAGAAATTAGGTCCTCTATTTCTAGCCATATCACAGCATACAGATATCAAGAGAGAGGCAAAGACAGAGATAGATAGAGAGAGAGAGAGAGAGAGAGAGAGAGAGAGAGAGAGAGAGAGAGAGAGAGAGAAACAAGCTGACATTGAGAATACATATATTCGTATGGGCAGCGACACATTGATATATTGGAAAAGAAGTAACTTCAGCCGAAAAGTTATTGGTATGCAGACAGACTGGCTGACACAGCATTACTATGTTCCACAGAGAATCTATCCAAACATTCTACCACACGCAGCTCCGACTCCGAGTTCTGTTTTATAGGGCAACTGGCACTCCCCACTCCAGCCACAACTGACAATTCATTAAAGCTATAAACATTCAGTGGAGTCAGTCCATACTGCTTTGGAGGTGAGCTTCCGAATGCTTCCAAATTCATGGGAAGAAACACTATATGAGGAAAATACTCATGATGAGGCCATTCTTTTCTGAGATTACTGAATATAGCAAAATTATAAGGTATCGTTATGCTAAGATAATTTTCAACTGGATTGCTACTGTTGGATACTAAATGTGTATCAGTACTCTGCTGTTTTCACCAGATTGCCATAATCACTGAAGCCACTGATTGATGGCACTTGTTATGGCGGACTCCTCAAGCGAACTATGAAGGCAATATAGTCTCAATTAAAAAATTATATCAGGTTAATTTAACATATATATGCGTGACTAAATAATTATCATAGAATCTCCACAGGGTCTGATGCTCTCTAACCACAGTTTGTGTAAACACACAATCAGCTCTTATAATACTGTGTCATGCTATGTGCGTTCACAGATCGAATTGTGCCTGACAGGAGCGGCCTGATAGAAGCGTTTAGAGTGGTGAATTTTTAATGACTTCTAATGGACCATTAGATTTTAAGAGCACTGTGTAGCCTACGACGCTTGGCAGCAGGCTGATCCATGCGCCGGTGGCCAAAATCATATTTCACAGTCGGGCACAGATGGGCCGAGGAACAGCTGGATCTCTGAGCGAAGTCCCAGCTGTGGGCCTCATCCCCACACAGAGGCTGGGCTGGGCTGGATGGATGACTATGCCAGTTGGGGGCACTTTCTTTCTCTCTCTCTCTCTCTCTCTCTCTCTCTCTCTCTCTCTCTCTCTCTCTCTCTCTCTCTCTCTCTCTCTCTCTCTCTCTCTCTCTCTCTCTCTCTCTCTCTCTCTCTCTCTCTCTCTCTCTCTCTCTCTCGGGCAGCCTGCCAAAAGGTAGCGGTCCAGATCTCAGTGCTGGGTTGGGGGCGTGCAAGCGCCACGGTCAGTCTGGCCCGTGCTACTCAATTATTCATGTCCTCCATTAGCGTGTGGCCACGGCTGGGTCAAGATGTAAAACATTTGGATGACATAAAAAGCAGCTAATGAGGACGGAGATTTAGTTTCCAGTCGCTCTGCCACAGGACACACAAGCAAAATGTCCTGCCAGAAAATAAACACTTGAGCAGAATCCCCCCCCCCCCCCCCCCTCCCTGACCACTGTGGTGAACATTTTCTTTTGACAATGAAGGGAAAAAAAATTTCGCACACAGTCCCTGTGCAATTTATCATGGTGAGGACATTACATAAGAACTAAGATTTGGACATATTTTTTTCAAGTGTTCTTTCGTGAAAGTGCTAGACGATGCCGTTTAAAATAACAGGATCATTATGCTAGGACTCCTGCTTACAGCCTATTCACTGTAAATAAAGTGTTTCATGGCTTGTGTTCGTCGGCTGTGAAAACACCCTCTCGGAGACTGGGAGATGACTGTGGTGAATTATTGCTTAAACAGATGGATGCACAGCTGTGTCTGCTGGCAACATGTACGGACAACAAATACAAATAAGGAAAACTGACAAAACAATGATCAGTGCTAGACACTGACAGATAGAAAGGATTTGGACAACAATGACAAAAGAGTCAAGCCAAGAGGAAGACAGAGCAGCAGTGCTTGTTATACCGATGGGCTCACTTTAAATGTCACTTTCATCTGCATCATCCATAAAAATGACCCAAGATGGCACGGAAATGAGACAGCAGCTTGTGACTAGGCGGAAATGTCAAAAAGGACAGACAGAGACAGCTACGAGGAGGACACGGGAGAGTCAGACGAGACATGTGGAGACAGACGAGACATGAGCCATTAGGCTGACAGACAGGGGTGAGCGCGCAGCATTCAGCAATCACTCCTACACACAGCACAATGTTTGTTTTCTCCTTTAATGAGTTAAAACATGGTGGCAAGTTAGAACATGAGTCAAGCATCACATGTTTCCATAACAACAATTGTAAACATCCATGATACAGTACATGCAATGATGCTAGGCAATACATTAAGTAACAGCATGATTCATTAATAATGTTAACATCATAAACAAAGAGGAGACATACAGAATGATGATGATAATGATGGTGGTTAAGAAAGACAAGAGTATAATAAATATGGTTTAGACAGAATGTACACACAGACTAAGTCTAAGAAGTGCAAAAAGTGTGAGTAGAAAGTGTGAGTGGGGACGTGTGCATGTGTGTGTGTGTGTGTGTGTGTGTGTGTGTTTCATGACTGTACGTAGAGTCTAACTGCAGGGTTCTCTGCATGCTTAAAAAGAGCACATACAAATGTAATCGTAAGACACGGCACTGGTTAGGCTGGGATGAGGGAGGGGGAGGGGAGGGGGTGTGTCTCCTTGAAGTGAAAGACAAACACGTATATGGCACACAGACTCACGATAGGCAACAAAAGTAGTAAACCATGACCCACTACCAACACACAAGCTGACTGAAGCAGTCAGTTCACAGTGGTAAACGCCACACGGTGCACCAGTCCTTAGCAATTAACCCTGCCAGGACACCATCGGATGCAAAAGGATAGACAGCCCCCGAAAAACCCGAAGACAAACACACACGCCAGGCAGAGGTGAAACGAAGGAGCCATGGGAGGCAGTGGGCACAGGTCAGGTGAACTGGAGAGAGAGGGTGAGCGAGCCTGACGGACTGAGGTCAGATTGGTCTGTTTAGATAGACCCAAACTTCATTTCTCTTCCGCAGGCACGGCACACACATGCCGCTTCAAATAGAAATGCGCTAAATTGATCCGAGGCAGTATATGTAGCCTTTGTCAACCAAAATAAAAGAAATGCTTAGAGGCGTGAGAAAAAAAAGACAGCAGCTCCAAGAATGTTTGTACATTCTGTGCTGGTGTTTTATGCATTTTGCTTATACTGTATGTTTCAGGTCCTGAGAAATGTAAACAGCTATGTTAAAACACCTGAAACAGAGCGACAAGGTGTACAGAGTTCACAGCAAGACTAGGATTTTTTTTTTAATTATACTGTAATATTGATAAAAAAAAAATGACATACTGTACTGCCTCTTTAATAATGTCGGTCTTGTAGTAATACTTGCAGTCACTTCCTCTAAAACTGTACTATTGAGAACATATGCAAACAGCTTAATATGCAAACAGGCTCAAAAACATCCCTGGAGCGAAATCGCGAGATAAATGAAAGATATTAGACACTTTGAGCCCACTGGGGGAAGAAGGATTACTGAAAAACGGCACATTTGCCATGTCTCTCTAAAACAGTGGCTCGCATGAGAAAGGGAGATTATTTCTGAGCTCGAGCCCAGCGTGGAGAGGGGGAGAGAAACGGACACCCCAGGACATCAGGAGCTGTCAAACGGAAACCGGTAGAAATAAATGAGGGGAGAGGAGGTCAGAGACGCTGCCCAAGGCGATCATGCAGCCGCGGCAGCCGAAAGAACAGCAGTACGCTATGGAATAGACGAGAGAGAAAAAAGAAGGGGGGGAGCAGGGAGAGAAATCACTTTAGTACACAGGGACGTCGGGGGCTTCAAATCAGGACAGCACAGGTGGGAAGGGGGTCAGAGCGATTTTAGAGAGCAGATGAAGCTACACACAGGAGATGTAACAGATTGGAGACACTGGAGGGGCGGGGGGGCTAGAGGAGGCCTCTGGTGCTGGGGGGGCAGGGGAGGTAGATGGGGAGTCTGGAGCTGGGGGGGTAGGGGAGGGCTCCTGGGCTGGGGAGGTAGATGGGGAGTCTGGGAGCGGGGGGGCAGATGGGTTGTTCTCCGCTGCAGAGGCGGGCAACTCTGAGGGATCGGTGGAGTTGGCTTCTATGGTGTTAGCTGTAGAGGGAGCGTCTGAAGTAGCGGAGTTTGGGGGCGGAGTGCCAGCTTGAGGAGTTGTGGGAGGGCCGGATGTCTGCGAGGTTATTGGTGGGTCAGATGTAAGAGAGGTTATTGGGGGGTCAGATGTCTGAGAGGTTAGTGGAGGGTCGGATATTTGAGGGGTTGTAGAGGGTGGGTCGGATATCTCAGGGGTGTTGGAAGTGTCTGTGAGAGCGGTAAGTGCTAGAGTGGGTGAGTCGGTTACCTGAGGGGTTGTGGGTGGGTCTGATACCTGAGGGGTTGTGGGTGGGTCTGTTACCTGAGGGGCAGCAGTTGGTTCTGTGAGAGTGGTAAGTGCTGGGGTTGGCAGTGTGTCGGGCACCTGAGTGACTGAATGTGCATTTTCCACTGGCGGGGGAAGTGGTGCGTCTGCATTCACAAGGCTTGATAGGCTATCGCCTACAGGCGCAGCAGAGCTATCGGACAAAACAAGGCTTTGGGTGCTGGAGTGTGAAGGCACTGCTGGGGGCTTTGGCATGTTTGGTGATGAGCAGGGAGAGGGGCTGCTGGGATGTGCCGGGGCGGGCAGAATGTTTGGTGCGTTTGACAGAGTAGGAGGGCAGTCTGGCAGCAGGGGGCTAGTGGGAAGTTCTGCCTGAAGACTGATAGCCACTGATTCTCCAGACTCTGCATCGCTCTGTTCTGAAATGGCAACATTGGCTTCCAGCACCTGCAGAAATATCAGTACATGTTACAACATACTAGCTAGCTCACACAAACTAACACAAAACTACCAGACCAGTCTATCAACACGTACGTAGACAGAGACACATACTGTATACTACACCATATATCAGCACGTACACATTAACATCATAAACAGACCAACACAAATACAGATCTACCAGTAAACAAAAACATGTACTGACAATCACAGCTCCTGTTTAATGCTGAGAAGTACCTATTTACTCACAGAGTGAAGTGTGTCATGACAGACATGGAAGTGCTTTACAATAGCACTCCAATATCCTTTAGCACTGCCCATGGTGACCATGCAGATCGAACCAGTCATATCACTTACCACCTTACCAACGGGGCATTTTACATAAACAACCACAATACAGACACACACACACACACACACACACACACACACACACACGGACAGACACACACACGCACACACAAACATGGACACACACACAAGGACACACACAAACCTTGTGGAGACCCTCCATCACCATGTGTGGCATGTGTTCGTTCAGCATGGCAGGGGAGATGATGACTTCATCGAAGGCCTTGTTGTCCCCCCACAGGGCGGAGTATGTGGGCTCTTCCTGACCACAGCTGTCCACAGGAAGGGAGAGGAGAGTTCACATTCTCCAAAACACCACTCACACAAAACAGGCATAAATCTCTATATAAAGACGCTCAACTGAGCTGCATTATTTTTATATATGAAACAAACTTGGTACATCTGTAACGTTAGTCAATTTTTTTTAAAATGTGCTTGCTCATGATGAAACTGTTGGTGTTAAAAGCTGAATCTGAGCAAATGATCAAAAAATCACTTGCGTTCATCATTTATGAAAATAGCGTGCAAAAAAAATTGCTCAAGCAGATGCATCAGTAAAGCACCTATGTGACCAACGTAAGGTTATTCAACCCTCTACTGGCCGAGTGGAGTTATTGCAATCATGGCAAAAAGGGTTACTTTGTTTCACAGGAATTCCCAACCTACCATTTCCATTATAAATTATTCAGAAGTGCTTTGAGATTATAACGAGAAGACACTGTGAATATAAAAATTAGTGTTACTTCCCTATGCATCAGTACATTCAAAGTTTTTGCTGCATGCTTTAAAAACCCATTCCACAATAGCACTTGAGTTTGCATTCTGCAGCACTGAATTCATCTGTTGTTTTTCAGCTCTCTTCTTCCCCCTCAGTCAATCTAAACTTCCCCACAGTCTCTTCCCCTTCACTCCCTACAACCGTCTCTCTCTCTCTCTCTCTCTCTCTCTCTCTCTCTCTCTCTCTCTCCCCCTCCCTTTGTGAGGCAGTGGGCAGTGACAGTGTTGTCTCACCACGACTCTGGGGGGTGGTTGTGCACCACGTGGATGACCCTGCCGGGCGGGTAGAGCGGGGTGGAGGCAGACAGGGCGATGCTTAAGTCACTGGGGTGCAGCCAGAGGCGGGAGCTGGGCGGAGCCGAGCCCTGGGGCTGGGAGACGCCGTCCTCCTCCGGGAACTCCGATTTGGGAATGCACTTGGTGCCGCCTGCGATGATCCTCCACTGTGACGACGCAGAGCAGACACAAACAACACAATGGCAAACACATACTTTGCATACACTATTAGCAGATTATGTGTTCATGTTTACATTTAGCTCTACAATATTTGGCAGATGCTTTTGTCCAAAGCGACTTGCAGTGTACGCACACTACATTAGCTAAAAATAATAGTTTTTGTGCATTTTGTTCTTATTGTACATTTGCTCTCCCAGGGCTCACTCGGAAAAGAGAACTAAATCTCAATGGGACTTTTCCTGGTAAAATAAAGGATACATAAAAAAAAAAAATAGAAATATAAATGTTCATGCACTGTAATAAAGTCCTACAAATAAAGTTGAGAAGTGGCTAGGTACGTGTACAGTGTATACTGTACTTACAATGACCTTATACCAATCAGCAGATTTGTTCAGAGATGTACACATGTGCAGTAGGCTACTCTAAATGGGGAGTGTGAACAGTGACAGAGAGGGAGGAGAGAGTGTATGAGAGACAAGAGGCGCGGCTGGGTATCGGGTAGTTTAATTCACATGAGAGGAGGTCTGGAATGAGTTTAGATTACGGAATGTAATTAAGGATTAAGGCAATTACAGTTAGTGTTAAAGTAATTAAGATAAGGATAAGATACAGTAATATATTCAGCTATCAACGGGACGAGAGGGTGTTTGTCAAGTCTGCAGTTCCAGTGGAGACACTGTCAATGTGCATGCTGGCAATACTTAATTAATCTGAGAGTGTACAGCACTGTGTGAACTCCCCTACCACAACACAGGTAACGCTGCTATTTAAAACCCAATTATTGGTCTATTGTATTATCACTAGAACTACGCATGTACAGAGAGGGTGGGTCACAAAATAGAGGATCATCTGCACCAGGGTCACTGACTGTAATCAGGACGTGTAACACATTCATTCTAAAATTAAACATCACTATAAAAGATAGCACAATTCCAATCATTCTAGACTAAAGATTTCCTCACCCCCTAAAGAACAGCACTTTAATATTTCCAATAACTAGGGACCTTTCCTTGACCTATGGCCTACCAAAGGTGAAAGAAAGGGGAGAGGAAACAGCCAACATGGCTACAGAGGAACAATCAATCATATTTGTTTTGGTTACGGTCTCAAGCCTCTTACCGGCCTGGAGGACAACTATGGAAACCAACTGACAAGTTCACACGGTCACTAACTTGCACACGTGTACACAAGTTACAACCATGAGTCTATCTCATATCTCAACCAAGGAGGTTATGTTCTCATCGGGGTTTGTCTGTTTGTTTGTATGTTTGTATGTTTGTTTGTTTGTTTGTTTGTTTGTTTGTCTGTTAGCAAGATAACTAAAAAAGTTATGGATGGATTTCGATTACATTTTCAGGAAAGGTCTGAAATGACCCAAGAAAGAAGCCATTCAATTTTGGGAGTGATCCGGATCACTCTCTAGATCCTTCGCTTGGTGGAGGTCTGCACTCTCTCGGAGTGCTTTTCTAGTTCCATATCAAAATCAGTATAAATCGACATTCATTTCATCAGAATTTCAACTCATAGTAGCAGAAGAATCCCAGACAGAAAAGAAAAAAAACCTCCAACAAATGGACTAACAAAAGTAATTTGTGCTGGTAGTTCAAATGAAATGGGAGAGCCCACACTGGAGAACTTGAGAACAGTGATAGGAGAGGGGCTGGCCTCAGTAACAGTGAGAGGAGAGGGGCTGGCATCAGTAACAGTGAAAGTAGAGGGGCTGGCAACGGTCACCGCGCCGCTGGTGTGGAGTGGCCAGGCCTCATATTTCTACAGCACATAAACATGAACGCACTGGCTGTGTACAATCACAGTGGGTACCCAGGGAACGAACGGCATAGTTTCCACGTTCAGCTCACCTTTGGCTTGTCGCTCTTTTGTAAGACTTCCAGAAGGTGACGACGGAACCCTTCTAGCTGGAAGAGACCGATCCTGAGAAAACAAGGAAACAATCAAGATGTGTTTCCACTACTTTATACACTTCATGCAACTCCACAAAAACATACATATTCCCATGCGTACCGACAAAGGGAGCAGCTACACAAACCAGGCATCTCACCTTGGGACCAAGTCCTTCCCCAACACAACTGAGGTGCAGAACTCCTTTGAGTACTCCATCGCATCCTCACTGAGACAGAGAAGGAAACAAGCAAAAACAAGCATGTTAACAGGCCGGTGAAGGATAGCTGCAATTAACAGCAGCAGCATATTAACGCACAGCAGACCAAACAACTGCAGCAGCACCGTGCTGCCAAGGGCTTCTGCATGATCCATCGTCTTATGTAGTGCGAACGTAAACAAACACAGCAGAGAGCCGTGTTCAGTAAACACACGCTGTGCTAAGCTCCAGCCAGACGTCTGCAAATGCAGGACAGAAACCAACACCAACAGGGCCCGACCTATGCTATGTGTGATTTAAACGGCCTCCCAGGGAAAGTATGTGGCTTTGTGGAACAGCGCCATTTCGTAGGCTACATTTCCCTCGAGAGCCATCGGGTCTTTAAACAAATAACTACCACTGTGAAGTCATACAGTACTGAGTAGGTGATCGTTTGGCACGTATTTTGTTGGGCTTATTATATACCACAGTGAAGTCATAAAGTACTGAGTAGGTGATCGTTTGGCACGTGTTTTGTTGGGTTTATTATATACCACCCCAAAATCATACAGAACTGAGTAGGTGATCGTTTGGCACGTGTTTTGTTGGGTTCATTATATACCAACCCAAACTCATACAGAACTGAGTAGGTGATCGTTTGGCACGTGTTTTGTTGGGTTTATTATATACCACCGCAAACTCATACAGTACTGAGTAGGTGATCGTTTGGTACGTATTTTGTTGGGCTTACTATATACCACAGTGAAGTCATAAAGAACTGAGTAGGTGATTGTTTGGCACGTGTTTTGTTGAGTTCATTATATACCACTGTGAAGTCATACAGTACTGAGTAGGTGATAGTTTGGCACATATTTTGTTGGGTTTATTATACCACTGTGAAGTCATACAGAACTGAGTAGGTGACAGTTTGGCACGCCGTAGTGTTGGGTTCGTGGGCATGTTTGATGACGGAGGGGCTCTGTGGAGCTGGGTTATTGTCAGCCGAGTGATAACGTGGCAGCCTACATCCACAGGGGTCCTTGGGAAGAGGTTCATGGAGCCCATGCCCTAATTTAAGTGCAAGATTCAAAGTAGAGCGCGCCTGGTTGCTGCTATGAATTAAAACCAACCAGCCTCAGGCCCTTGCGACTCACACAGACACACAGCACAACCCCAATCTGGGCTACAGCATGGCCGATGTGCAGCTCTTCCACATACTACACCCCCTTATCTGTTGCCATGTGGGCAGTTGCAGGCTGATTTGCCTTCCAAATGCCGCTCCACGCTGAGGAGGATTAAGGTGAACGGGTTCAGTGAGTTAATTCAGGAAAGTCAATCTGCTAGAGAGCCTTTGCGTGACTCAATACGGGGTGAGTAACTATGCACCAGTCCAGCCAGCCACTAGCCCTGTCCACTTCTTTTTTTTTCATTCAGTCTTACTCGCACCCTCCTCTTTCATTGTGTAAACACCTGTTAAGTCCAAATGTTTGCCTGTCTGGGAGATTAAAGCACCCGTTTTTTTGCCAGACAGGATTTGTGCTAAAGCCCAAGTCCTAAAATAAACATATTGTGACTGGATCTCCTCCACTCGAGTCATCAAACATGGCCCCAGACAACACCGTTGTTTTCCCCTATCCCTCTCCAGGCGAGCGGGCCAAATCACTCTCATTCCTTTCCCTCCCTCCCTCCCTCCCTCCCTCCCAGCCCAGCTGTGCAGGACGGACGTGTCTTGAGGCCGGCCACAGGAGCGGCGGTCGGGTCCGCTCACCTGAGAAGGCCACCTGGGGGCGAGTAGGCGTAGCAGTGCAGGGACGGGTAGAGGGGTCGCAGCAGGAAGGACAAGATGGCCGCCGTGCCCGCGCCCAAGGAGTGGCCCACGATCACCAGGCCGTAATGCATCGTGCCTTTGCTCTGTGAAGAGGCAGACATACACACACACACACACACACACACACATACGGATGAGAGCATAGAGAGGTAAATCAATTAACACTAATGCTACATATAGCATTTGCCAGCTAAGCAGACTCAAATGTCATGTTCCCTCTGATAGCTACACACACACATACACACACACACACACACACACACACACACACACACACACACACACACACACACACACACACACACACACACACACATACACACACACACACACACACACACACACACACACACACAAACACAAACACACACAAACACACACACAGAGAGAAGAGGGCATAGCAGTGCAAAGTGTCACACTCTTTTACCAGATCTCTCCCAAAGGCCTGGGATAATATCATCTCCTGCTCCAGTTTCTTCTTGATGTACTCTGCTGAGTAAACCATGCCCTGAGGAAGACACACAGACAGGAAGGATGTCAAGTAATATAGACCCTGTGCAGTGGTCTCTCTGTACTTTCAAAAGGAATGTGCATATACAGTATGACAGAGAGAGAGAGAGAGAGAGAGAGAGAAAGAAAGAGAGAGAGAGAGGGTGAGAGTGAAAGTCTGAGAAAGTGTCTCATTCCCTTGCATGTGTGTTGTTGAGAGTGCAAATATTTTGCATTCCAGCAAGTATGTGTGTGTGTGTGTGTGTGTGTGTGTGTGTGTGTGTGTGTGTGTGTGTGTGTGTGTGTGTGTGTGTGTGCGTGCACGCTGTGTGTGTGTGTGTGTGTGTGTGTGCGTGTGTGTGCGTGCACGCTATGTGTGTATGTGTGTGTGTGGTCTTACCTTGTGCCCAAGCCAGGTGCCATGCTGTCCCTCTACAGGCAAACGTTCAGAGTCCCCAGTGAGATCAGTCAGTGCATCCTAGAGCAATAAGAAAAGAGGGCAAGGAAAAGCAGGGGGAGCAGGGGATAGAGAAAAAGAGAGGATAGAGAGAGAAAAAGAAAGAGAGAGCAAAAGAAAGAAAGAGAGAGAGGGAGAAAGTGGGGCAAATAATAATGGGAAAAGCAAGCGAGGGAAGGAGGGGGGAAGAGAGGTAGAGAGGTATGTTGAAAGGGTGGGAGGAGGAAAATGAGAGAGGGAGTAGGCGTTGAGAGGTGGAGATAGTGTTGGTATGTCATTGTGCACACAGTGGCCACAGTCAGGGCAGTTATCCTGGTGTGGCCGTTATCACATGTACGATGACCGGCTTACTCACTTTAAGGGACAGAGTTCCTCGAATACTGATGACCACTTTTTTCTTCCCATGATCGACTGCTACGAAAAACGGAGTCTCGTACACCTGGGACAACACAATGACGTGCATTACACACTTGACAAAACAAATAGTCACATTCATTTAAGGTTCATGTCCATACTTGGCAGACTCAGTCTTTTTTCCTCGACAGTAATCCATCAGTTCATGAGTTTACAATCCAGAAAAAAAAGAAACGATATCTTGTAGCACTGGGGGAAAAAACTTTTCTACAGGTACAATTCCTCCTTTGTTTTCCAAACATATAGGGTAAGCAGCACACAACACAACACGCTTACATCAGCACGTGGTCACTAATCAGAGACCTGGCACAGTCCGTGGGCGGAGGAAAGACAGGAAGTACCCTTTGCTCTCTGTACCAGAGTGTCTGCAGTGCTACCAAACAGCAGTGTCCTTTCTTTTTATATCCTCATTCTCCAGTTTTTTTCAAGTACCTATGTGAGGATTGAGCTGCAACATGTAGATGTCTGAGTTGCCCTTGAGTATGTTGGGAATGTGTGATGCGGAAGTGACGTACACACATAACTGATATTGTGTGTCATGTATTGTATGTTGCACAATACTGTCAGTTCTGTGACGCAGTGGCTGAAGCCAAAGACTTAACCTCCCTTTGGGGACAATAAAGTATACCTTAGCCTTAGCCTTAGCCTCCGTCCAAGCATCCCACTTACCGCATCATGGCAGGACATGTAGACAATCTGGACCTGCTTAAGGTCTTGGTCCAGGAAGTGGCGGCGGACGGCCAAGACGTTACAGCCACAGCAGTTATCCTCCTCCACGGTCACGGCGTGGGTCATCCGTGAGGCGGATCCTGATGTGCACCTAACAAAGGGGAATAAAGACAGGACAGAGAAAGAGGGGGTTAGAGACAGGAGAGAGAGAGAGGGTTAGAGAGAATGAAAAGAGAGAGGGGAGAGAGAAGGATAGTGAGGGGAGAGAAAGAGGGTTAGAGAGAGGAGAGAAAGAGGGATGGAGACAGGAAAGAGAGAAGGTTAAAGAGAACGAAGAGAGAGAATGAAGAGAGTGGAATAGAGAGGGGAGATGGAAGGTTTGAGAGAACAAAGAGAAAGAGGGATAGAGAGATGGTTAGAGAGAGAGAGGGGGTTTGAGAGAACGAAGAAAGAGAGGGATATAGAAAGAAATAAGAGTAAGAACACAGGAAATGAGACACATGGCAAGAGAAAATAAAACGAAATAAAATAAAAGTGTGACCCAATTTGCTGAATGATATTCCCCTAAAAAAGAAAAATCCAATTGGGGTGCGGGACAAGAATAGCCGACCCCTGGCTCCCGGCACGGGCAAGGAGTGTGGAGGTGTGATCGGCTGCTCGCGGAGGGCTTTTGTGAATCGAGGAGCTGGAGTGGCTAATTCGGTGTGTGTGTGTGTGTGTGTGGTTCAGCGCGAGGAGAGGAAGCGTGACTCACGAGCAGGAGCTGGCCAGCCTGCACAGCCCACAGGCCGGCTTCCTCAGCAGATACATGGGCCAGCCGTACGCCGCCAGGGCAAACAGCATGTAGTAGCACACCTCCTTGTACATGCTCATCTCAACCTGGCCAGACAGAGAGAGAGAGAGAGAGGAGGAGGACACACAGAATTAGCCAGCGTTGCACACTCACACACAGAGAGAGAGAGAGAGAGAGAGAGAGAGAGGGAGAGAGACATGAATGCAAATCATTAGCTATTCAGATGGGCTAAGGCATTTATTATCAACAAATACATACAAACATACACACACACACACACACACACACACACACCATACTCACAGAGTTTTTAAGGTCCAGGTATTTTGTGTTACGAGTGACAGGCATTCCGGATAAGAAGGCTATAATGTCATTGTTCGCCTGAGGAGGAAAGACAACTCCCATTAACACCCATTATGAAAGATGAAAGCTGACATCCCGACAAGGTCACCCTTCTAGTCCCACATCCTTCCTCCCTTCCTCCCTCCCTCCCTCCCTCACTCCCTGCCTCTTTCTCTCTTTCTCTGCTCTTGTTTTCTTCCGTAAGTGAATCTAATGGCTATGGCCAGAGAGTCACAATAATGATTCATCGCTAGGAAATGAGCGTGGAAATGGAGGGGTTTCATTTCACACCTATCGGTGTGCGTCACTCTGCTTGACCCGACCTGCAGTTACTCATTAGCAGATCATCTGACCCTCTCCTCCCTCTGTCCATCACTATTCTTCACTTTCATCCTATCCCTCTGTCCATCACTAATTCTTTACTTTCATCTTATCCCTCTCTCCATCACTCTACTTTCATCCTATCCCTCTCTCCATCACTCTTCTTTACTTTCATCCTATCCCTCTCTCCATCTCTCTTCTTCACCTCCATCCTGTACCCGTCACCATCAGTGTCTCATACCTGGTCCAAAATGGCGGAGCGCTTGGATCTTTGTCGCTGCCTGAGGAGAACCAGTCCAGCAATGATGTCACTGGGCACAATGTCCAGGTCTCGGAAGAACTCGGCGAACAGGCTGGCCACTTCAGAGTAAGCGTCCTAGGGCAGGCAGTGGAGAAGACCAAAACTGGGTCAGGGAGGAGACATGTGTCTGAACGAACACGTTCTTGTGGTTGATAACGTCCCGCGCTTGTGGTTTTTTCTTTTGCAGAGACAACACTGAGCCAGCTACAGAATGCAGCACAAAGGCAGATGACAGTAGTGTTTGAATAATATTATTACTTTGCTTTTATTTATGATTGCTGGCTTTTCTCTGTGTTGTGATGATGTAAAGCACATTGAGTTGCCTTTGTGTGTCTAATGTGGTATACACATAAAAACGGCCTTGCCCTGCCTTTGATAAAGGAGGAAATATACTGCTGAAAAGAACTCTATCTTGAGCACTGGGCATCGCATTGTGTATTGACTGCCAACTAGGTCTCCTCCACGCCGACATGGTAAACATATTTACATGCATTCCTTTCCTGTTTGTAAGTGCACGTTAGTTGCTTACAGATTGAGTGTCTTGGGCTCTGGCACAGCACATGATAAACTTGAGTCTCCTACTCCAGCTGCTGGCCTGGCCTTCCTCCAACCTATGTCTGAAGCACAGAGAGAGAGAGAGAGAGAGAGAGAGAGAGAGGGTGGGGAGATAGAGAGGGAGAGAGAGACAGAGAGAGAGGGTGGGGGGGAGTGTGTGTGAGAGAGAGAGAGCGAGAGAGAGAGAGAGAGAAATTGTTTTAGTGTACACGTGTCAATCCAATGGTGTGAACAGTCACAAGTCCACTTGATCCTGGATTAATCATTGTTCAATACAGCACTGCAACTCAACCGTGTCATTACACAGCCCCATACCAGGCAATTCTTCTCTATAGGTGCCTCTCATTCAGCTTTTATACGTCCTCCCTCGCTCCTCGGGCCTCGATCCTCACTGATGTACATTAAGAATGATGGGATGGCAACAATGGGATAGTAGTCTATCCCTTCTATCTTTCTTTACGTAGATCAGAGAGGATCGAGGCCCGAGGAGGTAGGGAGGATGTATAAACGCTGAATGAGAGGTATCCTTCGGCTGAGACTTGGTGAAGTCCAGGTACGATACCTGAGCGTGTAGGTGGTCAGGTTGCGTTGCCGGCGCCGGGTGGCTTTCAGCTTGACGAAGGTGCGTCCCGTGGGGTCAAACGTACACATGAGGGTGAAGCACACACTGAAGATGACCAGCCAGTTACACACAACGATTCCTGAGGAGGGAAAACACACACGCACGCACACGCACGCACACGCACGCACACACACACACACACACACACACACACACACACACACACACACACACACACACACACACACACACACACACACACACACACACACACACACACACACACACACACACACACACACACACACACACACACACACACACACACACACACACGTCTTTGACCACCATGGACTGAAAGAGTTGTGGATCAGAATCCTTATTTTATGTGTACATACTGTGCATTTCTTATGTTAGTTAATGATTTTGTACCCATGTATGTTGCTAGTGCCTATTGTCTATAAATTCCGTAGGTTTAGATTTAGGACACCTCTGCTTAGTTCCACGTGTGGCTCTTTGTCTTTGTCTGCAATTAAAGGGCGACTTCCACACCTTTCACACCCAGCTTTCACACACACAGCTTTCACACTCTCTCCCCCCTTTTGTTTGCAAACTACTTAAGCTTAGAATGCTTCTTTGTCTAGTTAGAGACGCAAGTAAATCTTTTTGGGTGACCCATGATGCGCATCACTGACAGAATAAAGCCTGATTGACCATCTTCCTGACTGAGTCTAGATATCTGTGGAACTAGATACATTACCATCCGCACACAAACACCACCAGGTGGAGGGAGGGGGGCGGGTCGGTTAATCTGTTAAGTCGCTACAGTCTTAAACAGATTACTGCCCCCACTGCCCCCAGACCAGGGCTGTACGCTAAGCTTTTTCACTAGGAGCACAGGTGCTCCTAAATGAAAAAGTTTAGGAGCACAGAAAAAAATTTAGGAGCACTATGAAATTTCCTTGAAAACCTTCTTGCCTTAAGCAGGATACAGATCATTCACAGCAGTGGCAATAGTCTCTGCTCAAACACAGAAA
>NC_085004.1:13814098-13931598 GCF_963854185.1 Sardina pilchardus
CTCAATGATTAAGATACATTTGACACATGGAATACAGTGAGGTGTAGCAAGCAATCAACAGAAAATCTTGAAAAGATTTCAGGATTCAAAAAAACTTTATTGTCTATCACACAGCAATAGAGACATTTTCTCGGATTAGAGGCTCGTCGGGCTTTGGGTAAAAGGCATAATACAAAAACAAATATCCATAAATAATTAAATAAATGTGTTATGCTGCCATTATCAGGTTATTTTTTTGTATTTATCTATTTTACCATGCATTGTCGTGGGAATGAAAAATTACTGGCCTGAGGTGCTTTGAAGCATCTGCCGGATGAGAACAACTGAGAGAGGAAAGGTAGAGGGGGTGTGAAGGATCCATAATGATGGGGTCTGCCCTTTTTCTATCGTGTAAAGGTTTGAGAGGTGGATCTGAGAAGTACTGATGATTCTAGTGTCGTGACTCGGGAATGATGATTCTTGCAAGTTTTTCTTTGTTTCTCTTTGTCAGGAAGTTGTACCTGATTGCAATATTGTATGTTCTATTGGTGACTGCTATACCTGTGTCTAAATGTCTGAGTTCTGTCTAACATTAAACCGAGTCCTATCAGGTTCCTCAGAGACATGAGGATGTGGTCGATCTCTGTTACATGGTACTTAAAGATCTCAACCTGTTCTACCAACTACCCATCTAGCCTAAGTGGTTTGTAAAGAGTGTGGGGGGTGTTAGGTGATGGGTTTCAATTACAGGGATCTCAAAGTAAGAGTGAAACTGATTCACTGTTGCATCATAACTGGTGTCTGATGTGCGTCAATTGCCAAAGTTTAGACAATTTTAGAATTCTGTTACTTTAAACAAAACAAAAAAATGTAGTACTCCGTTATTTTTAACGGAGCGAAGACCACTAGCGGCGTCTGACGCGCGCCAACGCCAAAGTTTCGAAAATTAGACACAAATGTCGTTGCCAGTGGGTGTTGGCCTTTAGAGCCAAGATTACTCAACCATGCACAACAATAAACAACCCCCCCTGGTCTGACATTCTTTTTATTGATAATCAATAATGCTTTCCACGTTTCACAGCTTTTATGGCATGTCATGATCTACATCATCCAAAACATGATCATGGCCAATGTCATACATAAGGGAATAGAAACAACAATGACAAGCAAGCAAGCAAAAAATAAACAAAATAACAAAAAACATATGATGGTTTCATTTTACATGTCCTTTTGTTGCACAAAGAGAGTGAAGTGTCAGGCAAGAAATCGCTTTGGCAAAAGCTTTATCAAAAAAAAAAAGAAAAAAGAAAAATCCCCAACACATAAGCCACAGATGGATCATTAATGGTCTGAAGATTCAGCAGCAGTGCATGTGTGCATCCTCTGCTGAACACAGGAACAAACTATACAGAGTCTGAGCAAGGAAGCAGCCGACCCAGGATAATGGCAGCTACGCTCGAATGATGCACCAGCCACAGGGACAGTTAAGTTTCACTCTGTGCACAGGGACTTCCAGGAGATCAGACAGACAGACTGACAGATGTACAGTATAACATATAAATAAATAAAGTATAAATAAGAAAAGAAGTCTAAGAAGGAGCCTAAAGCTGTGCCCTAAGCATGGATCGCTCACAACATAATGACTGGCCATGAATCAAGAGTCAGCGTGAGCACAATACCAGTCTTGTTCCAGGGCTTCTGAAACAGCACGTCATTATAGTAGACACATGGACACCAAAGGGAAGCTGGGAGTGCTGGGAGAAAGACTGGGTCAAGAAAGACTGAGAATGACTACATAGAGTGGGAGACAGATAGAGAGAGACAGAGATAGAGAGAGACAGAGAGAGAGAATGAGAGAGAGAATGAGTAAGAGAGAGACTGTGTGTGACAGAGAGAGAGAGAGAGAGAGAGAGAGAGAAAGAGAGAGTGAGTGAGTCTGTTTCTGTCTTAAAAGCAGGCACAGCTATGGGCGTGGGTGTGAGCATGTCTGTCAAGCGAGGGGAAGGGGAAATGCAGGCTGATATAGGGGGAGTGATGGACAGAGGGTGTGTGTGCATGTGAGGGTGTGAGCTTATGTTTACTGCATATGCCCATTTCCGTTTGTGTGGCTGCCTTTTGTGGCTGGCAATGAGCGAGACACAGCGAAAGAGAGGAAGACAACTGTCAACTACGCAACAATCCCAGACTCGGTCACGACCGAAGGAGCGTGATGATAAGGATGAAGCTTAAGAGATGTGATGGAGACACAGACCATCAGCCCTTAGTGGGAATAGAGAGCTTCATTAGTCCCTCGAGTACAAGACCTGGAGTTTGGCACCAACCATTACGGGAGGTCTGCTACGGGTTGCCATGGCAGCAAGTTCCAGTCCGCAGCAAAACATGACAACATCATCTTTAAAAATGTCCCAGTGGTTTGGGGCTAGGAGGCCTTGCATAATAGATATACATTGAAGAGATGGAAATAAAAGAAAAAAAACATAGCTCTGTCAATATGTGGGCAAAATCTTTATAGCAAAGAGAAGGCAGACCAAACACCTATGACACACTATTATGTTATAATCAGTAGGTTATATACTGATACGTATACACTCAGAGGGTTTAGATTTATTTATTTTTCTAATCAACACTTTTCCATTTTAAATGCCATGGGTAGTGTTGCATGAGATTTGGAATAAATCATGGTGGTGAAACTGGGCTCGAGGCAGCCTTAATGAAAATGGGCCTTTAAAAGTAACGTCCTTCTGACCTCACTAGTAAGATTTCCAGGCCCTGAGTCGTTACGAGAGCACTGGAGTTAAAAATAACACAAAATGCCTAATAGAAACACTAAAAACTGAACACAAAGCTTCAGAGATGGCCCTGATCCTTCCACACAGATCTGAAATGTCTGGTCGTGTCATCATGGTGCTGATGCATAAAAACATTCCGATTCAGATTCGGTTTGGCGGGTGAGGTTCTCGGTTGGTTTGTCTAGCTAACAGCAGCTTGAGAGATTTCAGCTCATGACATCACCTACCCAGACCACCCCTATTCAGATAAGGAAAAGTGCATCGCATGGACCATTTGCTTTGCTCCGGTTTTTACGGCCTCTCTGTCAAGCCAACGGGCAACCCATTTCACCAACGTTTATTACACCTACTTTAAAGCTTTCATGAACAGCAGCACTAAAACGTAAGACTTCCTGTGAAAGAGATTCATCACTGAAACTAGCCTTATTGGTTTGGTTAGCGCCGCTGATGGAAGAATGGATAGAATGGGTGCTTAAAGATATCACATACTGACACATCTATGAGAGAAGTGCCATCCTCATGTGCTCCCTGAATATAAACTTCACATGCAATTGCCTCTGAAGAGATGTGGCGTTCATCGTTTTGAGACTAAGAAACACCTGCATGCTTCTCACCAATCGCCTTTCACCAAATCTTCACAATCCAATATAGTCCTTCAACCAATCAGATCAACGATCCGGTGCACCAGGTGGATAAGGCAGTTTGTGATTGGTCCACTCCCCACAAATTTGTAATGGAAGCAGATAAATGTGAAGGTTTCCAGACTGAGCAGCAGGGCGAAATCCAATCGCGACAGATCGGGCTGGGTTAACCCAGTATAAATCCAATAACCTTGAGTGAGGTGCATTGAGCAATAGCCAATCAACAGCAGTCATTTTCAAGATCACATAAATGTAACCTATATGTGTGAGGCCCATGCTATTTTTAAACACAGACAGAGCTTGACCTTTATGGAGGTATTTATTCCTATCTCTGCTGTAACTGTGTTTTGACACACTGGACGGAATAAAATGGGGGAAGAATTTTAAATCAGATTTCTGCTACTTAGTGCCGTGCCAGCAGGCAGGGCATGTGTGTCACATGAATCTTTAAAAAAGCGTTACGTCACGCACTAAGGCATGCATTTTTAAGCGCTTGTCAAGAGGTTGCCTGTCAGGAACACGTGTCATGATAGGCGGTAGTCAATCAGGCTGAATGGGTTTCTGGACACGCTGAGAAAATGGATGTCTCAGCAAGTAGCAGCAGGATTATACCCCACTAGACTACATCCATACCAAAGTCAGGGTTGAACACTATAGCCTCCTTGAGGACATTTTCTCTGCCTCGTCCGTTACATCCTCAGCAGCTCCTCCTGAACCATGTCACCTTGCTGCTGCGCAAAGGATTCTGGGAAGCCACTAATCAACAGCAGCAGAGCGAGACTGAGCAGGAGCCTGGAGCAGAGGAGGATGCAAGGGAGCCGGGACAAAATGCCACAGAACCGGTTAGAATGAGAGAGAGAGAGAGAGAGAGAGAGATGAGGCTCCGCTGATGCTTTGACCGCATTCCAGCCGCCCGGCGCATTCTATTTCTGCCATCTCTTTCACAAAGACTCGGCCCTAAAGGCCTATCGCAAACCAGTCAGGTTTTGTGAGCATACAGTAGAACGCTTGTGTGAGGGTTGGTGGTTTGATCTGTAGGCATTCCGCTTTTGTAGGTGAGTGTGTGGACACATAGGAGTGTGTCTGTCTGTGTGTGTGTGTGTGTCTCTCTCTCTCTCTCTCTCTGTGTGTGTCTTTACATGTGCATCTGAGCATGAAAGAGAAATAAATGAATGAGATATCATCTTTGAAAATGTATCGTCTTTGAGGAGAACTAGAAAAGCAAAAACAGATAAAAACAAAAAGGAAAGAGAGAGAGAGAGAGAGAGAGAGAGAGAGAGAGGTGTTCGTGGGCGTGGTGCGTGTCCCAATGATAATGAGCTCGTGTGCTAGGCAAGGTCAGACAGGCCTACATCAGACCAGCTGAATGGCAACTGATTTATGGAATGTGTTTGACAGGTCCTGACACGCACCATAGACACAGCTCTCTCTCTCTCTCTATCTTTCTCTTTCTTTCTCGCTCTCTCTCTCCCTCTCTCTCTCTCTCTCGTGCCTGACCAAACTTTTCAAAATATTCATCCCTTTGGGGTGTGTACTTATCACAATACAGAAGGGAATACACCTCTGACTCTACCTCCTCTGTCATTGAGTGACCTCATGGTCAGATAGCATGCTAGTTTGTGTTTCATTCTTTTAATGTTCCCAATAGGAGTCTTTTTGTTTTCTCCTGTTAATTTGGTTAACTTTGATTGACACCCTCCCTCTCTGAATTGACATGACATGACTTGATGAAGAGACTCACTCACATCTAGAGATGCATCACCCGTTGATTCTCGAAACCAAGAGGCATTTCTCCACCTCTTATCTCAAAACTTTTCCTACTCTGAGGTTAGGACAAAGGAGAGATTCAATCAATCTCTTGCGGACCACCGCTTCACAAATCCCAGCTGATTCCATGCCATGGGGAGGTCCTGGCTGGTATTCCGGCAAAGTAGCAGTTTTTGCTTGGACAACTCACGATATTCCCTTACGGATTTCCCCAAATCCCACACTTAAGAATCCTATTATTACTCAACCTCAGGAATGGCACCGGTCTAAATGTGCCCGTCTCCACCTAACACAGGGTTGCTTGTGCCAAGCCATGTATGCGCCACAGCTGAAATGGTGCTTTTCTGCTCATTTTACAACTACGGAACACTCGCAAGATTGGCATAACATAGAATGTGAGGGCAACAATGTAATTTAAAGGCCACTAAGCAGTAATTACTCTGTTCTACCTCCTGTTTGGATGTGCTGTTTCTACTCTCCACATGTGAGGTGAGCTGCACTGGTGTGAGGACTGACTTACCTCAGCCTGTAAGTCATTCAACAACACTGCAGCTTTTCATTGCAGCAGACTGGTGTGTATCTGGGTCACTCACAGCAGTAATGTTCTAAATATGTTAAAAAGCAACCCCTCCTTCTGTCCTTGCACTTCTATTCATTTCTCAGCTGCTTTCCTGCTCTTTCTCTCTCTCCCCCTCTCTCTCTCTCTCTCTCCTCTCTCTGCAAATCTTTCCAAACTATAAGACACCTTAAACGCTAACAAGCTGGCAACCACCTAACCAGAGAGCCATGCAAACAAAAAAGAGGCTGAGAGCACACACTGCTTTCTCTTCTGACAGGAACACTATCTGGACTGGTGCGTGTTATCACCTGACAGCTGCACTACAGGAATCCCTCTGAGTCAACAATATCACGGAAAAACACTCCAAAAAAAGAGAGAACAATACATCAAAATAGAATAGAATGACACTACCCAAAACTTTCTAGGGTGAGGAACACTTTCCACACCTCAGGCCAAAAAAAAAATGTCTGATGCAAAAATGAGATGCGCTATGAGGAAGATGAGCAGAAGTTCATGATGGGCCACGTGTAGATGCCATTTCTGTCACAGTGATGTCCTTCAAAACTAGGCCTATTCATTTGCCAGGCTCAAATGAAGTCATTGTGAGACAGACAGACAGACAGACAGACATAGACACACACACACACACACACACACACACACACACACACACACACATACACACAAATGTAAAGAAGAAAGCAATGGCTGATTGAGACATTTCTGATCTAATCTTTTGATCATCCGACACCTTTTGATCTGAAATTAGCATCAAGTGCTTCATTAAATGCGGTTTAATTAAGGGACAGTCTTTGGAGAGTGTTGAAGGACCCAAACAGGCATTTCCTGTACTACAATCGCAATTCTGAATCATAGCCAACTCCGAGGGGAAATCCCAAGAGGGTGGGATTGGGCATGTGTCTGTGTGTGTGTGTGTGTGTGTGTGTGTGTGTGTGTGTGTGTGTGTGTGTGTGTGTGTGTGTGTGTGTGTGTGTGTGTGTGTGTGTGTGTGTGCGTGTGCGTGTGCGTGTGTGTGTCTGTGTGTCTGTGTGTGTCTGTGTGTGTGTGTGTGTGTGTGTGTGTTTGGGGGCACGTATGTGTGTGTTTGGATGACTGCAATTGTTTTTTCAGTTCCCTTTTTGAAACCCTTCAGTACCACACGTTAGGACAATTTAATGGAAGGAAAAAACAGAGAACCAACAGATCACCACAATACACAGAGAGTGAAGCAACCATATACCAGGCATAGACATGCACACACGAACGGACACACAGACAGACACACAGACACACACACACACACACACACACACACACACACACACACATACTTCATCTCTCTGAGTGCATCTAGGAGGTGAAAAGGACTGAGTGGGTGGGAGTAGGAGTGAAAGACGGGCAGAGCGAGGGAGGAGAGAGATCAAGAAAGACGGAGAGCAGGAGGAAAGGATGGAGGGGATGAAGGAAAGAGATAGAGAGAGGGAGAGAGAGAGAAAGAAAAAGAGGAGAGAGGCAGAGGGAGTGTGGGAGTAAGTGGCACACAGCCTTCAGTCTAAAAAAGGAGGAGGGAGGACTTGAGCCAAAGCCTGAATCTGGATGTGCTAGATAAAGAAGGATAGGGGAGAAGAGGGAGACAAAGAAAATGAGGGAAAAAGAGAGAGAGAGAGAGAGAGAGAGAGAGAGAGAGAGAGAGAGACAGAGAGAAAGAGAATGAGAGCAGGTTTCTCATCAGCAGCTTATGCTAGCTCACAGGCGCTAACATGCCGTGCTCGGCAGCTGGCTTCGCACCGTATGAATAGTGAATGAGGCGGAGGTGTGGGAGGGGGCTGGGAGCGGAGGATGGAGGGCTGGAGGGAGGGATGGATGGAGGCAGGCGAGCAGCAGCTACAGGCTGGAGCACATGGGGTGACTCGCACAGAGTCATGGGGAAACTATGAGGACAGCACTGGAGGACTAGGGGGAAAAAAGAAGAACCAGGCGCAATCAGGGAGACATAATGGGGACGGGGGGACGGGGGGGACGGGGAGGTAGAGGGAAGGATTAACAGGCCCACGCTAATGAAAGACATGAAATACAGGTGCTGGCATGAGACAGTCACTTCCTCCTTAGGGTAACACATGTTTACCATTTCACTTTCACAGGACATCGCAAACTGTCCGTTCCAGTGTGAAAGCCTGGAGGGAATTGCTTTGCTCGGCCGGTTATAGCCTAACGCTTGATAAACAAAACGGAAGGATCAACATAAACACTAACATTCCACTAAAAAACTCACGAGACAGGAGAACTGTCAAATGATGCAATCAGTACAGCCAAAATACACTATTTTGAGGAACTCAGAACTCACTGGGCTATATCAGGAAATCACCAGCTATGCAAATTTCCCTCCACTGGCTTTGGGTTGGTATAGAGACAAGATTAAAAGACAAAGTGGTACACCGATAAACAGAGATAATGCCTGTGAGTAAGGACGCTTCAAGGCACACAAAAGTTTGAGCGGGCTTTTCGTAAAGCCGTAAAAAAGCTAGGCCTACAGCTCGTAGACCATACATGTACATGTAAATTGGGACATTGACCTCAAACTGTTGGGGCAGGAGAGCAGAGGAGTTGTGGTCAGGTGTTAATTTGACTGTCCTACATGCATGTGTGTGTATGTATAGAGGATTGTGAGGCTCTGCAGAGACCGCAACAACACATTTCCATTGTACACGACTCTATCTGAGTAGGAGAGGAGACCACTGAATGCTGATGATCATCATTATTTAGAAACCCATAAGCCTTTTTCTGTAATAGGGCAAACACAACTATTACAGCCTATGAACAAGACAGCAGCTGGTGCTCTAACAGAAGAACCATCCTAGCACTGCCTCTTTCCAATCTCAACTTGTTTCACATAGCCTAACAGATTTATCCCAACACTGAAAGATAAAAACAACTCTTAGGAATAATGGGTTAATAACATTCTAGCAAAAATGATTCAGACTTTAAATATGGGGAACTTAGCTCATGTTCCGTCTACCCAAGAGTTAGATAAGATCATACATACCCTGCTCTTCTCTGTGTGTGCAACCACCCAGCCTGACACCATTAGCCTAGCTTAGCATAATTCAAGGGGCTAGACCTGCTATTGCGTTCTTTTGGCTATACCTGGCTATTGGTGAACCGGACTAACCCATCTCCAGTGAAAAACCTGGTGTGTTCTTTGAAAGTCTCTGATGCGTATCATGCCACATCCCAAGGGAGAGAGAAATGCGGGAAATGCACCTGTCTTCCCAGTTTTCACACCTGCCCTGAGCACATTTAAACCCGCCCAAGATAATGCTCTTAGTCTAAGGAAAGGTGGCACCTCTCTGGACCACCACACCCTGAAGGGAAACATCAGTGATGGAGTCAAAAAATATTTACTCACTACTCATTAGAATAAAACACTGACAAACAATGGTTGCTGCTGCCAAAACAAAGACTCTCTGTTGCCCACAGATTGTTGTATAGGCCGGAATCATTGGTTACACAGAATAGTCTTATAGACACAATGGCACAGAGCTTTATCTGTTTATAGCCTATATGAAAAATGGAGGATTGTCTGGTAATTTTGATCCACCATTAGCCTGACTAGCGCCTACCACTTCTCAAATGAGACGTGGTCTGGCAACCAAACGTTCATTTTCTCGTATTTGAAAAAATGCCCAGATCCGTTCATTGGGCGCCACGGATGTCTATCAAATGTGTCTGTGCATAGCTCATCATCGTCTTGCTTTCCCCCCTGCTCTGTGATTGGTCCCCTATCTCAGGCAAAAATTAGGGCAGAAGTTTCCAGATTGCCTTAGCAGCGTGAATGAAATCACGCGCAAGGCAGAATGGGAACACCCAGGCTAATCCACCATTGCAAATATTTCATTTGGTTGTTTTGTTTGTCATGGTGGTTTGGACAGATCCTCAAATTGAACTGAATATGAGAAATATAGCCTACACCAGAACCACTCCCCACATAATTCCTCAAGTATTCAACCCCTCAGTTTAGATGACTGCTGCTAATGAACTGAGTTTAGCCATGCAAAAACATATCCACTGTTTTGGACATAAGACTGCCAATCAACAGTTTGTGACAAACACTTGAAGTAGAAATCTTAACTCCTCAGTCACAGTCAGCCCTGCATCTCTTGGATTAAGTCTGGATAACTGAGTTGGGCTTAAAGAAATTCTAACATAATTTTTATACCTTCGCTACCCAACTCCTACAACAAACAGTGGACACTCCTGAAAAGGTCAGCTGCTTTCTTTTAACTCTAAAGACATGAGACTATAAAAAAAAAGTAAAACGAGGGCCTGTCCTCACTTCTCCCCTTCACACACAAAATGTAGATGACCTATGAGAAAGGCTAAAGCTTTCATCTTACTCTTAACACGTTTGAATCCGTAAAAAACTATTATAAGGGATGAGGGCAAGCTCAACAGGCCTGGTATTGCCAGAAAACCCCTGAGCTTACTGGATAATGTCACACGAGAAGGGCTTGGTCAATCTAGAGAGCTGTTGATCATGATGAAGAGGAAACACTTTAATTTCAATTCTACTGGAAAATAGCTACAAAAGAAGTCGGCAAAGATGCCCCAATGCGGAAATGACTGAAGAATGAGGAAAGGAGAAAATAGTTCAGGCTTTTTGCAAGGGCAGAAATTGTATCTCTCTGCCTGGTTTAGTAAGTCTGATTTACCAACTGGTATGCTTGGCCTTGCACAGCAAGGTTACATCTGCCAAACTCAGTTCCTCACACTAACAAGTAAAACTGACCTATTCTTTTTTAACACATCTTTTAAAATATTCGTTCAACTCCCCAACCCCTAATTATTCATATGCCCGCACCGCAAAGGACACAGTGACTTACAGAGCTCAGATAGGTATTGCCCCTTCTTGATGGTCTGAGTGACACATGTGGCCACTGAAGGTCAATGGTGGCAACATTCGCATCTATGGACTGGATGCTCAAGAGAACAATTTTCTAAACTTTGGCGTCACTTGACGAGCATCAGACGCCGCCACTAGGCCTTGGCCTAAAGTATGTACTGAAATATTCACATCTGGCCCTTAACCAGAAAATCTTGACATCTCCACAACCATAGAAACTGCCCATACACTATAGTCCACTGCTACAGGTTTGATCTCATTGGCTCTGATGATCAAAGGTCACACAACTATCATATCCCATGCAATCAATATACAAATCACAAATAAACTATAATGTAATTTCTACAATGGACATACATTCCATTACAATTATGTTAGATAAAACTGTAATGTAAGTATACTTCATGGCACAGGAGGTTTACAATCATTTTTGCTGATTTTTTTTTTATCTAGCCCTGAAAAAGTTGTAGATAGATAGATAGATAGATACTTTATTGATCCCCAAGGGGAAATTCAAGATTGTACCATGAGGTGTCAGCTCTGTGTTTCTGCTATTTATCTAACATACTTCCTATTCATAGATAAAGGACTTGGGCTAACCCCTGTTAATAAGTAACCAGTACTTTCGCTATGATGATGACCCTGGAACATTTGCGAGTGCTGCTGTGTGCAGTGTTCAATGCTTGTTAAGGGAAAGATGTCCTGCTCAGCTGAGGATACACTCCAACATTCATCACTGCCACAAGGAGGGGTTGGATGCCAAACCACAACGGTTACTGGCATCAACCCTCGACCTGAGATGTATAGGTTGTTAGTTTTGAGTTATTGCAGCTAGGAGGTGGAGGATGTCAAGACACCTACAATCTTCTCACCAAATGTATCCGCACATGGGAACGAAAAGCTATTGTCATAATGCTTACAGTTTTTGACAGAATTGTCCTTTATTTAACTGATGACATTCAGTTAAAACGCGCTAGTTAGTATCCTGCATGTGCAGCTATAGGTTTCAACATATTTTTGTATAAATCGTTTCTATATCGGAGCACAGAGACTTTTCTCAGTATTTGTATTTTGCTTACAAACGTAGGTCTACGGATTGAATGAGTGAATGAATGAATGAATGAATTAATGGTTAACATACACAGCTCTGATTGTGCATGCATTGCGATATAACAAACAAGTCATAAACAATGGTTAAACAGTGGAAAATTCCCTCTTAAAGTCTTGGATATCAATACTGAAACATTTCCGGAAAGTCAATAGTACATATGTGAAAACCATGCGTTCTTGTTGATACTCATGGGGTTTGACAAGCCACTTAGGCTCCATTAGTCAGCATCCTGTGGATGCAATATACACTTATGAGTTGATGTAAATCAGCTTAGGCCTACATCTCAGCATTGAGGACTTTCATTAGAAACCACAGTCTTATATCTGAGTTCTGTATGGATGTTCAGTAAAAAGCTGATGTCCATACCCCCCCCCCCCCCCCCCCCAACCACCACACTCACTGTGCAGAACCCTTCGCTGTCCATTTCTCTATCTCTCTCTCTATCTCTCTCTCTTTCTCTCTCTCTCTCTCACACACACACACACACACACACACACACACACACACACACACACACACACACACACACACAAACAGCAGCCTACCTCGGATCCAGAGGATGAGCCAGATGAACAAAGACAACGTAGACATCTTGGTCGACCTAACATTTTGCTTGTTCAAAATAAGCTTTAAGGCTTGTAGTCTACTAGATAGCAGCGAAGGGGCGTTGGCATTATTCGTGCATGTGATCCTTTATAAAGACAAGGCGCCTAGAATGACTGAACAACTTGACAGCTATCTCAATTTCCTGGGCGGTGGGAAAAGGCTGTTTCATGCAACACATGAAGATGTGTCTTTTTTTATGGACGAACAGCGTAGCCTGAGCACTACTGCGTTACAATATCGTAATATGCGCTAATATATAATTCAGGTATGTTGCATTGCATCTGTTCTGTCACAATAACAGGAAGGCGCGGATGCAGATGCACAAGCAAACACCTGTGGTTATGTCTGCACGGAATTTACGCAACATCATTAGGCCTTTAGACAGATGTTTTGACCGTGCGACCAGTGCGTAATGATTCCATTGAAAGACTGCACATTCATTCATTCACTCAAATGACAAGGTCCTGTCTCGGCCAACTGACACCCCCTCCCCCTCTCTAAAACATGCAGGTCGCTTACCTGTATTATGACGGTGTCCTCCCGAGACCCACTGATACGGTTCTGTTCGCTCTCCCATCCTCCGCTTATCCACTCAGTTCACTCCCTGGGCCGACCAGAAGCAAGGCGTTGCTGCCGGTGTCGTACCGAGCGGAGTGCTTCGTCAATGAAAAAGAATCACCAACACGTACCCTAATGCACGCAGTTCCCCAATTGACGGGTTGACACTCAGGAATTCAGGTCAGGCAATTCCACGGAGCTATGAGGCTGTGTCATTTCGATACGTCCCAGCGGACACAGGCAGCTCCAAGGATTTGATAGTCACACATTCGTTTCTCTTACAGACTCCAATGCGTCGTTGATACTAGATCGTGCGTGTTTTTTCATGGCAGTAGGCTACGAGTAACGAGTTTGCCAAATCATTCTGTCTATATTCAACGAAGTCGATTCCTGACAGGTACTAACATATTGCGAACACGTCGCATAGACGCCCGTTTCAAATTATGAATTACATACCCTAATGTTTCATCATCAGCGTAGGCCTATTAACTGACAGAGTAACTCCCGAAGCCCTTTCCAGGCAGCCTGTGTATCCAGCGGTAGTAGATCCGGAGAAATTGGTTGCCTACCCCTCCTTTACGCATTTTTTATAGGGAAAGAAACTGAGAGGGT
Organism: Sardina pilchardus; assembly: GCF_963854185.1. Classification (NCBI taxonomy): domain Eukaryota; kingdom Metazoa; phylum Chordata; class Actinopteri; order Clupeiformes; family Clupeidae; genus Sardina; species Sardina pilchardus. Next base: position 13,827,621 of record NC_085004.1, read on the forward strand.
ATTCTCGTTTCCATCTCCGGCACCAGGGATAGTTCCCGAAAAATGGTTACGCAAATCGCGTAGTTTACGTCATCCTTTGGTTTACCACAACTCCCCTTGGACCTGCGATGTTTGCGTAAGTCTTTGCGCTTTCTCTCTATCAGGGAAAACCACAGCTAGGCGGCTGGATTGCGCTCGATGGGCTTTGTGAATAGTGTGGAGTCTCCGAAAAAGGGAGATTGGGCGTGGGGCTGCGTCATTTCCTGAGGTTCATGTATGCTATTTTAATTAGAAGGGTGTGCCTCCACTTTGCTGTTGGCATTAATAATAAAGTAGGTTACAAAAATATACAAATTGTTGACAGTAACGTATTTCAGGATTGATGGTGCATAAACAACAATTTCATGCGCATAAGCATACATTGCATTTTTTTTTCTTTTTAATCCCAAGCCTAGTTAGGATGGAATCTGCATTGATGTAACACGCCACACAACAAGCTACTTATTTCATTTATCCGAGAATATACTTTTGGTTGAAATGACTATTCTTCAGGTAAAGCAACAGCTGGGTTGAAGGGGTTTTAATAGCAGATAATACACACACACACACACACACACACACACACACACACACACACACACACACACACACCCCAAGAACGTAGGACTTTAAAAGTTACTGACATCACTATCACCATCATAGTTGTTTTTCGCCCCCCCCCCCACATGTGTTTAAAGGGGATATCTGATGTTAAAAGGGTTAGTATGTGTCAACATTCTAACAAATACAGCAGGTGTCTGCAGACTGGTGTCCAAGTAAATAACCCCTTCATATTTTTCTTGATGTGACTTTCCTTGATAATTTCCCCCCAAGCTTTATTGAATATGCATACAGCAGCTGTCATGTTAATCAGGGAGTTACTGGTCCGGGATAAGCTGCGCTGCAGAACTGCATCATCACGCTGGCTGAGCAAAGATCACTCGCCTTAGATTTCTTCTTAAAGGATTAAATGATTTTGAATTTGTGCTCTCTTTTAAACGGTGTTATTGTATGTACTCTGTCTTTCCTGTACTTCATATTTAGTGGTGTAAAGGGTGTTTCTAGGGGGTTAGGGGTTAAATGCTTAAATTCTAAGCCCCTGAATTCAATTTTGGGATATTGGGTGTAAGTGAATTACAGGATTTCTCAGAGTTAATACAGAATACAAATACACAGTGCACCCTTACTGTAACCCCCTCCATTTGCAGAGAAAATGGTACATCCCAGACTCTCTTTCCCCCTCCCTCTTCCTCACTCTCCCTTTCCAGTGTCCTCCATCACTCTGTTCTCCCCCATTCTGTCTCCTTGAGATTCAGACTAGGCCCTTTTCCACTGAAAACTGAACCTGCTGTCTGTGGATCTCTTCACTCCTTGCCCTGGACAAAGCGGATAAAAGACCGAGCAACACGAAGGAAAAAGGAGGTATGTCACATGCATTGCTGTTTCTATTTTGGTGTAATTTTGAGTTGGGGACAGGGATTCAGATGCGGAGAGGTGGTATGGCCTGTGCAGCCTCCCCTTTAAATGCGTAACACATGCATCCTTATTGAGACACCATGATGCATCTTTTCCTCTTTCCTTCTTCCTCATTATTGTGCCTCTGTTTCTCCCTTTCTCTTTGTTTTAGACAATTATTTCCTATATTTCTCTTTTCTGTCCACCCCCCCTGCTCTCCACTGATGAAGCTTATGAGTCATGGCATGTTGCAGAGAAAACGATGGGCTTTGCAGGGATGTAGAAGCTATCTGGCTTTCTTGCTGACACAGTGCGAGTCCAGATCTCTGACACACTCGTGCCATGGTTTTACAACCGCTGGTATCAGAAGATGTCCTGTCCAGAAATGAATTACTCCTCTCTAACTCTGACAGAGGACTCTTTGTAATGGTGGAACTGTGAGTTGCTATCTTAGAGCAGTCAGACAGGAACAGTCTGTCACACACACACACACACACACACACACACACACACACTTCACCCTGGAGAATTTCCACCAAATATGGGATTAAAAGGCCAGTGACTTTGGCAAGCAGCCTAAACTCAAAATGAGTAAAACATATGACAGTGTGAGTGAACGCTGCAGATAATGGCATCTCCATTTCAAGGTCAAATGTGGATTTCTTCACTCAATCTATTAATATTTTCTGTAGCGCATGAAAGGCTAAGGCCTCTCATGCATGAACTGATGTTTTGAAAACATGATAATAAGCATCAAATGACCTAAATCTCTCCCTCCCTCTCTCTCTCTCTCTTTCTCTCTCTCTCTCTCCATCTGTCTCTAGCCACACCCACTTGGAGACAGATACTAAGTCCTGACTCGGCCACCTCAGCTTGAAAAGTCCCATGGAAGCCAAAGCAAAGAGTGGGGCCCCGAAGCCCAGCTCCAAGGCAGAGAAGAAGGAGCCTGCAGCCCCCAGCAAGCCCGATGCTGCCCCACCTGCGGCCCCTATTGAGCCAGTGGCCCCTACTGAGCCAGAGAAGCCAGCGGAAGAGACAGCGGCCGACGAAGGGGCAGTGGAAGGAGCTGAGGCCTCAGACGCCTGTGCCGACACCCTAGAGAGCCTAAAGCCCTTCCTCATTGGAGGAGCCGTCATCGCCCTTGGGGCCATCCTGGTTGGGGTGATTTTATTGGCTAAGAAGAATTGACCTGCTTTCTACTGCAGGTTGAGGGGTGAATGGGTATATTAATGATATGTTCATAGACTATCATAGAGTTGGTGTTTATATTTAGGGGGGTGGGAAGTCACTGCGCTTCTTAATTTCAGCACGGTTCTGATTTTGTGCTTAGCATTGACATTAACAATAATAAACCTAAAAAAAGGTCCATTTTGACATACTTCCGTTATGTTTTATTAATGATCAGTTCACTGATGTAAACACCTGCAGTCTCCCAACCTACACAACCTGTCAAAACAATGCATGTGGAGACATACATCATTGACACAACAATGAATGACGTTAGACTATCCCAACCCTGCTCAAGGAGCTATTCACTATTGGCCAAAGTTGAACACTCAATTCTTAACACTCAATTTAAAAAAAAAAAGTATAACATGGTAAATAAGTTTACTTGGCAGTTGGCAATATCCATTTACAATTAATTGGTTTCTTGGCTGTAATGTTACAGCATTGGTGTCTTGTCATAACTTATCCACAAACACATTCCATTCTTACAATTACATTCGAAGTCACAAATCTCCTCTGTTATAAATGCTACTTCCAGTCACTCATTCCACAGTCATATGGTGTCATGAGCCAATAGTTGGGGTTGACATAGTCAAATCAATGAAAAGGTTTTACATAACAGTGTGTCTTCAATACAAAGCATTTAACAGAGCATTTGACATCATTTCTATATATTGTTTTGGAAGACACATCACCTCAGTGCTAGGAAGTATACTTTTGTGGTGAAATTACGATACATATCCTAACAGATTATCTTTATTTGTGACACATAACTATGTAAACACTAAAAAGTTAAACACTACAATCCTCTGGGCGTAATATCACTTAGAAGTGGCATTAGGTGTGTGCAGATGCAAGGCTGTGAAGGGCGAAATGTCTATGAGCAAGAATTAGATGTTTCCAGAGTATTATTTCAAATATTTAAACTGTGAAAGAAATGCCGTTATTAATATATTCTCTTTCAGCATAACTGTGCCAAGATGTTTTGCGTAGTGTGTTGCAAGTTATGGAAATCAAAGGCAAGACTGAATATTTTGTGAGTTATCCCCAGTCCCACAGTGCTAAAGAGGCCTTGTAAATAATTATATTTTATTTATGTGTTGATAGCTTATCTTTATGTATATGAAGAACACTTGAGATATAAATAATTGAATTCATGAGAGCACTGAAGTATGGATATTGAGCCCATACATTTACACTTTCAATTGGTTTTAATTTAATTTCTATATTCCAAAATGACCAACTTTGCCATATGTGACCCAAAGGCTTATGAATCAATATATACTCTATATAGGGGTATGCATTGTGTTTTCTTGTGTTTGTATACAAATTACATGCACTTATGTATAGCTCATGTATAGATGAAAGTTAGTCTGTGGTTATTTCTCTATGTTTACCACAAGGTGATGCCACATCAAAGCAGAGTTTCTCCAATACACTGTATAAAGCAAATATTCTAAAGTAGATCTGAGAGATAGCTGCAACTGGACTCATTATGTTCAGGTGTTTTAGAAATGCAGGAGTTCACAAAATGCAATAGAGTCCACAAAATAAAATGTTCCTGGACTTTAGAATGACCAGAAAAAAAACATTAAAGTAATGTTGAGGGCATAGAGTTTCATATCTGTGTATTATATGGATCTTGTTCTTCTGTTTTGAGTACACAACAAAGTGTCAAATGTAAAACAAGATACACAGAATGCACAGGAAAGTTTACAAACATTTTTTTTTTTCCTGGTCCTTGAAATGATATCACTGTTAAGTCAAGAAGCACTATTATTTTTTCAACAACTGAACCTACAAACTGCATCTTTAATTATGTCCATGTCATGTTTTCCGGTTATGTTATAGGCCAGATGTCACGAGTTTACAATACCGTTTAAATCAGAACTGAAATATTCACCATCCTTTGGCCAGTCTTTTTATTATGGATTTTAAGAACTCCTTATCGCCCTTCAGTTACATATTGTTTGTAACAACTACATCAAAGGTTTATACGCAAATGCATTAAGAACCACAGTAGCCCGAAAAATACCTACACAAATCACTTAATCTATGACACTGATCATTTTATTAAGGCTTTATTTTTCTCTCAAGAGCGTATAAATGCAATAATTCCTATAGACTTTTACTTTCTGACATTTATTTTCAGATAAGATGATGATGGTGATGATGATGATGATGATGATGATGATGATGATTGAAATCAGATGAATATCTATTCTGTCAATAACTACAGTGGCGATTGCCATATTTGTGGTGGTAGAACTGAATTGTGTGAGTTCGACTGTGATGATAAATCAAGATGGTGGTCATAGAGGCCTTTTTATTTTTTATTCCACTGTAGCCTCTTTGCTCTCCTGCCCCCTTCCAACTCACACTTTAAATAAAGTGGCTCTATTGGCTTGTCCTTTATTAAAGACAAATGAAACATTTCCTTGTCAGACTGAATATGTATTAAGATGCTTTCTGGTTAGTGATGACCTTCTGACCGCAATCGCATTTTAAACAAATTGCATAGGTTAATCTATCAAATTACACTGTTGATGCCTACAAAATAATGTAATCAGGCTTGAAGGTCATATTTTGTAAACACAAAAATTGATAATTCCAATCCATTGGGCTATCTGGGATCGTGCAAAATATAAAACTTTTAATTAAACTCGATCACACTATTTGCCCTGTACCATTCTGTGCCTGCTGACGCAGAAAGAGAGATTATGAAATCACCAAATCACATGGCAAATAATGGCCCTTCTGCCTCCCCGTAGATTAGGCTGTTCCAATCGACATAATATGGAGGGGGTCCATTTCCGCTTGAATATGAATCAAACTTCATGTCTTGGGGTTAAGACTGGCATTCAAGAGGAAAAGTGTTTAATAATAGCTTATTAATATTACTCTATCACCAGAAGCATCTCAATAGTTTAATTCATCAGTGTTAAGTACGTCTTCTGCCCTTTTTTGTTGCAAAAGACAACCCGGAAGTTAAACACCAGTGTAGACGCACGCTAACGTAGAGCAAGACGTGAGGTCTCTCTTGGTAAATAACGTTATTTATGTTTTTAATCATTTCATGGTATCTTTAGAAACATATCGCAACTCAAGTAAGAAGCCACGTAATGTATGTGACAATCATCTAGCTGAATTAGTAGAAATATTATCATTAAGCGATTGGTAACACTAATATTATGAAATAGTGGGCTAACTTTGTTAGCTTGCTTGTATTGAATTGTTATATGAAGCGCAGTTAAAGTATTTGATACAGTAGCGGGTGGATATAGACCTCATCCAGTCGTTTCAAGTAGATTTGTATTTAAGTACGTTACGTTTTCTCTTTCATATAAACCATTAACAGCTACATCATGATTATTCCGGTGCGGTGTTTCACGTGTGGGAAAATCGTTGGCAATAAATGGGAGGCTTATTTGGGTCTGCTACAGGCTGAATATACAGAAGGGTAAGTGTGTTTGTTTTGGTTGTTGCATTCTGATAGCCACTTATATGTAAGCTTCTTTCCTTTTGTAATTAGTATATTTTAATAGAGGTTACAGTACGTGTGATTTAACGTCAAATGTTCTCATGGTACCTCACCAGTGATGCTCTCGACGCTCTTGGGCTGAAGAGATATTGCTGTCGAAGAATGCTGCTGTCTCACGTGGATCTCATTGAAAAGCTGCTGAATTACGCACCCCTTGAGAAATAAACATGCATGAGACTGTCCACCACACCAGCGGTCTCTTGAATGGATGTATACCATTACACATTGTTAGTTTGCGATACGTTCCCACTCTTTTCTGTTTATGTATCTTTTTGTAATAAAAACTTGAAATGATCAACGATATACTTTACTGTCGATCTAGTATCTTCATCTATTAGAAGTTGCATCTCAGTCAGCTTGAGCTCATATATCCTTGGTGGTTGGCTACATTGCAAATAAACTATATGCATTTGTTGTCGAAAAGCTTAGTACACAGATATAAAATCAGGGCTCCCACTAAGTCAAATTCCATGACTTTTCCCTGACCAAAACCATAATGAATGATAACCAAAGAATAAACAAAGTTGGGCTAACCACAACTACTCAAACAAACAGTAAAGCTAATCAGATACACACTAATTCTGCATGGAAATGTATCTGTATTAATGTATTTTGGCATGTCAGTGTCAAACTGCTTCAAAGTTCCCTGATATTCCATGACTTTGCCAAGAATGATCAAATTCCCATGTCTGAAATAGACTTAACTAGACAAATAGACTAAAATGTCATGATATTCCAGAAATTCTGTGACCTTTAAAATAGGAACCCTAGATGTGTATACCCAAATTACAAACATCTCACCCTGCTCACAACTGTCTAACAGGAAATATAAGTATAGATATGAAACTGCCTTAAATGTAACACGTGTGCTATAATCTTCCTAGTATACTAATAGTTTTAAAAAGGGCAGGCTAGTTTACATCAGGAGCATTGACTATCACATGTTCAAGCCTTTTGTCTATATCCTGTTAATTCATTAACTGATGGAAGCAATTCCAAGCTGCTTGAATTTCAGTCTCTGTCAGCCCATGACGTCTGAGGAAGGGCTTACAGGCCCTAAGTGTCATGGTTTTTCAAATAAAAAAATCAGGAGCATAATTTGGGTTGCAGCGCAGTGGTTCTCTTGTTCTCTTGTCTTTGTCAGCCCATGACATAATTCTAAAAGGTTTTCATTCATATCAGTGTTCATACTTTACACTTTAATCTCATCAATGACAAAAATCAATTGCAAACACCTGTGACTTAACAAAGACGACATTTTTAATCCAAGGTCACCAACGAAACCAGAGACGTGAAAACTTATATATTCATTTTAATTCTGAGATTGTACTTACAAAAGAATGAAGCAGAAATGATCAAAATAAACAGTGAACATATAAAAATTAATATGTGCAGTACCACAGCACTAGTGACATCTGAAACTCATCAACTTAAAGAATTTAAATCTATTAACTTTAATGAAGCACGATCTCTGTTCCAACATAACCTGGTGATGATGGGGACACTTGGGCATGAATAATTCTTTAACAGAACCTCAGTGCTGAAAACTAACAGGGGGATTGGGGCAACTTGAGTGAAATATGGGAATGACCGAGGAAGGGCACAACCCCTCCGCTTGTGTCTACCTTTGAGTCCTCAGACATCCTGGCACAGAATCCTTTTTCCAAGGGACCCTCTACGCTGCAAACATGAGTATGTTCTGAAATGTCCTGTGTGGCACAAAAGTGAAACTATGAAACCTGATGCATTATTTTGCTTCGACACATCTCAAAGAAAATAAATAGAGTGAACTGACACCCACATTGTTAATACAGGTGAACCTTCAGTAGTGGCCACGGCTGTCTAGTCTATTGAAACTGGTGGTGGAAAAAGACAAAGCTGCACCTAGCGGTGTCGATCCCGGTGTTCTCGATGCCGGTCTCGCGGCGCCCGCATCCGCTCCCGGTCTCTCTCGGCGCTAAGAGAACGGTCTCTGTAACGGCGGGACATTCCTCCTGCTTCCCAGTTTTGACTGTAGGAGCCCTCCCGGTCTCGGTCCCGATCACGCTCTCGCTCCCTGTCCCGGTCCCGGTGTTCCCTGTCGCGTGAGCGTTCCCTCTCACGTGATCGATGTTTCTTCCTGAAAAGTGCAGACAGTGGTGAAGGGATTCATATCTACAGTTCAAGATCAAAGGAACACAAGTGTCTTTCAGAATACCAATACCTACATACAAACATACACAGAGACACACACCTTGAGCCGTAAGACTTGCTCTCAATGGAGAAGAGGCAGTCTTTCAGCGAAGTCACTAAAGCCCGACAGCGTTCATCACTATACACTCGAGACTGTTTAATGACGGCAATAGCAGTGAGGAGGGTCTCTACAGCCAGGGACACATCTCCTGGGAAGACAACAGAGAAGAAAATATTCATTACACATCATTTGAAATATTGAAGTATTTCATCTCATCACCTAGTTATTAAAAATCAATGACCCAGTGTGTTATTAAGTAGAGTTTACTGGTCATTGCTCTGACCATATGATCTGCAGTATGTCTACTAGGAGCAGATAAGACCATTTGTGCATGTGGGTGTTTTGACACAGACCTGCAGCGGCTCCTGCCACAGCCTTGCTGATGGCGCTACTGGCGATGGTTTTGTTTCTGTTCATCAGCTCATCATATTCGCTGTCAGGCAGTGGAGGTGTGGAGTCCTCCCTCTCCCTACTGATGACAACAAGACACTGTAGTAAACACACTTGTCTACGTCTTACAGCATCTAATTGATTTCAACTACAGGTTTGGGTACGTCGTTGCATCAATGTTGACTGACCTTTGATTTGATTAAATTAGATGAGATTAGATTAAATTCATCTTTATTGTTATTGTGCAGAGTACAAGTAAAAAGAGTGAAATGCAATTTGTGTCTAACCAGAAGTGCAAAAAAACAGTGATATACAAAGTATAGACAGGTGGTGCATAGACAGGACAATAAATATAGAGCAGTGGACATTAGTACACAGTTGGTTTACAGAAGGTGGTTTAGACTAGAGTAATAAAACATATTAAATATAAATATGTGCAGTGTATTAGCAGTTACCTTTGTCGGGTGTAGGGTGGTGGGTTGTTGCTGTAGCTCTCCTGAGGAGGGGGGAAGAAGGCTGGGTTGAGATGCAGAGCGGGTGGGGGCTGGTGTGTGGGGATGTGTGGGGGTGGGGGTGGGTAAAGTGGAGGAGGTATTGGTGGTGGTAAGAGGAGTGGCGGGGGATGGGGAGGGGGGTATAGAGGGGGTGGTCGGCCGTAAAATGGCATAGCGATAGATGGGAGCTTGTTGACATGGGGATGTGGTGGCATCACAAGCGGTGCATGGCTGGGGGGGCATGGCTCAGAAGAGGAAGGGAAGTTGGGGCGGTTGTCGGCCGCTGCCTCTGACTCTGACTTGGAGTTGGAACGCTGCGGAATACCTGAGGGGAGAAAATTGAGTCATATTAGTACATTCAGAGAGGGTTAAAGCAGATAGTAATGAAGGATCTTTGGTACCTTATGACACTGTTGCCTTGTGGGGAATCATCACTGCATTTCTGGTATAATGCTACAAGTCAAAAGTGACTGTTTTAATTTAGTTTTAATTTTAGATTTAGATTTTCGAGGATGATCTCTATCTGACTACTTGGAGTCATGCTATGACAAGAATTGAATCAGAGATATGTGAAATCTTGTCACCGTGGTTGTGGAGCGGTACTTATTGATATGTATGTTTCTAATGTGTACCTGCCCATCATGAGTGGAGTGAACTCAACGAAACACTGACGAAGGAAGGTGCCCGCTTGATTACCGCAGTGAAATGCTCATCAATGCTCATGTTGCATTGTTGGTTGCTGGGGGTCTCTGGTTGGGTATTTAGGCTACTGGCGTAGCGTATGCAGCGCCATGAAGGAGAGCCTTGATGGGTACAACATGCGGTGCATGTGCCACTGCCACAAGCTACCCTCTGGACTGAACTGTAACTTAACTGTCGTTCAACCTCACATTATGCTGTAAAATAGGATACTGAAACCCTAACCATGTCCTTACCTAGTTAGAACAGTTGGTGGATCTTTAGGTGAAGTCATGCTGTCTCTCCTTTGATTGTACATAAAACTGGGTCTTCATTCATCTGTAGTATCACAATTACCACCAAGGTGTACTTACGTTTGTTTGCCAGTGTTTCAAACACTGCAAGGTTCTGCCGTGTGGCAAAACGGCAGTCCACCCTCTCTCCGTTGATGTGACACTGTGGCATGGTCTCCAACAATTTTTGCAAAGAAGCCTCAGTGGACACCACAAGCTCAGCGTAGCTGTTAGACAAATGTTAATGGTGATTATGAAACAACCATAAACACTTGTGGAATAAACGTATCCTTTATTCAAAGCAAAAACATACCCTCTGGACTGGCCATTAGCTCGATTCTCTGCAAACTTGATTTCCAAAATGTCCTTGACTCCCATCGTGCTTGCCAAGTTTAACAGATCTGTGTCTGAGGTCCACTGTGTTTGTGTACACAGAAAGAGGGAAAAACATCAATTACTACACAGAACTGTTTAAAAAAGAATGTGTTAAATAATGTATTAAATGTTGACTAAGTGAATAAGTTCATGAAAATGGGTGAAGAGGCAAAGAGTGTGCAATATGGAATATTTGCAGTCAAAGTTTAAAAGTCTAAAAAATATCATGAAGACTCACCCAGGAGAAGTTTCCAACATAGACTGAAAGCCTCTTGGTCTGTCCCCCACTGTAGCTATATGTTATTAGTGGTTTGGGATTATCATGTTTCTCCAGGTCTTTGTGTGTCCTGACGTCCCCTCCTGACATCCTTCTCTGATCCACAGAACCAGTTACTACATCATCGTAAAGATCATTTGGATCCACTGAACCCATGAAGTCCCCTTCCTAATAAGAAAACAGGAGTGAACACAATCCCTCTTTGCACACAGGATCAATTGCTTAGTAAAACTAAGTTATTATTGTGGAACATGCTCTAAACCCTTATCAAAATACAAGAGATACGGTCAGTTAAACGGTTTGTCAATCTAACCCGAAACTGACAAAGTTGACTTCCTCTGCTGAAACCACCATGCGAAATGTCAATTTATATGCCCTCATATTATGCCGCCAAGAAGTACAGGTGTTTCAAGTTACTGCAGCTAACGAAGCGTATGAAGACCATGAGCATGCGGTCTGTGATGTGAAGCACACCCAAGTCATCAACGTCAATAATTCCTCACCTCCCCATTGTTTTGATTGAAGTCGTCGTAGATATCTATAAGTTCTGGCGCTAGACCATCCGGCGCTGCAGACGCCGCCATCCCCTTGTCTTTGAAACGTGGCCTTTGCAGGTCACGTATGGTTATGCTGTTTTATACCAGCCACTGTTCGGTATGTATAGTTAACGCATGCACATGTTATGCACTTTGCAGCTTTCTAAATCTGAATGCTAATATCAATTATTTTAACTGGATAGGCTACCAACGACCCTCCCCCTCTTCACTCAAATTGCGAGCTTTCCGAATAATTCACAAAATATCAATTCACTTGAATGTTTAACAGAATAAACCTGGAAATCCGGGTAGAAATTAGCCACAGCATTTGATCGCAAATGGGCATCCATGCGGTATTAGTTTTACGGAGAAACAAATGTTGCTTTCCATCCAACATCACACAGCGGAAGCACAAACTCTAGCCTGTGTGTTTGTGATCAAAGTTCGGTTTGAAACAATGAATACATCATCAGGTTCCCCAAACATGGCGCATAGAAACGTGCCTTGTGCGAGTAATAATGTCACTTTGAATCACCGGCCCAAATAAAACACGTATTTTGTGTTGTAGTATTATGGACACGATTTGAAGTTGAAAGTGTATTTAGATATTCCATTTCTGAAAAATGTAAAGGTTTAGGTAGGTCCTGCCCTCACCAAGATGGCCGTGAATTGAAGACGTGCATTTTACGTTATATGATTGAGAAACTGTTGTGTAAATGTTCGTTCACTTATATGCCAACAACCTTCTCACCGACTAGATACAAGTGATAGAGGATAGTTCTATTGACAACTTGAAAGCATAATGATGTCTGCGGTGTTTGCAAGGCGGGTGAGTGTCTCCAATTATTAAATACCTTTGTCTGTCCTTTAGATAGCAAATGGTTTAACATTAATGCCATTATGGGAGTTGGGCTTCACCACAATTGCATGGGTTGTTTAGCAAGCTAACTTTAGCTGTAAGTTAAGGCACAGATGTTTGTTTGGAGACGGGGGAAAGTTATCTAACGAATGTAACATGCAAATGCACGAATATTGTCCTAGCAGGGTCGATAGCAATCTGTTGACTTTTTAGCATTAGGAGTTAGCAGTAGTCATATGGCTCTGGCTGTCACCTATCGTTATCCATAAGCTAATGCCAATGTTTGCTTGCCTGTTAGTCTGTGGATCAAAATAACAGTGTCGCCGACTTGTAGTGGATTAATGTGCTCTTTTAACTTTGTGTTAAATACGGGTAAAGGTCGTTGTTCTAATATGAACATGTGTTATGAAATCGTCCGTGGCTGGTTTGGTAACGGACTGTACCATGAGAGGGTACGTAGAGGGTAAACAGTCGAATGTCTCGTCTGTCCATAAATGTGTGATTGCGGCAGTTAGACACTAGGAGAAATGTTTCAGGCAACTAATTTGCAGTCATTGCAAATGAATAAATAAAATAATCTCAGACTAGGATTGCAGTGTTACACAATAGCACTTCTACACCAACAGACCATTCTCAAATGTTACACAATAAACTGTGAATCATATGTTTTGTACCTATCAGCTTGTTGCTGGCGTTTGTCGGGCTTCCCTACGTCCATCAATGGTTGGTGCAGTGTCTGCACGAGGTTACCGTGGTGATGCACCTGAACCCACTATGATTGAAGTCCCTCTACCGCCGTGGGAGGAGAAGATGGGCGAGCCTATTGATATCAAGAGGAAAAGACTCTTATATGAGAGCCGCAAAAGAGGCATGCTCGAGAACTGCATCTTGCTCAGGTAAGACCACAGATGCACTCTAGAGGGGGCTTCATCCCGCCTTCCCAAGATGTGGAGTGATTGTATGCCTACAAGGCTGTGTAAAATGTAAAGCTTCACATTCGTAGGCCTATAATACACTGCAATACACTTGTGACACTTAGTAATATGATTTGATGTGTTATTATTTGCTTTGCTTCAGCCTGTTTGCCAAGGAGTACTTGAACACCATGACAGAAACCCAGCTGCAACAGTATGACAGAATAATCAATGAGCCAACCAACGACTGGGACATTTACTACTGGGCAACAGGTGAGGAGGGACTGAGGAATGAAAGTGGAGTTCTCATTTCAGAAATGCCAGTTGTGAATGAAATGCTTATGTTTATGTTAGACCTCTGCACAGAGTAGGCCTTAGCCCACCGATGTAAGTATTATTGGTTGTGTCATGTGTGTCTGCTATTTTAGTGCTCTAGGAGAAGCATACACAACACAACAGGTTGTGGGCTGTGGAATTTAAGGCTTTAGGTCTAGTCTCATGGGACAAAAAAAAGGATTACTATGCAATACTAACATGAAATGAGTGAAGAGGCTGAAAACAGGGATATGTGCAATGTTTGAATACCGAAGTGAATTACATTCCCTCATTTAGCAGATTCTTCTATCCAAAATAACTTGCATACTGTATGATGATGGTATTACAAGGGCCAATGTTCTAAGAGCAGCTTGGGGTTAAGTGTCTTCCTCAAGGGCACAACGATGGAGGCCGGGAATTGAATCCACAACTTTGCAGACTACTGCATGCTGGCCCAGCTCCTTAACCACTACGCTACCACCGCCCCCAAGATAGCATGACAATCTCACTTACCACACATGCCATAGCGAGTGTATATATGAAATGCTGAAGAGTAAACCATTTGGATGTTTTCTCCCATTTGCCTCCAGAGGCTTTGCCAACACCTGAGCCGTACAGTGGAGAGGTCATGGATCTCCTGAAGGAGTTCGCCAAGAACCGGCAACAGGAGCAGCGTCTGGATGCACCAAACCTGGAATACCTGGATGACGGCAAGAACTGAGCTTCCCCAAAGCCTATTCCAGAGACTTGCACATGATCACCCGGCACAGGCAGAGAGTGTGACCACATACAATACAAAATGTCTGCGTATAGTTGATATACAGGCTTATCCCAGGCCCTTTAATAGGCCATTTCTTTTTTATTTATTGTGTTTCATTGTTCTTTATGGTTTGAAATGGACTGCTGATGTATTTCCCACCACATTGTGTAAATCAACTGACAGGACTGGCTGACTGATCCACACAGGCTGGGTTTTTCAGTATGTAAGAGACTGTATCGACTGATGTACTGTATGTAAAAAGTGCTATGACTAGTTGCTGTCGTGTGTTGACATGACAGACATTGATCTAAAATGTTGTGTACATAAATGCATAATTATATGAACCCTTGATGTAGTGCTTCTCTGTGCTGTCATGTTCTGTTCTGTTTCATCATGAATGAATGAATGAATTAATGAACTTCCATTTACACCAAATGTAGCAGCTGAATTAGTTGTATTATATGTGGTGTAGCTGGTATGTTGTTTGTCTCAACTGGCCCATGCAGTAAAATGAAGGACAAATTACTTTTTATTGGAAATTAGAAATCTGGGCTTAATCAGATGAATAACCAATGAACCAGTAACATTCTGCTTAGTGACATTGCATCATGATGCATCCTGACCGATTTGCAGTACTTGTTAATGGACACAGGATGGCAGCAGAGATCATACAAAGGTTTGTTCTGGCTGATTCATCCATCATTCAATAAAAATCTGGTTATAGCTGTCTGAGATATGAGCCATCAGTTATCATTAGTTCAGGTTTATTGGAATTGTTCTGAAGAGTTTTTGCAAACTTATATTTCAGTCTTGAGAGCAAAAATGAGAAAATATGACAGAATTTGATAGGTGAAAAAATTATGACTTGCTGTCAAATTTATGATTGGAAAGTGTCTCTTAAAGTGTTGGCAGTTTGTGTGTATTTCGTACTTCCCATGACCATTAGTATGGCAGATAAAAAACGGCACCAGCTATTCACTGTTAATATATTTGCATCAAATTTGTTGTTTGGGACCATCAATCATGGGAGACACATTGACGACTGTTAATAGATTATTTCACCAAGTGTGCAAGGTAAGGTAGGAACAAGTATTAGTGTGATAAGTTAGATAACTTATGCCAGTGAGTCGTTATGTTTTTGTTTGCCTGGTATAGTTGATTCAGCAGTGACTTCATATACCCCTCAGGTGAGACAATGAGTTGTCCTCTTAGTACGCAGGACTTTGCAAATTGTGAAGTCTTTCCTGTGTGGATTCAGTGAGTGTTGCTCACTGTAACAGAGTTGTGGCTTTTGTAGAGGTGTGTGTTTGTGATAGGTCAGGCTCAGAGCCAGCTTTTAGTCCAAGAGGGTGTGCAAAATCAAAGCTCAATTCGCTCCGCTGTCCAGCTGTCCACCACTGGCAAAGGCCGGCTGACAAATGATACACAGTACTCTTAACTCAGCAGAAAAAAAAGGAAATCACTCCTTGCACAATCAATTTCCATACGTCATATCCAGGCACTTTTCCTGCACTTGTTTAAAAGCACAAACACCATATGTTGTGCTGAGCATATTTTCAGTTGCTGAAAAACGTACCCACCCTCTCTCTCTCTCTCTCTCTCTCTCTCTCTCTCTCTCTCTCTCTCTCTCTCTCTCTCTCTCTCTCTCTCTCTCTCCCGCTCCCTTCCTCCCTCCCTCCCACACGCTCACACACCCACACATGCTCACACACCCAGTTCCCCACAGACAGACAGTGCAAGTGTTCGACCTCCCTCACAGGTGGAGTGTGTCTTTAAATAGCGCAGGGAGGGTCCGAGTGAGTGATGGCTCTGACCCTGGTGCCATCTGTCTCTCTGTGGAGACCAGCATTGTCTTTTTGGCTTCATTGCTTTGCTTGCGTGTTTGCAGCTATTTTCTTTTGGTGCTGTTTGTTTCTTTTTCCACGGGCATATGTGCTCGCTTGCGATATGTATGTAAACATGCCTCATCAGTTGTTGAAAGTGTTTACAGAGGTAAATGGAGAGAAGGTTGGAGAGATTCTCGGATAATACACAGGGGATTTTTTCAGATTTTTAGATTGAAGCCAAGTGCATTTCTCTCTGTTTGAGGACCCTCTGATTTTTATTTTCTTTTATCATTTTCTTTTATGTTTTTCTTCTTCCTTAGACATAATTTGGCTCCACAGTTCATTTAAATCAATGTGCTGTCAGTTTGTCCATTATATTTGCCTACCTGGCTTCGTGCCACAGCATATTTCCTGGCTCATTCAGAGTGTGTATGCCTGCACATTCGCCTCAGTTCCCCCAGGTCCCTCACCTCAATGTGTACTGACCTGTGTCTGTCCCCCTCAGCCAGTGGACCTGTGGATTTCACGACTAACTGCTTTGCATATTTTTGTATTTGGCATGGCTCGGCTTGGTAAGAGCGCGCTTGGAGAGTGGATTTGTCAGTCGCCCCCACTCGCGCCCACTCACTCTGTCTCCGCACCAATATGTGCCTGTCATTCTGGAGCACTGTGTGCTGTGCGCGCGTCGTGACACTGGTCCCTTTCATCCGCTGTGCCCTCCCGCCTCTGAATGCCCCCTCAGATAATAATAATAATAATAATAATAATAATAATGAAAACATGCTACCTCTCCACTTGGCTCATTCCTCCGCTCAGCCTGCCTCTCAGCGCTAAGCTCAGTTCAGCTCAGCTAGCTCTATCTCTGGCCTCCTGTCAGAGGCTGGCGCTCATTTAGAGGTATCTATTTGCCTGTGCGTCTTCATTTACTTGATGCGTGTGATACGATCTCTGATGTCCCTCTTTACTGTGGCTGTCAAGCGTCTGTGACACACACACACACACACACACACACACACACACACACACATGCTGGCCTTTTGAAGGTGCCCTGAGCAGGTGCACCCAGCACAGGGTGATCAGGATGTTGTGAGTGTTCAATTGGCCTCGTAGGACTATGCATACACACACAGCCACAGACACACAGACTCACAGAAACACATACACTGTCTGACACAGATGGCAAAAAGTGCAGAAAATAAATCAGATTGGCAAGATTGTGTAACCCAAACAAATGTCTTGGTTCTGGGTGGATCAGCTGAGGTGAGATTTCCAGTGTAATGTCAGGGCTATGCTATCCCTCTTCCATCTGTGGCGCTGACTGCAAGAAACTGCAGATGATTTATTTGGATGTGTTCTTGCAACTGACAAGTGATGCACAAGGTGTTTCTAGCTCCTGATATCTGGGTGCTAAGCAAGGAATCATGATTTACTCAGTCAGGAGTCAGTGGTGTGCAAGAGGGCAGAGTGAACTGTTTAGGATCAACAGTACACCTCATCAGGAGATATATTTAGCATACTGCATGGATCATAATGTATCTCATTCAGTCAATAATAGTAGGAATTTCTTAGATCTAAGATTGAAAATGAAGCTACAAAACAATATTTAATCAAGATAGTCAAGCATTTGGGACTTAGGGTGGTGTTTCTTCTGTTTCCATTTGGATTAAGCCGCACCACTTTCATGTTCAAGAATGACTGCATCAGTTGTTTTGTTGTGTGGGAGCACTTGCCGTAAACAGAAAAATCAACAAGTCATTTGATGACAAAATCTTAGATCCCTAGATAAGGATGTCCATGGAATCTTAATAGGCACTTCTGACGTGATCAAATACAAAAAAAAGAAAAAGCCCTGTCTAGGTTCCATTTCCGTTTTGATACATTTCTTTTGTCAACAAGTTTCTGACAGTGGTTGGCACATGTGGGCTCTTTTTCCCCTGTCTGTCTAAATGTTTAATGTTTAATGTCCCACCGTCCCTGTCATGTCTTCTTGGGCTTAATGTGTAATGTCAATGTGCTTGGGGTTTGTTATTGTTATTGTTTTGTGTTTTGATACTGTATTAGGTCATGTCCAAGACCCATTGGCGGAGAAATAATTTCCCCATGGGGACAACAAAGTTTCTCTACTCTCTCTACTCTTGTGGTAGGAGTTTAGTTGGGTTTTTGGATAGTTCAGACTACCTAGTCTAAAATGGACTGACACAAACCATAAAAGAGCTGCAGCTTAATGCTCTTTTTGCTCTAAATGTGCTCCAACTTAGGATGTTTTTAAACAAGTGAGGGAAATGTGTTGTGATACCACAGCTGTAAAACATATAAAATGAGAATGAATAAATGCATGAGAGTGGATAGAGCCTCGCTCTCGAGCCGTGGAGTGTCTCTCCACAAGATGCACGCTGGACTGATGGAATACAGCTGCAATAAATAGAGCCAGCTGAAGACCAAAAAACGCTTTACACACACACACACACACACACACACACACACACACACAAACACACACACACACGATAAAAAGTATTTCTGCTGCAAGGTAAAAAAAGACACCACAGACATCTGTAACTTTACTCTTTTATATACATTTATTTCTATATACACTGTACATAGTTGTCAAAACTAATAAATAACAAAATATGTTTGTGCACATCACAGATGTGTGATGAGATCGCAAGAAAGTGAGACCGAGGGAGTAGGTAGAGAGCTGAGTTGAGGAGAGAAGATCTTTGAAGGGGCCCATTGGACAGAGCTCAGCCGCCAGTGATCCAGTCTACATGTCGACTGTTCAGATCGATGTAACATGGCAAGGACCTAGCTTTCTCTTTGATGCCACCAACTCTTGCTTCCCAGTGTTTTGGAGCTTAGGTTTACATTCTGTTCTTCCATGGTCAAACATGTAACAATATTTTTTTTATTTTTTTGAAAAACAAAAGATGGCTGAGAATATTATCATCAAAGGAAAAAAGTCAAGGCTCACTGTAGTCACAAATGAAACCCCAATTATCAAATACAACAAACAAGAAGACAAGAAACAAGACCTCACTTTGAACTATACCACCAAGGTCAATGGTGAGTTCAGAACAGGACAGGAAATAAACACTGCATGCCAGTTCTTCAGGGAGTGATGTCCCACCCCTAAACAAGGACACAGTCCAGTCAACAACTGTGCATCTCACACAAACTTGTCTTCAGGCCCAACGCCGGGTCATAGCTAAGGACAGGACAATTCTCGTCACACCTTTTCTGCGCGGGACAGATCCTTTGGGAGGATGTCTGAGAATGACGGAGATCTGGTGTCTGTGTCTCTGTCCCTTTGTTGCGGCTAACACTTAGTGGGAGTATCGGCATCAGATCAGGATCAAAATCTCTAGTGAGTGAGAGCCTCTGCCAGGGCGTGGCGCTCGGAGACGCTCGCTGGGTGGGTTGCCAGCCAGGTGTCTGACTGTGAGAGCTCAGGAGCGGCAGACGTGAGCTAATCACTGCGCCACTCTCTCGTGATGAGGTCACGACGGCTAGAAGTGTCTCATGGAACATCTCAATAGACACCAGGTCAATGCATATTGTATGACTCATTCAGGTGTTACACATTTCAGCAAGGATGCGATGCTTCCTGCGACACTGAAACAAGTAATTTAGTGTGGGGGTGCCACTGATGTATCTCATTGGGAAGGCTACGCCTTTTGTGAGTGCATATGACACCATCACTGAAACAGATTGGTGGCTGGTATTGACTCTCTTGGCAAAGATCACTTCCCAGAGGTGAGGAAAGACCAATCGATTTGTCCGCCATATCAGGATGTCATGATAAACTGTTGGCTGATGAATTGGCTATGGGGACATCATAAAAAAAGCTGTCAGGGTTTGTGGTCCTATCATCCCTGCGCTTTTCCCATAATAGCGGGCCAAGAAAAAAGTACTCTCAGGGACGAGAACACCTATTATGTGTGTATGTCTGTGTGTATGTGTGTGCATATGTGTGTGTGTATATTTGTCTCTATGATCATTTGTGTGTGGGTGTCTGCATGTCCATGGTTGAGTGCTGCAATGATGAAGAGATTATCTGTTTTTTCCCTCCATTTATCTCCTTGCCCTAAACTCTTCTTTCTCTTCCCTCAAGTCCAAATAAAAAAGTACAACAGGTAATCAGTGTCTTTTAAATTGAGACATGTTCTGACATCCCTGTAGTCATCACCGTTTAACAGCAACAGATACAAAAGAATTGTACAACAAATATTGTCTTCCCCAAAAAAACACTTTATACAAGATAAAGTACATAAAAAGGAAAACCCAAACTTCTCCTTTTCAATAAGACAAAGAAGCTGACAAACAAGCACACGCCATCACTTCCATACACACACACACACACACACACACACTCCCACACAAACTTACACATACACACCGAAATGTACACAGACTTTATACACCGACTTACACACACAGACCATTAGTTCCAGAAAGATTTACCATGAAAAATCCATTGTTATTGTTAACACACTAATGGTCCTTCGAGCATGATCATCATTATCATCAACATCATCGTTAGCTAGAAAGTGTCTTTTGCTCGATGACACACTGGAGTCTGTCCAGTTATAGTCAGCGGAGAAGCCACACGGATGCAGAGAGAGACAGAGCCGGAGCTGGGGGTGTTGGGGCCAACGGCATTTACCTCAGTATATATATATATGGCAGCTTATACGTTGTTTTTTTTTGGATCCACATTGCGCAGCGCAACAAAAAATGTGCCCATTTCGTACCCACACATGATTGCTGTGTGGGCCACTGCACTAAGATGGAGGCAGGAGATAGCTGGAAGTTACCAGGGCGGATTTTGCAAGGTAATCATGAGCAGGGTAGAAGATCAGCTTCCATTAACCTTTTACAGTGACCTAGATCTAATTTGACTGCATGTGAGCATAGCATACATGAGTGATCGTGTATTTTTTATTTTTTTTCTAACACTGAATTGGATATGCTGTGCGGAGGAAGGCACCCAACTAATACGCATTATATCTGTCAGGCAGCTCACCTGTTCGCTTTTCTAAGACACGACTTGTTTAAAACACACAGACCTATGAGTTAACAGTTACAGAGACGACAATAGACTTGTTGGCTACAACATTCCTGCATACACTCATACACACTCACACACATGAACACACTCAAGCTAGAAGACGAAATAGACATGTACCACAGACAGATGACACTATGATCAGAATGACACTATGATCAGAATTACACTACACATACGGTCCATTTTTTTACCCTTGTGGCTTTCCATAATCCTAATCTGCTCTAGATTTTGATAGATAAATTATTATTGACAGACATAAAGTACTCCTTTGGCTCCTTAATAAGGGACTCTTTGAAAGAGTTCTGGCAGAGGTCAGCTAAGCATTGGCAGTGTCATTGCATACTGGTTAAATTCATGATGCAATCAAAAGAAAGCCACTTACATGGAGACTGCTGGGGGAGATGGTTAATCCTAGCTGAGTTGGGCCCTACTTTCACTAGGTTAGTGGACTTAACAACAGGACAGACGGACATCTGGAGAAACCTCTCTCACACATGCATATCTTAAGAGGCCTGGCGTAGTCCAGCGTCTGTGTCCCGCGCACGCGGAGCGTGATGAGTACTGTGTCATCAGGCCAGCATGCGCGGGTGTTGTGTGCCTCCTAACAATTGTGACTGTGTGTCAATGACGTCTTAAAGGTGAACTATGCAAGTTTTTTTTTAGCTCAATTTACCTTGACTGATCAGCTTCGGAGACACTGGAAAGGTTATTTGACTTATTCCGGGTTGAACGATGGGTGTCTCGCTTCCCCCTAGCGCATGTGAGTGGAAAAACCACGCTTGCAAGTTTGTGCCACCAGGCCAGTGCACTGACAAACAGAAAGTCTCACAGCCTCGCGATCATTCTCATGAAAAGGCAGACTGACCGACTGATTAGTGTTGTAAAATATACACGCTAAAGCTGTAGGGGAAGCTCTACAGAGAAACCTGCAAGCGTAAAACGAGAAAACAGCAAAGAAAACCTGCATAGTTCCTCTTTAAAAGCGCACAAACGTGCATGGAGGAGTTACCACTTCCATAACTCTCTGTCTCTCTCTATCTCTTTGTGCTGTCGCCTGTTAGTGGCTCTCTCAAATTATTATGATTTTAATGGCCGTTAATATTTCCATATTTATAGGTATAGCGTCATTATTATTGGTACCAGATATTATTTAATTGTCAGCCTGTCTATTAGCAAACACTCAACAAACACACACACTTGCTCACAGTCACTGGTTTTCTCATGATGCATTCGCTCACTCTCTCACGCAATAAGGCTCAAAAAGCTGTCTTTTTGCTGCTATTTCCTTTTTTTTTCTCTGGAAGAACGTCTTTGATTGGTCTCTTTAGTTTTCGTTTTGTTTCAGAAGAAAACGCAAAACAACATCCACCACAAATTTTCACCTCAGTTGACACTGACATGGTCCATTTTTAGACACAATGTTTTTTTTTTCTTTTCTTTTTTCAAAATGGAATGTTCTTATTACTCTAATTCTCCCTTGACCTAGTCCAGTTGGTTAAGGGTTTTTTTTTTTTTTTTTTTTCTTCAACAAGAATTTGTTTTGAACACAGCACAGCACCCACGGAACACACAGATGACACAGGCTTCCAGCCAAGGGTGGGGTTGGGGTGGGGGTGCGGTGTTACTACACTTGTGCCAAGGGAGTGGGGGATGGAGGTTGGCATACATGGCCACATCTTTTCCTCCTTTCTCTAGGATATTGCACACCTCTCCTGATCCATCCTGATCATTCAATGTTTTAGTTTTTTTTAGGGCATGTTGATGAAAGGAGGCACAAGTTTGACAGCTAACAAAAAGAAGATGACCAGCAAAAAAAGGTCCACTATTTTGGAACAGAGGGAGATTTATAGCCTTCACTGTGGACGGGTGAAAAAACACTTGCAGCGTGTTGAATCCCAGGCTCAGTCCGTTTCCACGTGGGGGCCTTCCTGAAGCAGAGCCTTGTTTCAGGTTCAGCACAAACAACTGTTAGTTGTGGCCCATATATTCTGCGTTCAAATATTAATTTCACACCCAAAGGAGAGGAGAGGAGAGGAGAGCAGAAGGGAGGCGATGAGAGGAGAGCCGAGGAGAAGAAAATCTGAGGCTTCACATGGGCACGGTTCGAAACTTTGGAATGAATATTTGATCTCTAAAAACACGGTGTGCCTGCTGGGGAGGCGGTGTTCTCTCTTCGGGCAGTGAGGCTCTGATGGAGCTGTCCTCCTGCCACAGGCGGCCCAGCGCTGGGCCTTGGTGCTGGGCAGACACCTTCAGGGAGAACCCAGAGTTGAGGACAGAAGGGGAGAGGGAGGGGGGGGGGGCAGGGCAGAGGAGGAAGAGAAGACTGTTGACCTCCCTGGTGGGTCAGGGGAATGTACTGAAGTTCAAGAGGAGAGTAGCTGACAGAGAAAAGGGAGAAAGAGAGAGAAAGAGAGAGAGAGAGAAAATGAGATAAGGTGAGAAAGGGTTGTGTGAATGGCTATTTGTACCCGTTTGGCAGCGAGAGCCTTGTGCATATTGACTGGGTTCAGGGCACAAAGGAGAGGAGACATGACTTTCTTCATTTGTTTTGGGGGGAGGGGGGGGCAGTTGCGGGCAGGGTTTTGGCAGGTGTATGGGAGTGGGGGGGCCTCAGGCCTTCAGAGGGTGCCACTGGGCCACTGTCGTACGAGGGTGACCCATCATGTCCTTCCAGTGCTTCACCTCCGCCGGGCCACTCTTCCAGGAGAGATAGATCTGGCAGGCAGAGAAGAGAAGGAGAGGAGAGAGGGACAGAGAGAAAAACTGAGAGACAGATAGAGACATTTTGCAAAACCTTTCTTTCATCATGCACACTGTGGCGAGAAAAAAGTGATTAATCCTCTCGGCTTAAAGAAGGAATGGAAAAGGCTTTTGCACACCGCGCTCGCCTCGTTCTTGCCGGGGGCAAACGATGCTCTAAGCCCCACAAGGCTCTCCACTTCTGCATTGTAACCTCAGCCTCAATCTCAGCTGTGATTTGGAGCACAGCTAAGCCCAAAACTAAACACTTGTGTTCACAATATTTGTGGTCATACCTGATACAACACATTTGAATTGCTGTTTGTGTGCATGCGTGTGTGTGTGTGTGTGTGTGTGTATATGTGTGTGTGTGTGTGTGTGTGTGTGTGTGTGTGTGTGTGTGTGTGTGTGTGTGTGTGTGTATATGTGTGTGTGTGTGTGTGTGTGTGTGCGTGTGTGTGTGTGCGTGTGTTTGTGTGTATGTGTGTGTGCGGAGAGAGAAAATCTTCAGTACCTTGCCAATGACATCGTTGCGACTGAACTTGTCTTTATCCATGACGGTGATGATGATGGTGGTCTCTCTCAGGACGTGGGCGGGGACGTCGAAGGGGAAGGACTCGTTGAAGACGGGGTTCAAGCAGCGCTTCATCACCACCGTCTTCTTCTTCTCCACCCGCTTGTCTTTGTGCATCAGCCACACCTTCACATACGGATCTGCATAGCGATGTGCAGGAAGAGCGTTCAGACACTGCGCGAGGCCAGTTAGGACTACTGTGGTGGACGGAGCTAAATCCCATCGCAAGAGCTAACGACTGCTTTGGTCGCACCCACCCAGAACAATATCAAATCTCAGTTCACATTTACAGTACATGTCGAGGGCTGAGAACCAAAGGGGCGTAAGTGACATTTTGGTCAAAACTGAGTTATATATATCACCTGAAAGCTCTTGATGACAAAATTATAGAAGTAAAATATTTATAAATATATAGTTATTGAACAAAAACCAAAGGTCTTTAACTGTGAACATATAGAAGCAGTTAGATTTGTTTTGGCTCTCCTGTAAAATTGGTGAAATGGTCACTTACGCCCCTTTGGTTCTCAGCCCTTGATGTATTCATTTAGCAGATGCTATCATCCAAAGCGACTTACAATAAGAGAATAACATTCAAGCTACAGTACAGTGCAGAGCGGGGACCTTAGCTTGGAATTACTACATCAGTAGTGCACATCAGTTTGTACACTCACAGTGTCACCAATGGTCATTTAATGGCCCAGCCAATCCCTCCCCATTACCACCAGCGGTCCTGTAATGGAGAGGTTAGATCCCTACCCACTAGCATACCACCAGCGGTCCTTTAATAAGAGGGGTTAGATCCCTACCGGAGGTTCCTCCGATGTCCATGGCTTTGAGGTTGCGGGCCTTAATGATGCTCACAGTGATTGTGTTGGCAGTGGGGTTGTAGCAGAGCGACACCAGCAGGTCCCCTCGACTCCCCTGGAGAGCAGAAGCGGACACAGTTAACGGGGACAAGAGCTGACAGCCCGACCGTCACTACTCGAGACCGATTTACTCCCAGACTCCTGTCAATGTCCTCTCTCACCCCCCCCCATTGCATGCCCAGGCTCAGTTTTGTCCTCATCTGTCCTTTGGGGCCCTCCCTCTCCTGTATGCCTGTCTCATGCCCATCACACCATCCACCCGTCTATTCTCCTCACTTACCGTCTCTGTTCCTGCCTGAGCTGCTCCCTTCTGTCGGTCCTGTTTCTGACCCACTTTTTCCATCCCTCCGCTCTCCCCTCTCAGTTTTTATTATTCTGATTGTCGCTCGACTTCTTTCCCTGTTTCTGCATCTTCCCTGTCCTCCCTCTCTCTCTTCTTCCCTGTCCTCTCTCTCTCTCCCCCCCTGTCTCTCTCTTTCTCTCTTGTTCTCTGTGTGTGTGTGCCACTCACGCTGCCATCACTGCACGGTTTCAGCTCCTTCCAGAAGGTCTGCATGTGCGCCAGCTCCACTTTGTTGAGGGGAATGGACACCTCGCCGATGGGGTCGTTTCTGCTGAAGCGGTCGTAATCTAGGACCTGCAGGTACAATGTGCGCTGGACTACCTTGTCAAAAGGGAATCCTGGGAAGACAAAGATAACGCAAGGTGAGAGCCAAGGAGAGCAAAGATGGCAACATCTGAGCACACTTCCTTTGTAGAGCTTCTTGGGACTCCTCTGACATTAACATATTTACCTCATATGACATCCATATTTATAGACTTAATATTTATAGGCCTATCTTTGCTGTATAGAATGAAAATATATCACAGACACTGACAGGTGGCGTCATCTAACGGAAGAGGAAAGACAAGTAAACTTGACAGCAGGAGTCTAAAGGTTCTTAATGGTTCATCTGACCTTCGAAGAGGAATGTCTCGTTCCAGTGCGGATTGAGGTTCTTCCTTTTGACCTTGGTCTCCAGCTTGTGCTTCTTGTCAGGCAGCAGGTATATTTTGACGAAGGGGTCGGAGGTTCCGGAAAAATCCTTGGCAGGTAGGTCCTGGCCCTTCAGTATCTTGACTGTGAGAGTGGAATCCTGGAAATTGTAGCCCAAACTGAACTGGATGCGCCCGAGCTTCTCGACTATGGGACCCTCATGGTCATCCTCCTCTGAGCCGGGGGACAGCTGGGAACAGAAGACGGAGAAAAAGGCTGCTGTTTCACTGCAAAAACATTGATCATGACGGTGGAGCAGAGTAAATATGAAAATGATATGGGGATTGAAGACACACACAAATATACTTATACATATAGGCTATACATATACGTAAACCTGCTATGCTGTGCGCAATTTGATTAAGCAAATATTAAAAGTCTTGATTAAATAAACTCCGGAAATATAACAACATATCCATGTGTTCATAGTTTTTTTTTTTCATCAACCATTTAGCTCCTGCTGATATGCGACTAAGAAGTAATACAAAGACAGTGAGAATCTGAAACTAAATGTTTTACAAGCCCATTTTTGCTCCTCGCCAGAGGTTCATGTCAGCCTTCTACCTGCTTGACCTTCCTGTCATTTCACACTCCAGAAACAAGACCACCCCCGCTCTTCAGGTGTCACTCAAGATGCCAACTGCCACTCACTGACATCCCCATTTCTCTGATCAAACCTGCAATTATATGCACTTTTGACCACATTGTATTTCTTACCTCTTGCCCACTGTGAGTAAGTACACCACACACAGCAGTTTATTTGTTATAGATGGCAGATTCTGAAGCTGATATGTTTACGGGACCAAAGGACACAGGAGTAAATACACGATGTGCAGGCAGAAGCCAGTACAAGTCTACAAAAGGCTGCGAGTGTGCACTTTCATGCAGTTCATAAGTGCATTTGGCCATTGATTACCTAACACAAAGGCAACACTGCTGCGCTGCTGAAACCGACGGGGACCAGGAGGCCTTTTTCTGTGCTGTGGATTTATGAGTAATTTAGTTGCAGTCCAAATAAAAGGCGGTGGGAGTGTAAAAAGTAGACCTTCCTCTGATGTTTTCGTGTGGTGAACCCTTCTCTGAATTATAATGGACTGCTCAAAATATTTTCAATTCTCAGGAGTCCACTCATAACAGAGTGACTACGTACTGATGCATAGACTGATCTGAATATGGAATGCAATGGGCTATTATAAAGACAGGATTATCTAAAGATGACAGATTTCCATACATATTAGCATCATGAAACTTTATGGTTATCTCATATATTTCATATAGTGATATACATGTATATATATTAGATGATTAAATGTCGCATGTAGAATCTACGCCCCCGGGAATAAAACATATTTATCTCAAAATGACAAATCAAGGCTTCAGAATTAAATGAGATCTATTTGTGTTTTGCTGAGAGTGGCTCACAAACATAAGTCATTAAGATGGAGGACATTTGTCCCACCTCCATCTGAAGAGCTTGGCTGCTCGCGCCCGTCCAGTGAGCATTAATCCCTATTACAGGGCCGTAATCAACACAATCAGCGTGTGTTCTGCTCTGTCACAAAGTCAGCAAATTACCTTCTGGACGACTGTGTGAGCACTGAGCTCTACACACTGCCGCTGTGTTGGGGCTCCTGCGGCCAGTGCAGCCCAAAAATACAGCACTGTGGGTGGACAGGCATAGCGCTTCCTGGTCTCACCTGGACCCTTGACACGGCTGCTTTGTGCACCTTTCCCTTTTCAAAAGTCTGGAGAATGGCACTGAATCACAGGATGCAGAAACTGGTTTCATTTTACAACCTACACTTTTCTTCCACTTTGGACTTGCCAGAGGGCCCCATTACTCAGTGCAGATATCGGTTCAGCCAGTATTAGCTGTATGGAGGGTTGCTGGTAATCTCGTTACACTTTTGTCAATGTTGCCTTCAGGTCTCTGCTATGTGGCCAGTGCTGCTCCTTTCAAACGCTTCAGAAAATGGGGAAGCAAATCCGAGGTGGCTCACGGTCGTGTGCGTGTCGTCGCCTCCCACGAGCAACACCCTGCCCCTGCGCTCACGGAGCACGCTGGAGGAATGCGAACGAATTGCCGCGCAAATGTTATGACTTGGTGTCCTATTCAGTTCGTAAGACCCCTGCAATGTGCTACAGTCAGTTTAGTCGATGACTGCTGAAGGCTTTTGAACTGGAGGAGGAAGCCATGCAACATGCAGTAATATAGGAGAGAAGACTCTACGGCTGAGACGGCGACGCAACTGGAACATTATTATCACAGCTCTCAGCTGATATGCAATAGCAATCAGTGCAACCAGCACAACATCATTAAGTATACAAGAAGCAGTGTGGCGGGACCAATTAAAATCCAAATCAATCGAAGATCCACTGAAGAGCAGGATCAAACCGCTGTCAGTGAGGTTGAGACTGCCATAACCTGCTCTACCTCTCCTTTGGTGAGGCAAAAAGTTAAGTGGCAGCCCCCCTACTGCAAGTCCCTTTGGCACAGGCTGCTCGAAAGCACCATCATTAACCATCATCAGAGTCTCTTTAAAAAGGGTTTTCCACCCACATAATAACACACAGGCTGGGCCCGGCCCAGACCACCCCGTTCTCTTGCAGCTTTGTGCTCCAATTGTAATTATCAGGCTCCCTTTAAATGAAGCGCTTTCACTTTGACGCGGGCGGCGCTCCCGTTTGACAGGCTATGGTGTGGTCGGAGGATGCTAAATGCATGCCATGCTGCCAGTGCTGACAGGGAGAGCAAATTAACAAATGAAAATAATGGCTGATTCAGAGAATTTAATGAGACTCTGGGGGTGGGGTGTTTCTTTGTGAGATTAATTTTCGATGACACTCCCTAGGGTTATAGATTGTGATTCTGTCATTGCACTGGCAAAAGAATCATAATTATGAAATACTCTTCGGATAACTCCTCTTTGACATTGTTATTCAAAAAAAATGACAGAGATGGAGACGGCGTGAGTGTGAAGCTGACAGAGAGAGAGAAAAAAAGGTTTTCGTACTTGCGTGCGCACATTTAGCATATCACTAGTCAGTGAGTTAGCCAGGTCTGACACGGAGGAGTTGGGGTCCTGACGGCGGCCGGCATCATCTGGAGTCTGACCCCTGGGGCTGCTTCCTGGCTTGTTGTTTGCGCCCCTGTGGGTGAGATAAGTGTGTCATTGGATGGTGAGGAGAAAGGGAGGGCGGAAGAATCTCGCCTCTGTTCCAGGAATAGAGGATCTCCACAGATTTGCATTGATATTACCAGATCTTTGGATACATAGAGCTGACAGTCTCCCCTAGTCAGGTGGACCTACCTAGGCTGATCCATGCAGGAAAGGTGAACTGACACTTGTTTTACACTGACACTGCCTTACTGAAATTACAATGGTGACATTTCTCATGTAGGAAGTCAGGTCATAGATATGTGCTGTTAAATCTGACATTATAAAAGAGAGTGATGGGAAATGATACAAAATGATACAAAATGAATGTCAGTCAGTGGAACAAACTGCTGTTTCTTACATGAGGTTGTACCGATTCATTCAGTGTTAGGTGGTAGTCATAACAACCATAGCGCAGAAAAGTGCACATAGAAGAAGAAGAGGTCAATGGCTGATTTAGAAAAATATATTCACAAGTTGAAATGCACTGTGTGAAAGGATCTCTAAAGAAATCAGATCTCTATGACCTAAAAAGCATAGACAAATAGTGTTTTGGGTGTGCTGCTCAGACTCATTTAAAATGAATGCACAACATAACACAAACGGTTATTCTGCTCTCATACACATTAGGCATCAGGACAGAGAGAGAGAGAGCTGGGCATTATATCATCTCTATGTCACAGTATGGAGGCTCAGAGGCTGATGCAACCATGGTATTCTGGTCTACAACAACTACCCTGAAAGAAAAACTTATTGAAGGCTACATGAAAGTCAAAAGGATGTATTGCCTCCATGTATACTCAAGTTTCTGAAGTAGAACACAGAACATTGAGATGAATTGCAAATGCATCCCTGCACAATATCATAAAGATAATGACCAAGACAGAGGGAGCCAGAGAGAGAGAGAGAGAGAGAGAGAGAAAGAGAAATTGAGAGAAAATGAAACAAGAAGACAAAGAGAAAAGGAGAAAAAGATACCTATATAATGTGGCAAGCGTGCGCGAATGGGACAAATAGCACAAATAAGAGGGGGGGGGGACAGAGAAATGACACCAGGCACTCGGAAAAATAACACTAATGAGAGAGGGCGACGCGCGAGGCAGAATGAGAAACGAGTGAGGAGGATGAGTTATGAAACATTACGCGGGAGGAGAAAAGACTGATCACGGGAAGGTGCTGCGAAAAGAATGAACGGAGAGAGTGGGCGGCGGATTAGAAGATTTATCTGTGACAAGGGGAATAAGACCGACAGAGAGATTTGTCAGTTAGGAGTCGGAGGATTAACAGAATGAACTTAGAGATTGAGAGCGAGGTGCACGTCAACACAATTCATTCACTGCTGTAAAAAGAAAGAAAAAAAAGGGGGGGGGGGCTAGGAAAAGGAACAGAAAAACACCTGGAAACACCACCAACAGAACAAATGATACTTCAGTCTGAATAAACCAAGAAGAAGAAAAGAAACAGTTAACATGACCGAAAGAACATACCAACTGAAGACACACACACACACACACACACACACACACACACACGCACACACACACGCACACACACACACACACACACTCTCTCACACACACACACACATGAAGAGGAATGTGAAGGTGACTGAGGGAGAAGGAAGAGAATATCTGCAGAGTGGTGGCGAGAATGAGAAGAAAAAGAAATAGGAGAGAAAGAGAGGAGGAGGAGGAGGAAGAGGAGGAGGAGGAGGAGGAGGAGGAGGAAGACGGCATGGATTGTGAAAAGATATGCTCTTGGAAAAGACAGGAGGCAACAGCATACATATAAAGAATCAAAGAGTTTAACAATGAAAAAAGGCAACAAAGGAACTATTTCATCTACATGCGCGCATGTGTCCTGTGGTTATGCATGTATGCTAATCTAGACCTATTCGCTTACTGAAGATGGCAGCGCCAAGCAAGTTTCAATGACTGCTGGGGATGCAGGCTCTGACCTTTTCGCAAAGCAAGCTAAGTCCAATGAAATGTACATTACCACAACTAAATATTCCTTGGGCACAGTGGAAAGACTACCAGCACAAAATCTAAAGTAAACTTAATTCTCTTTTATAACATGGGAGAAAATTACATAATCTCAATTAAAAACATGATTACAACATTCCCCGGGGGATTTGGGATACGGTATCCCTTCTTTGAACCGTGCAGCAGCAGGCAGGGAAGAGTTACTGTGGTTAAACCAGATAGGATTCAGCTTCTCAGTGTTTTAACAAGACCACAGATATCCCTTCTCAGATTTGGTGTGAAAGGGATGATGCAACACTGGTCGCTAGGTTCTGTAATTATGTGAGGAACAAAAAAGCATAATTTGGAACAGTGGAGCAGTGATTAATCATATTAAGAAACTTATCAAATAGCCTAGTAGGAAAACAACAAGAAAAGCAACAGCATAGTAATAAGAGAAAGCTAATAAGGGAGGTGATATTATGAGCTAGAATGCCGAGGGCTCTCAAGCGCGGGCTGAGGCACAGAGTAAAATCTATACAGTACTATAAAGAGATGGTTAAATGTATAGGTTAATATATAGAGTACTACAAAGAGATGGTTAAATGTAGAGTACTACAAAGAGATGGATAAATGTATAGGTTAAGAGTACTACAAAGAGATGGTTAAATATATAGAGTACCACAAAGAGATGGTTAAATGTACAGTACTACAAAGAGATGGTTAAATGTATAGGTTAAATGTATAGAGTTCTACAAAGAGATGGTTAAATGTATAGGTTAAATGTATGGAGTACTACAAAGAGATGGTTAAATATATAGGTAAATGTATAGGTAAATGCTGGCAAAGCAGGTGGACAGCTCCTTTTAGAACACGTAATATGACACGTTTCGCTATTAGCTATATATTACATCAGGCAGCACCGGAGTGGAGCCTTAATGTCTCGACTCTTTGGTCCGCAAAGACTGGGCTGTCTTTGACACCCAAAGCTCATCCCAGTGCACTCTAGCCAGCCTTGACCACCTTCTTTTTCCTGTCTGTTTCAGGAGGGTGAACGTAGTCAGGTGACTACTGTTTCTAAACAATCCCACCACCCAACCCCTCCTCTCCTCCACATTCAGTCAGGGACTCACTCAGGGGGGGCATTACCCTGTATTGGTGGTGGGTGGGTGGATGCTACATGCTGGTGGTGATTAGTGAGGTTCCCCCTTCACTGTGAAGCAGGTGTCTTGAAAAGCTCTATATAAATACAATGTGTTGTTGCTGTGTTAGTAGGGGGTGGGGGGTATTACCCCATAGTGTGTGTGTGGGGGGGGTGGGAGGGGGGGGGCATCACCCTGGGGTGGTGATGGGAGGACAGGTCTGCCAGTGTTGCAGTACAGAAGCCATTTTCACGTTTGTCCAGCATCGAATTTCGCCAGATGAAAAAAGCTCGCCGAGGTCTCGGTCTGGGTTAATGACAGACTGTGCTGCACCCACACACCAATCAGAAACCTGTCCCAATGTGACTCAGCCCCACTTAGACTTCGGCGCACAGCCGCCAGATTGAGACGGACAGACGGACGGAGAGAATGGAATTGATTCTGGTCCGCTAGACGGGCGTGTATCCGTCCTCCATGCTGATAAGAACAAATGCCAGCGCGCTGCATGAGATATGTCACCTAGTCCACGCTGACTTCCCGTGCCGTTGGGTTTGGCTGAGGGCTGGTCGGAGTTGCCAAAACTAACACACTGTTTTCTGCTGGCGGGCGAACCCAGCGAAGCATCGTGTCAGTTCGGGGCCAGTTTAGCCTGCAGTGGGCGGAGGCTGCCAGAAAGGGGCGATGGAGGCCAGACTAAATTGACCGTCTCCCTCCCCCAAAACACCACCAGCGAAGGAGGCTGGGCCATTTCGTTGGCAAGGCAACGGCTGAGAGATGGAGGGCACACCTGGGATGTGTGGAAAGGGAGGCTTTCCAGTGAGGTCACACGGGCCAGCAGACAGACAGACAGACAGACACACACACACACACACAATCAAGAGACTACAGGATATATCACAGCTACTGGTGAGTCAGTCATGGGACTCTGATTCCTACTCATGCATAACTACACTATCAACTCTCATACGCACCTACAGATATGCACATGCATGCAGCCAGTCAGAGTGCTAATTCTGCTATGGGAACCATAGCCTGTGATAATATCCGTGTCCATCGAAACATTACCTGAAACACCAGCCAATCAAAGATGTGGGGAGGGAGCCAGTCTGCACCAGAGCTGCTGAGAGATTCCATATAGAGACAACCCAGCCCACTCCCAACCACCCCACCTCCACCCACCCCACATTCCCATACCAAAGATACTTTAGTTTACCAAGATCAAACATTTTCCGGCTTTGACAATAGAATCAAATGGTACTTAATACTTATATAAAACATGTTATTGTTTTTTGGGGGGGGAAATACACTCGTTTCTGGACAAAAAATTATATCGTAAGATATCGTTAAATGAAACAAAATACAACTCTACCGCAATCCCACAATTCTACCGCTCTCCGCACTAGCCACTCCCCCTCACTCTCACTTACTCCAGCATAGAAACTCACGTGTTGCCATTCATGGAAATTATGATGTCTCAAGTAAACAACGGACCGTTTCAAGATTGTTCATGTTGGATAAACATGCTGAGTCCAACACACATGCACCCATGTTGGTAAGCAGGCTGTTAAAGTCACGTAACGTTGCATAGGCTACTCATCAACAACCGCGGTTGCCTACCACTTCTGTTGCCTGATCAGGTTGCTGATCTTGCAACAATATGCCAACACACACGTTGGTAGCATTCTGTTAAAATTTGCATTTAAAACAGCCGCTCTTGACTCTATCTGGACATCGGCTATGGGCATAACATTCATTCAAACATCACTTCCGAGCTCATAGCACTGGCATGGCCATGGGAGTACCTATGTTCCCCGGGTCCTATGTTCCCCACTTTGTATGGGACCGGGGAACATATGACCCTTTTTTTGGTACATTTTAAAAGGGGTCCTATGTTCCCCACTTTTCCCAAAAAGGGTCCTTTGTTCCCCAGTCGCAATACATACCGGGGAACATAGGACCCTTTTGGCGGAAACCGGGGAACATAGGACCTGGGGAACATAGGGATGACCCCCATGGCCATGGCCATGGTCATGCGGTTAGCTTTAGGCTATAATTTCCCAACAACAGCAAAAACGCACGGGTATGTCATGTGTCTAATATTGCCATTAGCTGCAACTTAAACTTTTTTTACTTTGCAAAGAGAGTAAAAAGCTCTACTAACTGCACGGGCCTGATTCTACATCAACACCAATCTAACATGATCTACCTGCATCAACGTCATTGGGCAACAAGTTTCTTGGAAAACACTGTTTGCACGGGCACTGCGCTAGTTTTGAATTTAATGCCAGCAACACGTCTCAAAAAGGTAGGACAGGGGCATTTTTACCACTGTAGCCTACTGAGGAACTGAGGAGACCCGTTGCTCAAGTCCTTGAGAATGAAATATGGTTCTATTCCTGCCCAATGTAGGATTTGAACTGCTCGACTGTCTGGGGACTTCTCAATCATGTTTTTCATTCCATGATGCACCCAATTAGACAAGTCTGGACTGCAGACAGGCCATTTTAGCACCTGGACTCTTTCCTCTATGGAGCATTACTGATTAGATATATGCAGAGTTCATTTTGGCATTGTTATCCTGTCGTAGAAAGGTAGAGACAGCACTCAGGGGCTGAGATTTATACAAAAAACGTATTTAAAAAAGCCACCAAAAAATTGGAATTTGGAATTATTATCCTGAAATATTCGAGGTATTCCTTTTTTTTGTCTAGGCAACAGTATATGTTGCCTAAAACCTCAATGTTATTAAATAATTTTGTTACCTGTGTACGTCATTCAGAATTGATTATGCCTTGCCAGATGTGCAAGATGCCCATGCCACAGGCACTAATGCACCTCAACTCCATCATCGATGCTGGGTTTTGAACTGAGCACCATAACAAGTTGTAAACAGTTGAATAGTCCCTTTCCTCAGTTTCTCTGAGCCCACAATGATTTTCTTTATAGAGTAAGGTCTGCTTTTTCAGCCCTGTCCGTTGTTTTGAAGGTTTCTCTGGAATCTCTGAATATGTTAATGATATGTTAATATTTTAATACATTATGCATTGTAGATGATGACACCATAAAATCAATTTAACAATTTAATGATAAGAAACATTCATAATTTCATAATTTGCCCACACAGGTTTACACAGAGTGATGAATACCTCCACATCTCTGGGATGCTCTTTTCTGTCCTCATTTATGATTCCAATTCACCTAATTAGTTGTGAAATGTTCCTCCTTTTGTTGTCTTTATCATTATCATTAAACAACTTTTCCAGCCTTCTGTTGCCCCTGTCCCAACTTTTCCGATGAAATAGTCAAATGTATCTCCTTCAACAGTTGCAATGTTGTCTTTGAACTATTCTCACTTAAATGATTGACCTGATTTCTAAATCATTTTTTATTCACATTTTACAAAGCCTCACAACTTTTTCAGAATTCAAGTTGTATATAAATATTCTTCACTGTGTTGGGTTGGGGATATCTCCATGCATTTTTCATCCTGGTATGTGGCCTTCAAATGGACATAAATTCACTCTTCTGCCGCCTTAGCTTAGCTGGCAGTGTGCTCTCTCTCTCCCTCTCTCTCACTTACTCACTCTCTCTCTCTCTCTTTCTCAGTCAGTGCCTGACCATACAATTTCAGTCTACAGAGGCTGCCTGGAGCTCCAGGACGAGATGGAAACCAGGCTGAAATTGTATTAGTCCTGACCCCACATCATAACCATGACGTCCCAACAGTACTGTGAAAGAAATGGTTGCAGTTCAAGTCACCATGGCGACAGCACTTTCCTCTAGGGGTTTATAGTGAAGGCAAGGACACAATCTGCCTCCAAGGGTTGCTGTAACCAAGGCATGGAGTCCTTTCTGATCGGAGCAAGCCATTATAGGCTATCACTCCTCTTTCACATAGTAAAAATGATCTACCTCCAAGGCAAGGTGGACTTGCTTTATGGGGACTATGTGCAACGTGACCTAAACCTTGAGAAAAGCATATTGTGAGAAATAAAACATCATCTCTTGCAACCACCGATGTGGTTCTTGGAGGTGTAACAAGCAAGCCTGTCTGGACAAGACCTCCAGGACCTTCAGCAGTTGTTCACCTTCCAGAGCTGGACGTCAGAGTGGGCTTGATCCACCTGTGGGCATGTTGGCTGCCTGCTACACTGCCCTCTGCCTGACCCCACTGTCCTGCTCTCAGGCCATCTCTGCTCCTCAGATGGAGCTTATGCCTCTCTGCCTCTACCAACCAGCTGCTGCTCTCCCAGCCGCACCTCACTGCCTCAACCGAAGAGGAATAACACAACCAGGGCCACTTGCTTGTGTGTGCTGACTGAAGGACTCGCTAAGAGCAAAGACAAATTATGTAGATTTGAGTCACAGTACACTGGGCAAAACTAAACATGGTGGCCCTGAGGCATAACACAGTGAATCAATCCACATGGACAGCATCACCTAATAAGAGGTTGAATCCAATATTGTGGTGGCATGTTCCTGGAGGGATGGAACAAACACACACACACACACACACAACGCGCACACACACACACACACACACACACACACACACACACACACACACACACACACACACACACACACACACACACACACACACACACACACACACACACACACACACACACACAGACACAGACACACACACACACACACACACACACACACACACACACACACACCAGTGCGAGGCATTCATTCTTCATGAGGAAGGTGCCACAGGGAGTCGGGAACAGCAAAACTCTAAGATCTCCAGCAACAGCCTGAACTTCTAAGTCTGAGATTAAAAGACTATGTGAGATGGAGCCAGTCTGACCGTCCTGTAATCCAGCACACTGGCTAATTACTTTTTTCCGTGCTTTGACAAAAATGAAACGGGGAGGAATCAAGAACACGCAGTAGGCTGAGCACTAACAGAATCCTGAGACTTCAAAAGATGCAAATCCAAAGTGTTCAATATGCCATTAAGGTTGGAGAGAGAATCTCTTTTGGCAGTGCTCTTTTGAAAACTTCACAAAAGACAAAGGATTACCTTATTAAGCTGTTATAAATCAAGTAGTATAACGCTGCTAACATTTCTGACTTTCAATGAGGCTTACATTGGCTAACAATGGGCGCTTAATTATGGGTACTTGTGACTTTACACTCTGTGTCTGTAAATCACATTGGCAGTATAAAATATATGACAGTTCAATTAAAAAGCAATCACCTTGTCTAATTTTCATAAAGATCTGACAGCGATTCAGATGGTTCTATACAGACACAACATCACCTCAGGTTAATTTGGTACCTTAACATTTGATGCTAGCTCTGTATGTGAAACAAATAACATTGATGACTAACATGACACTGTAAATATGACACATTTAAGCATTCCCAGATCCAGTATCTGCTAGCCTAACATCCTAAATCCTGAAGAAGCTGCAGTGAGCCACATCTTTTCCCTGTCCGAACAGTAATTCACAGTCACCGAGCTAATTAGCTTTCCTCAGCTTAAAACCAATCCTGCGGTGATCGTGGTCTCGGAGGGCATCCTGCCCGGTGGCAGGAGAATCTGGCCTCTGCACCCCGAGGGCTGCAAACGATTAGCAAGGTCTGCACGTGCGGGCCCATAGGAGCGGCCGCTCTCCTGAGACCTTATCGCTTAACCAAGCCTGAGGGAGGAGGCTCCCAAGGGGGACGCCTGGCCTATGGGCCACCTCCAGCACAGGAGTGCACAACTCATAGATAGACTCACATACACACACACACACACACACACACACACACACATGTGCGCACACACACACACACACACACACACATACATACACGCATACATACACACACACACACGCACACAGCTGTGATCATAAATATGCACTTAAACCTCTATACTGTACATTCAAAAACCCCACCATCTGGAACACATTATCACAAGAACATACACCATTACTCATCATCAGAAGCTAGTAATGAACCAAATGATCTGTGCGACACATACACATAGGCCCACACAGTCACACATACAAACATACATACAAACACACACACGCACACACACACAGACACACATTCACTCACTATAGTCCATCTAGGCATCTGAACTTTGCACTTTTGACCCCATGCTTCACCTGACCTCCGTCCTCGGAGTCGACCTCTTCCTCCCATCTATCTGAGGGGCCAATCTATCTGCACGCTCCTCTTCCTCCTCCCATCTCTCTGAGGCTCTGGAGCTGCACCGTTGTTGTCCCAGGAGAACTGAGTCTGCAGGACTCCCTCACTCATTTGATCATCATCATCACTCAGCCCCCAAAGACGGGGCGCTTCTCAGCGTGCCTTTTAGCAGTCGGAATAAAGACAGGTCCGAGCGGCGCTGAGTCTAACCTACTCCGTGCTCTAGTTCCCCTCCACTCTGCAGGAGCCACTAGACAAGAGAAGCTGCCTCCCAGCGCAGCAGGGCCCTGTTTTTAACTGTGCGTTATTTATCTTTTGTTCCTTCTGCCGCGGAGCGAACTTGCCGGCTGTCTTGCGATTGAATTAAATCTGTTGCTCCACGGACTGAGATAAGGGTAGACATTTTGGCGAGGCCTGGGAGACGAGTCTTGAGTCTCAAAATGCATTTCTATGGTCTCGGGGCAAGCTGTGGAGATTCAGTCCTATCACAACAATACTAAGATGGTTACTGCTTACGATGACCCAGTGATTCATGATCCTAATACAATTCGATTTGCATAAAGGAAATGACAGCATAACGCAATTTAATCCGCCATTTGTAATCTTCAATGCTCCTATACAAGGCAAACATGCTGTAACCACAATCTGCTGTTGATACAATTGATGCTTTGCTGTATCTGAGGGGGTTTGAGAGCTAACAGAGAGTGAAGTTTGTCATGCAGAAAATGCACTTACGAGCCACAATATTATCCATTTCCACAACAGCTGCAAACAGTGCTTGTGAGATGAGCCTCCTCATAAGGCGTCGTGCTCGTGAGTGGGTGGGAATTGCGCTGTGCGCAACAAATAAATAAATAAAATAAAATAAACGGAGTGGTGGAGGAAATAAAAAACACTCCCATGATTCCCTACGAGCAATCTGGTGCTCCCCCGTGGCAGATCAGATGTAATGGACACAACCTGTCCTCGGGGACTGCCAGCGCTTTTGTGTGTGCGTACGCAGAACACAGCACTTATTTTCCCTTTTCTCTTCATCTCCCCCCCATTTCGTCCCTGTTCTCTCCGTGCTTCTTTATCTCGCCATCCATCAATCTCCCTGTCTGTCTTCTTATGCCTCCCCTCTGTCCTGGATTTAATACAAAACGTGTGAATTTATGAGGGTGCTTCTTTTTTTTTTGCTTGGATGTGAGAAATCAGGGTATGCCAGTTCCACTGCTCACTGTCACATGTGTGTGAGTGTGTGTGGTGTGCGTTTGCGCGAGTGAGTGTGTGTGTGTGTGCGCGCGTGAGAGTGTGTGTGTGTGTGTGTGTGTGTGCGTGGCGTGGTGCTCTCTCGGTGGCCGTGGGGAGTTTTCATTCCCCTGCTCTGATATTGGGCGGCGGTGGCTGATGCAGATGTAACCCAACCCCGGCGCCCGCTGACAATCATGCAGCCTGACAGCCCACCACAGCACTGACATCATCCCATCAGAGAGGCAGTCAACACCCCCGCAGGAGACGCCGCCGCCACTGCCGCCCGCCACACACACACCCGCGCAAAGGATGTGTGTGTGTGTGTGTGTGTGTGCGTGGGGGGGGGGGGGGGTAAACCAGAGCATGGCAGAGGGAGGGGTTGGGGGCGGGCAATAAACAGCCGATGGGTGAGGTGACAAGAATATGAGGTGGTGAAGGGTTGGGGGTGTGGGGGTAAGGCCAAGAGAGAAGAGAGAGAGAGAGAGAGAGAGAGAGAGAGAGAGAGAGATTAATGCCACAAGGCGGGGACTGAGTGATGGAGAGGGGTGTTTGAGGAAGGAAGGGTGGGCTGGATAATGAAGGAGGAGGGAAAGCAGAGGAGCGCATCCATAAACATACAGGAAGTGGGGGGCCACCGCGCCCGCGTCCCACCGTGCTGACGGTCCAGTACGGGGCGCCTCAAATGAGATCCCCCCCCCCCCTTTTGCCGCCCGCCTGCCTCTGCCCCCCGCCCCAGACAGTCGATGGTGATGGATGAGCCTCGGGTCGCGGCGGCGGTAGCGGCAGCGCAGTCAGCGATTAAAGCGAGCAGGAACCGAGCCCGCCGACACCTCCCTTCCGTCCAGATCCGGGCTAATGGAGCTGTCGAGGGGCAGCCGACCTCCAGCCGCACGACACCGGCACCTCGCTGGAGCTGGAGCGCAGCGCTGTGAGGCTCTCGGAGTCCGAGCTCTCGTGGGTGTTTTCGGTCTGAGTTTTCCCTCTCTTTAATTAGGGATGCTCTTTTGCATCGTACAAGACAGCCGGAACCTTGAGATCCTCCTGTGTGTATGCCGGTTCTTCCTTTTTAGCCAAGCTTGTGGATTAATTACGTAACACTTCTCTGAGGAGCCCTCTAGACAAGCTGAGGACTCACCCCCCCCCCCACCACACACACACACACACGCACACACACACACACTTCCCCCACCATGTGACCAGTGGTCGGAGTCATGCTTGCCCATTCTGTTTTTAGCTCAGCAGGCAGTGTGTGGAGAGCAGCAGAGGCAGGGAGCTCAAGGGGCCATGGCCAGACCAAGGCCTGAGGGAGGACTGCAGTCTGAGTTTGTATGTAAGTATTTGTGTTCGTATGTGTGTGTTTGTGTTCTTTGAGTGTGTGTGTGTCTCAGTGAGTATGCTCGTGTTTGTGTTTGTATGTAGTAATTGTGTGTGTGTGTGTGTGTGTGTGTGTGTGTGTGTGTGTGTGTGTGAATATGTGTGTGTGTGTGTGTGTGTCAATATGTGTATGTGTATGTGTGTGTGTCGATGGGCATGCTTGTGTATGGGTGTGTGCCCGTGGGTGTGCGCACCCTCTTGGCTGTGACACTCCCTTCATTAACAGTCACCGTTCCTCAGCTGGACACATGCCACCAAGCACTTCGTTTTCATTTCAATTCAATTAGTTTCTACGGAAACCAAATGAGCTGAGGCGACAGCGCGCCGCCGCCACATGCAAAGTTCCACTGTTTGCACTCGGGAGGAGACTCTTCAAAGGCGCCTGAATTATATAACCCGTCTCTCTTTATTTAATTCTTTCACTGTTCTGACTCAAACGGCATAGCGCTCGGTGCTTGCAGCAAGACCGAAGTGGCATTTATATATATATATATATATATATATATATAAAAAGTCGTCTCTCCGGTTGACCTACATTTGTTGTTTTTAGCCCAACGCTGGTGTGGTGCTGCTCAAACAGGTCAGCGCTGAAACCTAAATGCAAGAAGGGGTCACTCCAATTGGACTTAAGTCGGAGCACAGAATGGCAGCTGCTGCCTCCATATCCGAGTCCAATGGCACTGTGGGTAAACAAACAAACACTCTCCAGTTGGAGTTGTTTTTCATATAAAAAAGCTCACACGGATTTCTTGAGGCCAATGAGGTGGAAATGAAAGCGATGAGGACTCTGCGAATACAATGAAGGAGCTTTGCTGCTGCGGCCCCCTGCCTGTTAGCCTGCACTTGACAGGTCATGCAGACATCAGCAGCTGGAGGACATCGGGCTCCGGAACGGAAGTGGGCCAGATCCGCGCCGGGCCCTGTGCCGAGCGTTAGCCGCCGCCTGGGCAGCGTGCGGCAATCCTTCCAGAGGCCAAAAAGCTATCAAAACAGACGTTGTCTCATTCAGTGGACATCAACGAGACGCAGCGACGTGAGACACTCGGACCAGAGGAAGACAGCACGGCCCCGGGAGCGAGGCGGGAGCGAGGAGGGCGGTCCGGCTGGCCGGTCCAGAGCCGAAGGTACTGGAGCAGCGTATGTGCATGTGCGTGTAATGCCGCCTCGCACAGCGGGCCCAGTGCGTGGAACATGGCAGAGGGTTAGGACTTTATTTATGTCCTTTGCCTGAGCTTGTGCCCGTGTGTGTGTGTGTGTGTGTGTGTGTCTGTGTGTGTGTGTGTGTGTGCCCGTGTGTGTGTGTGTGTGTGTGTGTGTGTGTGTGTGTGTGCGTGGAGGTTGAGGGGAGAGCGCACAGTAAGCCCCTGCACTGTCACGCTTGGCCAACCTTTATTTCCATATCAGGGGGGATGCTGGCGATACTGAGCTGCCGTGTCCTGGCTTGGCAGCCCTGACGGAGTGTGTTTGTCTGTCTGCGTGCCTATGTGCGTGTGTGTATATTTGTGTGAGTCTGTGTGTGTGTGTGTGTATTTGTGTGAGTGCGTGTGTGTGTGCACACGCGACTGTGTGTGTATGTGTGTGTGTGTGTGTATTTGTATGCATGTGCGTGTGTGTGTGTGTGTGTGTGTGTGTGTGTTGCGTCTGGGAGCGTGTGTGCCTCTTAGTGTGATTCTCCCTGACAGAGAGACTTAAGCTGGCCGCCTCAGCAGGCTTCTTTTTCTCTAAAAGGCCATGCAGAGCAGAGCAGAGCAGAGTGGTGGCATCCACCACAATGAGGCCGAGAAGAGAGAAAAGGAGAGGGGAGAAGAGAAGAGGAGAGAGGAGAGGAGAGGAGAGGAGAGGAGAGAGAGGAGAGGAATAGAGAGGAGAGGAGTGGAGAGTGAGGAGAGAAGAGAGGAGAGGAGAGGAGAGGGATAGAGAGGAGAGGAGAGAGGAGAAGAGAGGAGAGGAATGGAGAGCAGAGGAGAGAAGAGAAGAGGAGAGGAGAAGAGAAGAGGAGAGGAGAGGAATGGCTCAGTGTGCAACGCACCATGTTGCTTTGCCGTATCCAATCAATACCAGCCAACCACTTCATTTCACAGCTACCCTGGTGCCAATTAACATTAAGGAGAAAGGTGTTATCACACCATCAAGCTATAGATGAAGTAATAGTCTTTAAATTGGCACTAGTTTTAATCCATGCACGTCTACGCAAATGTCATCGTTATCAAAAAAAAGAGACTGCAAAGTCTCAGCATGCCTAGGAACGACAGAAGTATGATTTTTGCATAGTCTTTGTTCCACCTTCAAAAATCTAAATCCCTATATTAGGTTGATGTGTTTTCAACTTTGTCTTTATTACCACCACTTAACCTCTTGTCTTTTATGTTGCATGCCTTGGGATTAAAGTGGAGAACAGAGGCAAAAGTATTTCATGTATCAGAGGTAAAAAAATTCCGATATCGCTGACTTCAAACTATCACACACGGTATTTTCCTTTACAACCTGGTATTTGGACAAAAAACAAGCTATCCACCCAATTTTAAAACTACCATATTTAAAATAAACTACTGGTAGTTCGACACTGCGTCTGCTTTCAATTAAACCCTACTCCAGAAGTTAGTAATCAAACACATATTCAAGGCTTTCCCTTTAAAAAAAAACATAAAATATTTGCACTGGCAGGTCAAAGCACAGCTGTGAAAGTACCACATCAACAAATTTCCCAAGGCATCCCAGACGTCAACAAATATTTGCATCATCATTTTCCACGAGCTCATCAACACTGATGCCTGCTCCAGTGCATATGGTTGGCTGCAGCTGCCTATCCATATGAGAGGGACGCAGGAACATGAGAGGGCTCCGAGGGCTGCGCGGCTCCGGTCCCACATGTGGCACGATCTGTACACAGCCCATAGGCAGAGCATGCGGACGCGGACAGATGTGGTAGTTGCAACCACAAGAGGACAGGCTGCCTTTTGTAAAACAGGCGCTACTACCGTGACTTCCAAACTGTTAGCCGCGGCTTATACATCGATTTGGCAACATTTCTTCAGCTATGACGGTAATACATGCGTGCAGTTAATGTGCTATTAATATGGTTTTGTTTCTTTTAACTGGCATAAAACACTGTCCTGCGGCTTATACACAATGCGGCTATAACACAAAGGAATTGACTGTATGAAAGTCACGCTGTCAGTGCATCAGAGTCTGGGTTTGCTCAAATCAAACGAAGACATATAGTCACACATGAAGTACATGAACTGTGCAGGCAGTTGAGAAGCTTCCTGGCCTGTGCTAACGGCCTAATTGACA
Organism: Sardina pilchardus; assembly: GCF_963854185.1. NCBI lineage: Eukaryota > Metazoa > Chordata > Actinopteri > Clupeiformes > Clupeidae > Sardina > Sardina pilchardus. Next base: position 13,872,422 of record NC_085004.1, read on the forward strand.
TGCTCATTCGATACACTGTCTTCATGTGTTAATCTCAGTCTCATGTTCCTCTCGTGATACCGTCACCACAGTTAGGCTGATGTGCCTTTTTTTTTGCTAGGCTTTGAATTCTGTGAAGTGCCTTGAGACAATGTTTCAAAATTATTAATGCACATAAAAAATGACTGAAGTGATTTTTTTTTTTTTAGCACAGGATGTTCTTGGAACTCTTAGAAAAAGAAGTAGGTCATTCAACAATTTCCTCATAAGGGGCTGGTAAATGAACGCATCTCCCACCTGTCAACATGAACCAGTTCCGATATGCTAGATAAAGTGGAAGTGATGCTGTTTCAGACAGAGACACACCATCCAAACAACAAGCACCTTCAAGAGACCAGTGGCAGTGGAGCCAAGGAAGCTATTTTTAGAGCACACACCGCAATGGTGAAGTTTGGATTTTGCGAATACTCAGCGCTGTGTGGGACTGTTTCAGTGGTGGCTTCGGGTCTCACAGTAACAAGCACAACTCATTTAGAGAGGCAATTGATCACTGCTGATGTGCATATTGATACAGATATCTGTCACCACGTGAAAAAAAAAGCAATTTCCTCATAGCTTTCCTTGACCAATATCCAGAGCTGTTCAACAGTATAGCTCTTACATTATGTTGATGTATTAGTTGTTTCTGAAGCAGATTGATCTCATCATGGCCTCTGTGGTGCCATGTGGAGTCGATGGCTGCCTTCAGGATGCTGTAATATTGAGATTCATTTCTAACTGGGCCGCACGGGCTAAGGGGAGGGAAGGGAGACCATTATTCCAACACTGAGTACAAGAACTTTGATTAACAGCATCACTCCCCAAGGAGCTGCTTGGTGTTTCATTTCTTTCCTTTTTCTTTTTTTTTTTTGCTGGTTCTCCCTTTCCGGGGTCTATGAAGGGGGCATGAACAGGGGACGGTCCTATAGTTCAGTCGCAGCATCGCTCTGAACCTGCCTCTGACTGCGCTTAAAGGTGCGTCCCACCCTGCGCATAAATTTGCATTCATCTCCATAACATGGCAATCTCTATGTAAACGCTCCGCTCTAGATGTCCTATCTCCCCGCCCTTGTAAAAAAAAAAAAGGCACACGGCAGCGCTTCGCTGAGGTCGTGACCTTTATAATGACACCGCAAAAGAGCCAGTGCCTTCACACAGAAGTCCACTTCCACTGCGCAGATTCCTATCGCGCGGTGTCATCCCCGCATCGCGACCCTTCACCGCCCTCCCTCCAGACAGAAATCCACCCTCAAATGTATCGGTCTGTTTGATCTCCCGGGTGACTGGCGCGTGGGCCCTGCCTGCCTGCCCGCTCGTTCCCGTGGCGGCACATTGTTTTCTTTCTCTCTGTCTTTTGGGGATCCATCATCCGCTGTCCGCTGGTCCTCGTCAAAAGGCCAGTGGGTGGCCAGGGGGAGCAGCGACTCTCGACGGGGAGAGACGGAGGTCTGGACAGCGGCGATGATTGAAGGCAGTTATTAGTCGAGCAAGGACACTCTGTGCCTCAGCCTCATGGACCCCATACCCCCCGCCCCCCCACCCATCCCCACCCCACCCACATCCACCCTCCCCTCCGGGTACCAGACTGGCTGTGATTAAAGGCTGATGGTTGACAGATGTCCCAAAAGACAGGGCAGAGGATGAAGAGGGCGCACTGGTCCCATCGCCCAGGGGGTGTTATACTGCCGGGTCAAGGCTTTAAAGGGTTGTCATGACAGTACAGCCATGAAACATGGGCTTTTATAGGGCCGCAAGGTCTCCTCACGCTAAAATGTCACATGCCTATTTTAGCCCCGCATGTTGGGCATGCCTCACCCTACGATGATCGTGATAATGTCTTATTGGTTTTCACTAGACAGCACAATATATCACCTGATATCAGCCTGCGAGAGCGATCCACTGCTGGGCCCTGATTAGATTATGTGGAGACATTGGTGATGAAGGGTGCGGTGGACTCTGTGTGATGCCTATTGTGGCCATGTGGAGCGTGCAGGTATGCTGGCAGGCTCCCAGTAGCCAAAGACAAGGGAAAGGCACTTCTAGTATCCGAGAAGTTTGTCTGTTAATTCACCCCGCAGTTCTTTTCATACCTCCGTTTCTCACCAAGACGGTGTGTCTGTGAAGTACACCCGTCTGCCTAGCGCTCTCGCTCTCTCTCCCTCTCTCTCTCTGTGTGTGTGTGTGTGTGTGTGTGTGTACCCTAGTGAGCTGTCAGGGGATGGTAGCGTTGTGAGCGTCAGACGGAGGCGGTTGTATTTATAGCCGGGCGTGAGGCGCCGGGGACCACGCTAGCATCTAATGAGCAGCACGCCCCCACCCGGCACCCGGCACCCGTCACGACACCCCAACCCCCAGATCAAACCCTCCGCTGCGCCGACGAGAACGAGAGGGTGGGTGGGGGGGCGGGGGCGCCGAGGACAAGCCTGGCTGACGGGAAGCTACAGGGTGGGGAGGGAAGGAGGGGGAGAAGAGCGACATAAAGGTAAACGTGCGAGGGTTTGAGGAGGGAGGATGCAATTTGCAAGGGAGGAATGACAGGATGGAATCTGAGGAGACGACTGCAAAGTGAAAACTTCGAGTGCAGTATACGCAATATGTATGTCTATATTCTATGCATTTGCTTATATACAGTATATTCTATCTATGCATTTGCATCAGTAGATTACTTGGTGAATTCCCTGAACATTGCTGACAGATATGCTTTGTGGGAAAACATGTACTTTTCTACAGTGACGAAGATATAGGGACCCAGTCATGCGTCACGACCGAAAGGGAAAGGGTCGTGTTGCAATCTCCAGCGGGGGATGCTGTGCTCCCTGACTGAGACCTATATCTGGGCTGTGAAGTTAAGAGTTATGGCAGCTCTCGCGAGGTGGAAGGTGGATGAGACACCCATACCATCTTCTTACCCAATGTGTCTGTACTCTGAATGTGAAACACTGAAATAAATCTGACCTACAGACAATAAGCTGAGTCAAGCGTCTCACTGCGCTGAAGAGAAAATAGCTCTTCCAGAGCCATGCCGAGAGATGGGACCGTTGAACGTCATCAGGACGTGTTTTTTTTTTCTCCACTAGGCTAATGTAGCTGAAAATGGCCTGATTCTTTAGAAGATGCTCTCTCTTCTTCAGCTAACAGGATGGGAGCTGACATTTAGTTACTGGTTTATTCATGCATAAATACAAATTAGGTCATTTCTGGCCCTTAATAACAATGGCCACGAGATCAGGACACACATTCTCAAGTAGAAAGTTTAAAAAAAAAAAAAAACATTCAACCTCAGCACCTCATTCACCAGTTTGTCAAATGCCCTTTTACAGGCTCAGGCTGTCAGTAGAGCATAATTTCAAACCTGCCAGCTACATTAGCTTGGAGGACACAACAGCTGTGGTCAAGCTTTTCCCACACGTAAGCGTCACCACTGGACGGAGCATCAGTCACCAAATGGATGGGGAAAAGGTTGGAGAGGAGGGAGGTGGTTGGAGACCCTTATTTCATAATACCACAGCCTGTGAGTGGCTGTTAGCAGACCATCCTGTGGAACCCAGAATCCCATTAAATTGGGAAAAAGCTCATTACACTCTAACCACTCACACTGACAGAGCTTAATTTCATCACTACATACCACAACCAGAGAGTCGCATAGGATTCACCAGTCCCTGTCCAATTACAGGACACTGGACGACAGATGGAATGGCTCCTACTGGTGTGCTCACTCTATCCCTCTCTCCCGCCGTGTCTCTCTCTCTCTCGCTGTCTCTCTCTCTCTCTATCCCTCTCTCCCGCCGTGTCTCTCTCTCCCTCGCTGTCTCTCTCTCTCTCTCTCTAGCCCTCTCTCCTGCCATCTCTCTCTCTCCTGCTGTCTCTCTCTCTCTCTCTCTCTCTGTCCTGAGCGCCTGTGTCCCTATCGTATTTAAACCCTCCCAAAATCTCCACGGGAAGCCTCACACATGCAACGTGCCAATTCCCATTCCGTCCTCCCGCCTTGTCCTTCTCCTCATATACATTCAATGTGACTTCCATCTCTCCCCCTCCCCCACTGCTCTCTCTCTCTCTCTCTCTCTCTCTCTCTCTCTCTCTCATCGTACCTCTTGTCGGAGGTTGGTGTTTCTTGGTCCGCTGGTGCCTCCTGAAGGTCTGGAAGGTTGGCAAAGTCATCTTGTTCAGCCAATCCGATCGCCAGGGATAAGACCACCATCTTCCCTTCCCTGCCAAAGAAAACACACCAGGAGGAGAAAGCAGGCACAAAGATGATTAAAATAGCTAAATAATCCACTCATGTGTTCACTAATTTGACATGTTTTAAGGACATGTGGACCTTTTATAACCACTTGAAAAAGATCACACGCGCAGGTAGCCCTACTCACACATGTGCACACCATCCCTTTTCTTGGGGCATTTCCCCAAGTCTGGATTCCCTCAAAAAAAAAAAAAAAAAAAAAAAAATCCTCACTTGTGGAACGCCTCAAGCAGTGAGGTGACTCATTTTTTCCTGGGGCTTTTTCTGTGCTCTACCTCGCGTTTCCTCCATCTCCACCACTCATCTCCACCCGCCCTGATCTCCTGGCATTGAATTTGTATTTTATTTCTGCCTCGACTCGGGTTTCACTCCTCTCACACTGCGCCGCTCGGCCCCCTCCTGCCGCCGAGATTCGTCTCCCCGATTCCCTTTGCTTTGCTATCCTTTCATCGTTGTTCACTCACTGTACTTCTAGGGGGATAAAAAACAAAACACACATTCTGCTCATCCTCCATTTAATAAAAGCTCATTAATATCTTAAAATAGCTGTGCGTAAATACAACAAGGGCCACACAGTTATGGACATGTTGAGCTAAGGAGCTATGGATTCCTTAGCTACTCCAATCAATGCATGCTAAAGCTATAGATGATGAAGTTGACCACTGATTGGCACTGCTCTTATTGCTTTTCTCCCAGCAGTCCTCACTAAGGTTCTTTTCCAGCATCGACGAGGCACTAACTCTTCGTCCTTGTCTTTCTTCTCCCTCTCTGTGTCCCTGAGCTTCTCTCGTCGTGGTCCCGTGTCTGCGGGGCTGTGTTCTCGTGCCCGTGCTCTCAATTAATCCTCTCCTGCGGAAAAAATCATCTCCATTTCTGCCGATACTCTTCATTAGCGACTCGCAGCCTCTCAGTCATCCCGATACCATCCCTCCCTCTCTCTCTCTTTCTCTCTCTGTCCCTTTCGCTCTCTTGTGCTATCTCTCGATCCACCTTTCCCCATTCTGATTTACACACCGAGCTGTGTTATTGGCAGGTCGGCATGTAAACCAGTCAGAACAAGGTAGCACTTAAAAACCAGGGTCACGCTGGGGAGGCATTAGCATCGCCCACGGTGGCCATCGATTACACTGGCCCTAAAACAAGGGCCACTTGAGGACCATTACAACACACCACACACAAACACACACACTTGAGGACCATTACAACACACTACACGCAAACACACACACACACACACAACCCCCCACACACAAACAGTTCTACACAAACACACATACACCACTCTACACACACAGGCACACACTTCTCATTCATTAACCCCCAGGGAGATGAGCAAGGAGATATTCCTGAGGAGGCTACAGACCTCCTCCCAATATGCCTCTAGTTCAGGTCTTGCTCTGGCACGGCCTGCTGCTGCACTGCCCAGGTGAGAGGAGGTCGTGGAGACCTGGGTGACTTGAAGAACTGTGGCTCCAGCCTAAGGCTCCGTCCCCGCCCACAAACTTATTCACAGGGACCACAAAGAGCCCCGAGGCCTTGTAGAGACAGGGCAATGATGTCTCTGTGTGTGTGTGTGTGTGTGTGTGTGTATGTGTGTGTGTGTGTGTGTGTGTAGTACCTGGGTGAGTAAGGTGAAGAGGAGGAGGAGGAGGAGGAGGAGAATGTCGTAGTTCCCCAGCTAATTCACCCGTTCACATTTTCTGCACTCTGTCCTGTTATTTTTCCTTCATATGCAGCATGAAGTATAATGAAAAGCCACTAGTGCGAGCCACGCTTGAGGATATTTACTTTAAAAGGTCTTAGCGCTTTCATCCCCGCACAATAGCAGCACACATCTCCCATCTGACCTCTTGTTAAGTGACAGCGGTGCGTAATGGCGTGTGGGCAGACGTGTGTGTGAGCGCCGTGCGATGGCCTCGGTGTAAAACGACGATTACGCATGCAGATCACGGGCAGGCCGGCGGGAGTCAGCGGGGCCGATGCACCGCATTACAGTGCACCACACCGCATCACACCGCGCCGCACCGCGCCGCCGCTCTCCCTCTCCAGTGCCACCGTCACATTGAGGCGTTGACAATGGCGCACGTCTTTAGGAGCCATTTTCGTGTTTTTTTTATTTTTCCTTCCTGTTTTTTCCCCCCCCCGAACGCTTCCTCCTCGTCTCCTCCAGGCCTCCATGGTTGACTCGGCCCTTTCAGTGAGAGCCCCTCCTCCCTCGGCGAGCGAGCGAGCGAGCGGGCGGGCGGACGGGCGGGTGGACGAGGCGAGCTGCCTCTGCCCAGTGACGGTGACAGTCCATCCTGAGGGTAATGATGCTGGGGACAGGAGATCAATGCTGGGTGGAGTTAACCTGCTAACATCCTCTACATACCGCCGCTTAGCCTCTGAGCCTCACCTTCACGCGCAGCAGTCAGCAGACCCACGCTCGGCACTGATAAACACACGCGCCTGTGGATGTGTGATTGTGTGTGTGTGTGTGTGGTTGTGTGTGTGGGTGTATTTGCTAATACACTTCCCACAGGCTACCATTCATACGATGCAGCACCAAGCTATAGCCGTTTACCACAAACACATTAAACGATGCACTTCAATAACAACACTAGAGCGGAGTGCTGTGATCTGACACTGAGCTTAGCAATATAATGCCGCCACTCAATCCAATTACACGTTTGAGTAACCCAATCCATACATTACCATTCATCTTTACAGATCCTGTTTTTTATTCATTTTTTTATTATTTAGCTTTTTTCATTATTTTATGCTGTCACATTTTTATCGCCGTCCTTGCTTTAGCTGCTCCCTTCCCTGCTTCTGTCGCCGCCTAATATCTGCCGCCATTTTGTGTCAGGTGTGCTTCACGTTGATTGATTTAACGGAGGTCACCGCATATTGGATTTGTCTTTTGTGGGGAGCAAGCTGCAATGTCACCGGGGTCAAGGCTGCCAGAGCTCCCCTGCGGCGAGCACGTCCGCGGCCGGCCACTGGCTTCCTGTCACGGCACCGGCGAGTGAATCCATTAGTGTGATAAATCAGGGCCTTCCGACATGATCCCCGCCGTGTCGCCGGGGTCACGCGCTCGTCAGAGTCGTGGGGTCACTCGCTCTCCTCGTTCGCCTCTGAAGCCGGCCTGGGTAGCGGGTGCCGCCGGCGTTTCCGTATAGGAACGGCTTTGCAGGGGCAGATTATTTTGGGATAAATGTTGCCGGTATTTATACACGCACTCACGGACGCTTCGACATGAACGCCCCATGTGAGAATGCGTGCGTGCGCACACACACACACACACACACACACAGACACACACACAGACACACACACACACACACACACACACACACACACACACACACACACACACAGACACAGACACAGACACAGACACACACACAAACACACACACACAAGCACACACACAGACACAGACACACACACACGCACACACACACACACACACACACACACACACACACACACAAGCACACACACAGACACAGACACACACACACGCACACACACACACACACACACACACACACACACACACACGCACACTAATCCTCTCCCCTGGGCCTTTTCCTACCCTGGAGTGGGCAGGTGTCAGCAGTACATACACACTGAACCCAGACAGATGGACACAGAGCGGGACAGAAGGCCACCGGCAGGCTGCGAGCGTAACCAGGCATGATAAATACGGGGCCGAGCCGAACCGGCTAACACAGCCACCGCGGCTAGCGGATCTAGTCGGAGAACTTAATGAATAGCGTAAATGAGACATTACAGAGACAACAATCATAACCACATGCTAATTATTTAATCAGGCAAATGGCTGCCTGAGAGCGCACCAAGCCAGCAGCGCTCACATTCACAACCATTAGCAGGCAAACGTGTTGGAGAAATAGAGAGAGTTGTTGGAATGACACTAGAGACCACACAGCTGGAAGAGGTGCACAATAATAAACAAAAAACGGTAAACAGGAAGTACATGAGGTGTGAATGTATTGACTTACAGGAACGACTTGACGTCCAGTCCTCTCCGGCGAATCTGTCCCATCACGTGGTCCACGCTGCCCGGGTTTGAGCGAGACCTCCCTCCTCCTCCGCCTCCCCTGTATCGCGAGGCCCCTGCTCCAGCCGGACTACCACGCACCCCCCGCGGACCTCCCCGGTTCCCCCCGCCGCCCGGCCCCGTATGGAGCTGGCCCAGGCTCTGAGATGTTGCCGGGGGGTCGTTGGGGCCCGGCGGAGGCTGGTGGGATAGGGGCTGCTGGAGGCTCTGCTGCCTCACCAGGGGCCGTGGGCGGGCGGCCGAGGAAGGGATGTGCTCCAGGGTGGAGGCAGAGGACAGGGAGGGGTCCCCAAAGCTGCCCAGATGGAGGAGAAAGGAGTGGAGATACAAGCAATGGGACGGAGGAGAGAGGGAGGCGTGTAGGTGACAGGGAGGGGGTCAGGGAGGAGGGGAGATGGTGGGGGGGGTCAGTGGACAGAAAGGAAGGACAGTGGTGGTGGTAGCAGAGGGAGGGACGGAGTGATCAAAATGGAGGGAAAGAGGAGGAATTGAAAAAGTGAGAGAATGACACGGGCACTCGGGTCAGGGGGTGGGGGGGAAATGAGCGATGGCACGTGAGGGGGGGAAAGAAGAGAGGTATTCGGAGAGGACAAACGTGTGCACACACACACACACAGCGTCGAACAAGGAGAGTAAGAATGGGGAGAACAAAGACCAGTCAGGAGACATCCATTATGGAGGAGAGAGATTCAGGGGGATGACGTGAAGGAGGAAGAGAGAAACAGAGCAAAGTCAGCCACAAGCATCAGGAACACACAACGCTCTTCTTAACACTGGAAGCCTTTAGTCAATCTCCCTCACCAATCACGGTTGGATTCTGGGTCTTCCTGCTCTTCAGTTAAACCAACCAGACCCAATAGATTTCGTTTCAGCTAAAAAAAACATCATGACTAGTGTATGCATATACTGCACATTCACATGCATGATTATGTCTGTGCTTCGTTTGCACAGTACGTCTCCTCATCAACACTGGCTGACTAAATCGTCCCTTCATTCCACTTACCCATGCTAAATTCCCTTTTAGACATCCCCACATTTGTCTCTCTCTCTTCTTCTTCAGCATCTTTCATCTAGCTCCCCTCTCCCCCTAATCCCCTTTGTTAGACTCGCTTTCTCAGCTGGATAGCTTCAGGTCCTGCCTGTTTTATTTTGCTTTCGCTTGTCGGTTCTGCTAACTGTAGACGGGAGTCAGAACCCGTCAGTCAGGGTGCCGGCGTCTGACTGGAGGATTTACTGCGCTTGGACCGGGCTGAAAACACTCTTTGCTTTGCCCCCGCTGTTGTATATCTTGTTGAGTGCTCAGGGGAGGCGTCTTAGACGAGGCCATTTGTGGACGGAGGACTGGATTAATGCCAGTAATAATTCTTACTCCGCGCTCTCAATTCGGCCTCCCCTCCACACACACACACACACACACACACACACGCACGTGCATGCGCGCACACACACACTCTCTCTCACACGCACACACACATACACACACACACACGCACACACACACCTTTTACCCCATGCACACCCTGTGTGATGCGCATGGTGATGATGAATCTACGACAAATGCACATGACCACATTAGATGCATATCTGGTGTTTGTTATGGTTAGTGTGTATGAGAGTTACATAGAATGGCACTGGCGGATGTGACTGGCAAAATGTAATTGTTTCTGAATGGGCCACACAGGCAAACGTTGAAACATTGAGCTGGTGAAACCATAGCGTGTGATGAGTTGAAGTGTTTTGGCTATAGCTGTGTTGCTCCTCCAGAGCAACCTCACAAAAAAAGTATACACTCACATTTCCAATATTCAGACGTGTTTGCAGATTTGCACAAAATGCAGACAGCACCTCTGGTTTACACTTAAATCACACTCACTACACTTCCCTTTGACAGCATTACAGCTTCCAAATGGGGAGTAAGTTTACACACATAAAACTGACTGACTCTCTTCTCTCTAACAGATTAGCTGGCCCACATTTTACTGGTCTTGTATGGGTAGGAGGAAAAGAAGAAATCGCACAAACCAAAAAAACAGAGCAGGGTGAATGGGAACGCAAACAGGAAATGATGTGGTAATGATGAAGGAAGGGCATGGTAGGGGTGATGAGGCAAATTAAAATATGAGGGAGACAAGGACAAAGAGGGAGACAAAAGATAAACCACCTTCAGCACGTGGAGATGTAATTAAGCTGACTGTGCCACCTGCGATGCAAGTTTGGCGATGATTTTCTCATGAATATTAGCGCTGAGCTCTGACTGACAAGCTTTGCCATGCACTCCATGGTGAAGGACATTTAAAAACAGCAAAATGCAAGAGAAAAAAAAAATAGAGGAACTTTTTCCCCAAGGCTGAAAAACTTCTGGTACAATCAATGTCTCTTTCAAATTCAGACCAACATCTTCTATCGCCTTTAAATGTTTTATTCTTATAACTTAGATTTTTTTTTTCTCAACTCACCTCTGCTCCACCAATTTCAAACAGATGGGGGAAAAAAATGATTTACCAATTCAGCGGCATGACTGAACACTCTCCCAGAGTGCAACTATGTTCAAGATGAGGGCGCTCGCAAGGCCTTATTATGGCCTTGAACCATCAATTCAGAATCCGCAAGAGATTCTGATTCAAATCCCACGTTCCGAACTTAAATAACTTAAATAAAATGAAATTAAATGATAGAAGGACCTTGGGAGCGCAGTATGTAAAGGCAAAAGGCCCAAATGAGGGGAGCGAGAGGGGCTGGCTTTATCCACACACGGGAAGGTGCGAAAATCCCGGGAAGAGCGAGGCTCTCCTAACTATCCCGAAATAGAAAAGCAATTATAGATGGAGAATGTGTGTGAATGTGGACTGAAAAGACACACACAGGAGAGTGGAAAAGTGCACAAGAGGTGAAGGAGAAATGATAACAGCAGTGTGTCTGATGTGTTCAAACGCGTCTTTAATAGAACCATAAAGAAAAGCTGTGCGTAGAAAAGATTGAAACCCAGAATTTAAAATAAATCATATAGGAATGCTACATTTCAGGTGTCTCAGGTTATTGTCTCAAATACATATTTAATGCAGTGCTCTGAACTACTTTGCTTCAATGTGCCTGTATATGACAATCTCAAGCAGATGCGTAAGGTGTTCAACTTAGCCCTTGGCAGTATTGTTCTCATAACCATTGCTCTCATAAAAGAGAGAGACTCTTCTTCTGTATCCATTTTTCACTCTTTCACTGTTTTGCCAATCTGCCTGCCTCTATACCCACAAAACATTTCCATTTTATATATCGCTGAGAATTCCCGAATAAGAATCTGCCAGCTCCCCACTGGTTTGCGCCCGTGTGTCGGGGGGGGGGGGGGGGGTGTTTTCCATGCAAACTTGGGCTAATAGGTCCTGCCACTCACTTGCTGGATCTCAGGCCTCCGGAGTGCAGGTGGCTCTGGACCGTCTGCCATTTGCCGGCCCTGCTGGCCCCTGCCATCATGCTCTTTACGCTGTCACTGCGATTGGGCCCCCTCCCCGCCCCTCCCCCGCCCGCCTCCCCTCTCTCCACTGTCCCACTGCGAGAAGACAGTCAAAGAGAAAGAGAGAGAGAGAGAGAGAGAAGGGGAGAGAGAGAGAGAAGGAAAGAGGGAGGGAGAAAGAGAACGAGGAGGTGGACAGCGACAGAATAATTAGTGTTGTTTGTGAGGTGCCACAGAACGTGTGGAGTCCCTCCACACAGAAGAAGCAGCAGCAGCAACAGCAGCAGCAGAGAGGGAGTGGAGCCGAGCGGAGCGGAGAGGAGCGCTGGGTAGGAGGAGTCCTGTCACAGCTCTTTACTTTATTCTCTTTTCTTTCTCTCTCTCTCTCTCTCAGAGCACAGGTGCAGAAAGCCCAGAGAATTCAGCGGGTCGAGGAGCAAGGGGGGATGTTGGTGCCTGGGTTAGCTGGGAGGGAGAGTGCCATTCACTGCCTACCAGCATGCGCGCGGAGAAGAAAGCGCTAAGTGGCTCAGGTGAGTGCTAGATGCCTGCATGACTGGCCTTTTAATGGCAAACCCAAGAGCAGGCACACTCGGCGAAGCCTTTTGAGCTCCACTAATACAACAAAGGTCTCACAAATGACTGCAGCGCACATGGAGCCAACCATGGCAACTGCAAAAGTGTCCTTATTCAGCTATCGCTATTTTTCCTCCTCCAAGTTTTAACAAAAAGGAGAAGAAGGTCTTACATATCAATGACACTATACAGATATTGTTTGTCACGTGTTTGCCTCTTTTCAAAGTGCAGTTGAAAAGCAATCATCCCTCTCCCACGTAACCCAGGCCCAGACTCGACTCTACACCTGAACAATACAGAGATAGTTCTGGGCACTGACAGTTGGACACACGAATACAGGACGGACATTATAGTAACCACACAGAGCACAAAGCAGCACATCCTGACTTCCTTGTTATGATTCTACATCTAGCATTTATGCTACAGGGAAATAGATATCTTTTACAAATAGTTAAGGACATTTCTCAAACACATGTTCTGCCTGAATACATTTCAACACCCTCTAAAGTAGCCAGGGAAATATGTGTAACAAGTTTTCAAATAAACCATATACTCTAGGCTTTACTCCAACTGCTATTTTAGGGCCACAATAGTAAGAGTCTACACTAAGAACAGCTGCATGGCCATTTTTGCTAAATCATTACATTTCTACCATAAATTTTCATTGCCAGTAGACACCGAAATGTTGCACCTCATTAGTGCATGAGGTCTAAATGGTTAAAATGTAAACATAACCTTTGGAGAATAACCTCCAAAACCTGAGGTGATTAATTAAATTAAAGAAACAAAATAAATTTAAAAACAAAGAAAAAACACTCGTTGGTCCAAAGTAAAGTTAAGAAAGAAATCTGTAGCTGCAAATCTCACATGTCAGAATTTTGCACTCCACTGGATGTGATTCTACTATGCACAATAAGTACATAATCATGAACTCACTCAATCATATAATTGCAACTGTGTTCAAAGACACTTACAGCCAGTCAAAAAAGTGAAAGTGATGCATGACGAAGCCAGAAAGAAACACTACACAACATGTCAAAACCACCACACAGCCAAATTAAAACCACACCACAAGAACACAACAACTGCAGTCAACGGTCAACCCTCTAGAATTCATTAAGTGGCCACCATGGCTATAAAGGTGGGAGGTTCATAGCTACGTGTCTGCATGCTAAGTGTTCGGAAACGCTAGCGGCTAAAGTTAGCATGGGCGGCCATGCTGGGCAGTGGACTCTGAGGGTTGTCCGTCTCCATGGCGTGGACCCATGGGCTGGGCAGTGAGAGGCTGAGGGGTTAGGGGTTAGTGAGCTGGCAGGGCTGTAGGGACAAGGGCTTCCGTTTTTGATAACGCCGAATACTTGTTTAAGTGGGTCAAGAGGGAGAAGAAGCTGAAGGCCGGGTGGGGTGGGGAGGGCTGGGGTTGGGAGAGTGGAGTACTGTATGCTTGAGGATGCCGTACGCGATGCCGTTTCGCTGATCCGTAGAGCGGCTCGGCTGTGTGTGCGTGTGTGTGTGTGTGTGTGTGGGCTGGCTGGGATGTTGCTATGGAGCGGAGAGTGTGCAGGCCGATGGCATGTGGCGGAGAGACAGGGAGAGAAAAGTGGGCTGATTCAGTCGCGGCATGCCAGACTTGTGCATCTATTACTGTCTCCATTCAATTAGCGGCTGATTTATCCTGGGAGCGCTGTGAGAGACTACTCTCTTTCCAGATAATGACTTCAATTAAGCAATTAAAATGTGAGGCGGAGCATGACTTGGCTCACCCCCACCGACCTCCTTTGGACTTACGTTGCGTCCCAGAGGGGGGGGACGAACTGGCTGGGGGCGTCGGGGAGCATGCAGAGGTGCGGCGGTTCGCCCCGGGCCCTCCTGTGATGCCGCCGGTGGTGCCGAGCGCGCGCGTTTGTGCTCGTGGACTTTTGATGAGCCGGCAACAGCTCGGGAAATAAATCCGCCATTGATCAGGCAGGAGAGCGGCGGTTTTACAGCGGGCCAGCGCGTGAGCCTGTGAGAGCTCGGCTAAACGAGAGCCCTTGCTCTGAGGGCCTGTTTAAATTGACCGTCAGTGCGCGCCGGACGGGCGGTTTCAGTGCGCTCAGTCCCGCCCTGGAGAGAGCCGCTCCTCAGAAAAAATCAGCAAATAATGACTTTGTTCCGCGCCCCAGGTACGATCAGCGGACACACTTTATGACCAGAACTATAGGCGGACTAGCGGAATGCATAATAGGATAGCATGCACAAGCCTGCACATTTGCACGTTATCCTTTTATACGTTCGCCTGGTATGTCCCTAGGGCTGTGTGTGTGTGTGCGTGTTTGTGTTTTTGTATGTGTACATGTGGGGGACGACTGTCCTGTTCTATGTGTTGTAGTTCTCTGTTCTCTGTTCTCTGTTCTAAGTCAGTGACGGTGAAAAAAGGGAGAAGGAGGGCGGAGGAAAGGGAGAGGGTGGAAAGCTTAAAGGGTCTGTGAGAAGAGTTTTGTTTTTTGAGGGGGTGCGGGGTGGTGTCTGTTCCACACGCAGCTGAAATGCAGAGGGGTGTCTCCCCCCCTCCCCCCACCCCCCGGCCCCCTCGTTACAGCCCTGCACAGAGAGAAGGGGTCCCTTACCAGCCGCGACCGAGACTCACTTGGGCGTGAGGCGTGGGTCTCCGTAGGGGGCATAGGGGGACATGTTTAGGAGGAACTCCTTGGGCGGGTAGGAGCTCCACCGCTGCTGCACGGTGCTGCTGTCATTGTTATTCCAAAAGTCCCTGTCTAGATCACTGCGGCCAGAGAGAGAGACAGGTCAGAGATGGACAGCCAAAAGATTACTGGACACAGGAACGAGAGGACAGTGAGGGGGGTGGAGGGGGGGGCTCAGAGAGAGAGAGAGAAAGGGAGACAAACAGAGAGAGAGAGAGAAAGAAAGAGAGACAGTGAGAGAGAGAAAGACAGAGAGAGAGAGAGAGAGAGAGAGAGAGAGAGAGAGAGAGAGAGAGAGAGAGAGAGAGAGAGAGAGAGAGAAAGAGCCAGTAATTGAGAGAGGTGACACAGAGACAGAGGCAGAGAAAGGTAGTGAAGAGGGATCAGGTCAAACTGGAGCAGGGCCGGCCAAAGAGCCGCAGGGCGGCCGAGAGAGACAGGCCAGCCACATAGACGGGTCAGCACCAGGAGAAAGGGTTACTGATGGAGAGATTGAGGATAAAACAAGCATTTGAGGAGATATACAGTCGGTGACTGCGGCTGCAGTCGCGAGAGCAGGAGCCGTACACTGTTGTTGATAACAAAGACCTTGGATAAAAACCACAGTGTCTCGGGCAGAGTGGCTAGGCTGTGGAGGGAAAGGGAGAGATGTCAGAGATAGCATGCAGTATGACATTTTTTTTCTCATCCAAGAGGAAATGAAACACTCTGTCTTAGACTGGGCTTTCTAAAAGAGACAGCTCTATATTTTCCAGTCTACTCTCCATAAAGACTGTGAAGATAAATAGAACGAATCAATAATAGAACATTCCAAACTAATTTGTGCATAATTCCTCTCCCGAGGGTGTCCGACCAAAAAAAACAAAAAAATCACTTTATTCCTCAAAGACATTCAACATCAGAGAGGAGCACCTGCAAGGTTGTTACAGTGAATACGCACGTGGAGACACAGAACAAACAAGCCGAGTGAGGAGAGCGAACAAACACCACGAGAGAGTAAAACAGGAACAGATGTCCCACTGATACACACTCTTTGATCAACATACAGATAGAAGGACAGACAGACAGAGAGACAAGCAGAAAGACAAACAATCTGTTTACACTCCTCATTAGCTATAAGCTACATTATATGAAAAAAATTTAACCTACAACTGAATGGTAAGTCACATATATAATGGCATTGTAAGCATGTGATATAAACAATCTAGTGTGCGTCTAGAATAATATTGTCTATTTATTTAGTATATCTGTGTCATTTTCACTACTCGGTACTGTTGTCCAGTCCTTCCCACACTATCTGTAAATGATATTCAATGTAGAATTAGATTTTGACAAGAAATACTGCACCAAGCTCGTTAAAATAAAAGAACAGCGAGGATATCTTTACACATGAAATGTAACAGTTCACCGATCTTGTATAACATCAGCATCTCTCGGCTTGTGGGAAGGCCGTACGTGATTGACAACCTAGCCTTGAATCTCCTCAGTTGGACTTCGATTTCATCTTTCATTCTGCCATGACTGAGCTCGCTTTTATGCCGGTGCTCCGCGAGGCGAGCCTGCGGTACGTGACCGCGATCTACGGCGGCGAGAGGAGCGAGGAGCGAGGAGCGAGGAGCGAGGAGCGAGGAGCGAGGAGGACGCACAGCCGCACATCTGTGCGCGGCTCTGTGTGAGGGAGGGCGCCGCTGGCAGGGGGGTGCGCGTGGCAGCGTGATGCCATTCAGATGCCACCCTGCCCCTCCCGCCCCGACCATGTTTGCTTTTGCTCGTGAGAACGCTCCGGTTACCCCTCCGCCCCTCCGCCCCTCCGCCCGCCCCTTGCTCGCCGCCTGCTCGGGCTTTTGCACAAACACAAGCAGGCCCCATTATCTCCCACGATTGTCTCCTTGAGTGCTCCTGCCTCTCGCAGCTCATAAAAATGCGACCGCCTGCTTCCAGATTAATGATCGTTTGTACACAACGATTATGCGAATCAAAGAGTCCTTCGGGGCGTGCGAGGGGGGCAGGCTTCCGGAAGATAGTGGTGCCATGCTGCCACAGGAGAGTGGATCACCTTTTGGTGATAAGCCAACTGGACGTGAAGGCGGACGGAACAATAGCGCCCATCCTGGGCTTGATGCGCTCATCTAATTAGATTGGAGTCTGATTAACATTCCGGGTGCGCAGCGGCTGACTGTAAGCTAAGTGATGCTCAGGTTCCTAGCATCTATGATTAAAAACGAAGTCAGTCGCATAGCACGCCCCAAAACAGGCAAAGACTGCGCAGGTAATTGCCACTCTTAGCACCTGTTCTAACTCATTTATGCTCTTCTAATGGACTCCTTGCACAACTTTCAACCTGCTCCAAAGGCCAGACAAGGGGGCTAGACTGAAAAGGCCATTGAGACTTTATAGAGCTACACCCTCCAAAAGTGTGGAAAGGACTGGACAATTATGTGCCGCTAACTCTATCTCCCTTTGTCCCAACCCAACCTACTTCAGGCCTTTGTTCTCCCCTCGGCCTCGGGAAGAGTCCGGGGTGCCCGCCGTCTCCACTCCAGGTTTGTTCCTCTTCCCCTGGGAACACACACACACAGACACACACACACACACAAACCAGGCCATTAGAGGAATAGAGGAAGAAGAGAAGAGGATATGAGATAAAGGAGAGAGGAGGACAGAGAGAGAGAGGAGAGAAGTGGGTGAGTAAAGAGGGAGGATACTTCATGTGGGCGAGAAACACCTTTAGTGCCACATGCCCTGATGCCTCAGTATCTATTCCTGAGAATACAGGCCACTCTGGGAGAGGGGCCAATTATGTGGAGTCAACGGGTATGTCCCAAGAGTCTGCCAAGAATATAAAGTGCACTCTTATTTTGGGCAAAATAAATCAATGGTTGTTATTTGACCTTTGACATTACCTGCCCACCGTTTGCTCAGCTAATCGCAACAATCAGGAGGAGTCACCTCGATGGCCAATAACATTATATTATCTTTGTCCATCACAGCAGCTCCAAGCACTGTCCTCATTTGGGTATCCGTAAACCATTTTCTGGCAAAAGATTTATTGTGCCGCCTTTCGGGATCCATCACCTGCCAAAAGCAGTGTAAAAGATGAGGAACGATTCGAAACGAGAGACAGGGAAGCGGCGCTTTGGACGGGGTCCAGGACTCACGGCCGGCTTCCAGCTCCTAAATGGGATTCGACTGAACGAGCCACCGTGCGGTCGCACCGAGCCGATTGTCCGCCGTCCACCGTATATGCGGCCTCTGGCCAACAGCAAACACGACTCCACAACAAACAGGAGCCAGACGCACCCAGTCTGCCTATCTGCCCAAGCTCAACATGTGCAATGTGCATTCAAGACTCATATGACAGACTCTAGCACACAAAGAACATACACATCAATCACACACACACACATGCACAGATACACAGCCACACACACACACAGACACAGACACACAGACACATATAAACACACACAGACACACACACAGACATAGCCTCTGGAAGGACGTTGTGCTGGTTGTGGCTCGTCGTTTGAAGTGATGAAGAGGTTCTGTTGCAGAAAGCAGCGTCTCACTTCAAACGGACTGAAAAATCTCCCCTGTGATTCTCCTGACAGCACCATTACAGATCTGCTCAAGTGACTGCGCAGATAGCGGCCACTCGCCAGTACGCTCTGCCCACAGACAGAGGGAACATGCACTCTGATGGGTGGCTTCCACTCCGCCCCCTGCACATTTACAGTTCCTAATGTTGCCAGGAAATGGTTGCCAATTCACTTCAATGGCAGGGGACTGCTGGAGAGGAGAAACACAGGCTTGGCTTGGAGTAGTAGTGATGGGGAGATGTATTGTAGAACATGTGGATGAGGATTCTTTATTCCTTTTATTGGTGTTACGTAACTATCCCCCGTTCGCTCACATTCGTTGTCTCCGGCAACATCCACGGGCGCTGCGAATCCACTCATGTTGCTGTTGTTGTTTTACTTCCACATTATGCCCCTGCAATCAACACCGAACCTCTACTATGTAAACACATAGACAAGAACAACACAAACATGCATCTCTCTCTCATTCAGTCGCTCTCGCACACACGCACGCACGCACGCTCGCACGCACGCACGCACGCTCTCAGTCAGAGGCTCACAGTGGTTTCAAGTGGGACACAGAAGGCAGGAATCTGACAGCGAAGAGTATGCTATCAAGTGCAGCTCATCTATCATTTAATGCTCCCATAAAATGTTCAGGAGTTAGGTAAGGGGAGGGCGAGGCAGAGAGCGGGAGAGAGAGAGAGAGAGAGGGAGCAAGAGAGAAAGAGAAAGAGGAAGGAAGGATGAGAGAGCAGGAGACAGAGCGAGAGAGAGAGAGAGGGAGGGGAAGGATGAGAGAGAATGAGGCTGATTGAGAGGGCTGGTGGCACAGAGGGGAGGAGGCAGCCAGGACCAGGGGTGGGCAGGAGGAGAAAAGGCGGAAGAGAGAGAGAGAGAGAGAGAGAGGGATGGAGGGAGAGAGGAAGAGAGTGGGAGAGAAGGAAGCGGGAAAAACAGGGCAAGAAAAACATAAAGCCCACTGGGGGGTGGTGGGTGGCTAAACAAGTGAGTGACAGGATGTGTGGGTTTCCAAATGAATTAACAAAACCAGCGAGGAGACGAGGGAATAGAGACGTGATCAACGGCGCTGGAAGATGGGGATGGAGAATGTGTGTGTGTGTCTGTGTGTGTTTGTGTGTTCGAGAGTCTTTTCTCCTGCGGGGGCTAGCTGGTGTGTTCCCCGAATGGGTCTTCCTCGGCACGACGGCACCATACTGGTAAATTTGTGTCACAGCTGAGAAGCGGCCACAAATCCTCCCCCTCCAGCCTACATCCTCACGCTTCACGTCCGCCCTTCTCCTCCTCAGTCCCCACTCCTGATGCCTTCATCTTCCCCTCTCCTCCCCTCTCCTCTTCTTCCTCCTCCTCGTCATTCCCCACTCCTGATGCCTTCATCTTCCCCTCTCCTCCCCTCTCCTCTTCTTCCTCCTCCTCCTCATTCCCCACTCCTGATGCCTACATCTCCCCTCTCCTCCTCTTCCTCCTCCTCGTCATTCCCCACTCCTGATGCCTTCATCTCCCCTCTCCTCCTCCTTCTCCTCCTCCTCCTCCTCCTCCTCCACTCTTGCGCCCTGCCAGACAAACCATCTGGGTCAAATTTGCATGTACATGTGCGATGGCGACGATGTAAACGATGGGGAAAATAAGCCAGCACTTTGCCCCCCGCCCCTCGTTTTGCTTTCAGCATGCTCCAGTCGAAAATGGGCATCCAGATCCCTGTAACATGTCCCACTCCCCGCCATGTCTTTTTGTTTTTTACGGTTTCATTATATCATCCCGTAAATGTGTTAAGTGTCAAGTGGGCAGCCATATTTCTCACAAGTGGGCAGCCATATTTCTCACAATTCATGAAAACTGGGCTACTCTCAGAAGACCGACTACCAGGCAAATGGAAAACATCTGGCTTCACTATCACTATGCCAATCATTTGTTTAAGTTGTTAGTTAGGGGAGTTGGATGTGTGTGTGTGTGTGTGTGTGTGTGTGTGTGTGTGTGGGGCAATCAATAAGCCATAACCATCATCTTTGCTTTCTCATTATGGATTTCCATTTTTGTTCATATTTATAACTGAGTGGCATTTCTCGGGAATGTATTGGATTGAGATCAATGAATACCCTTGGCCTGTGATATACTGCAATTTGTACTGCAACAGAGCCTAAGTCTGCAATCGACCATGATTTAGACAAATGGACAGGCAGTTTATTTCAGGGGAAGGAAATTGTGGGGGTGGCAGCTGTTTTGTAATGTTGTTTTTTTCCTTCTTCTGTGGACCTACACTGGATTTGGGTCATACAGTCTTTGCAAGAATCACTTCTCAAAGCAAGTACCTAAGAGATGTCTGTGCAGCACTGGGCTTAACTTTGGCTTGTGCGAAGAAGCCTCTGTTGTCTCCTCCCATGTACTCATTAATCCGGCCTGTATTCTTGGCGGCATACATATTTTACTGGAGCGGACTGTTGCATATTGGATAGTGGTGGCTGCAGCAGGGGCTCTGTTGTCACTCTGGAGAACTCGAACAGCGATCAGGCATGAGAGGGCTGCTAAGTGCCTTCCTTCAGTGTGTGTGTGTCACCAAGTCTAAGTGATCCCATCTGGACTGGACCTCCTAATGGAATTAAACATGGAGAGGAGAGGAGAAAAGGACGAACAAAGCACGGCAGACAGGAGAGGTTTGGAGAGGAGAGGAGAGGAGAGGAGAGAGAGAGAGAGAGAGAGAGAGAGAGAGAGAGAGAGAGAGAGAAAAGAGAGGTGGCGCAGCATGTGTCCAAAATGGTGACAAGGACAGCGGGGGACACAGGGGTTAAAAGAGCACACAGACAGGAACAAGCAGAACCAAACTCACGAAGGACACACAGAGATAAACACAAAGAGAGAGAGAGGGAGAGAGAGAAAGAGGTGTATGAAAAGGACTCTTGACGCTGGAGGACGAGAGGCATGATAATCTCAGGAGAAAAAAGCAGAAAGGGTGGGGGGGGTGAGAAAACAGGTACAAGCTGAGAAGAGGGAGACAAAACAATCAAAGTGGTGAAGGAGACAACATGGATACAGGCACAAGCGGAGAGGGAGACCAAACAAACAGAGAGAGAGGGAGAGAGAGAGAGAGAGAGAGCGAGAGAAAGAGTGAGAAGCAGTGGATGGCCGGGGGACTGTGGGGGCCACGCCGGCGTGGGTGTGTGAGTCGGAGTGTGTAGATGTTCGGCGAGTGCCAGAGATGGAGGCCCAGATGAACATCCAGAGAGAGAGAGAGAGAGAGAGAGAGAGGGCTGCAGCGGGTGGAGGTGGGCGAGAGAGGTGGATTTGCATCTACTCCCACGCGTGCACAAACATGCTTGCCAGAGCCCAGGATAAACATGCAGGATGCGCAGCATAATGGGAGAGAAGAGAGGAAGAGAGACAGAGAAAGAGAGAGAGAGGGAGAGAGAGAGAGAGATTGCACGAAAGACAAAGCAAGAATTTACTGAGCTGCTGCATTCACAAAGCTCTAGAAATGCCCCGTGGCATGGAACAACATGGGCATCAACATATGAATCATTAGTGGGCCCCTCGGGGCCAACATGGGGCATTAACCACATCCAGGCCTCCGCGTCCGTCAGGCAGAAAAGACGCTCTTATGTAAGAGCGCTGAGCAGTCCGCCGAGATGTGCTCTCTTGTCCACATCGCTGCGTGGGACTGAGCAGAATAGGAGATAGTCGCATTATGGATCCAGTCCAGAAGATTTCAAGTGTTTCCCACACATGGATCTTAGTCGGGCCGGCCAGCCAGGTGTATTAATGGCTGCCAAAGTATATTTGGGCGCCCATTTGAGCCTTATTTATTTATGAATTCTGTCTGAGAGAACAACTGCATCCATTATCGATTAACTTCCCTTGCTCTAGCTTGCTGGTATGATTGTAAATGCACTTTGTTGGTTGTAAATGTTGCTGTGGGGTAAATGCATTCCCTAAATCTTAATAACACTTTTGTGGATGTTTATATTTAAATGTTGTCTACTTGGTGTCTGGGCTTCTATTTACAAGCTTCGGATAGCTTATTAGGGTGTGGCAATCCATTTATCTACAATATATTCTTTCATGTCTATACTTGGGTTTTTAAAATGGAAGCTAAATGAAGAAACAGACCACTACTAGCCCTCTCATACCTGTTCATTCTGCTACTGTGAGACACGTCTTCTGACAATCGCGAATGCTACTCTGCAGAGAAACACACACAGAGTGATGATCTCTGATGATGCTATTACATTATATTAGAGGTTGTGGACACACACACAATGGATATTTTACAGGTCAGGTAAAGCAATTCCTTTACTCCTTACTGTGTAATTGTCCACTGATTTTGGCAGTGTGATAGAAACAGTTGCAAAAGGAGGTGACCAAGCAGCACAGTTCTAAACAGTGCCATCTTTGTAAACATGAAAGAGTGTATTAGCTGTCATTCAAACTTTGCTTTACTTACAGTATGTGTGTAGAGGGAGAGTAGAGAGGGGTTGGATCTCTGAAAGGCACAGTAAGTGACTACAAGTGATTTCTAACTTTGTCACATTCAGTGAATCCCCAAGCTCACAGCCCTAGTTTGTCACATTCAGTGAATATCTCCGCGCAATCCCCAAGCTCAGCTGTACTCATACAGTGAGTACCGGTACACTGTACAAACAAACACGATCTTCGTACACAACCCTAGTTCCGTAAACAGGAAACAAAACTATTACTGTAACAAACCTATCCCCCAAAACCATAACAAAACTGTCCCACAAACCATAACAAACCTGTCGCCCACACCATAACAAACCTGTCCCTCACACCATAACAAACCTACTCCAAACCATAACAAACCTGTCCCCCACACCATTACAAACATATTCCACAAACCATAAGAAAACTATCCCCCACACCAAAACAAACTTATATTCCCAAACCATAACAAACCTATTCACCAAATCATAACAAAACCGTCCCACAAACCATAACAAACCTGTCCCCCAAACAATAAAAAAAACTGTTCCAATGGAACACGGAAAATAGTTTGTGGAGGGGAGGGTTGAGTTCTCTTTCTTGTGTTTTGTTTGGGGTTTTGTTCAGATGAAAATACTCAAAATATGTCAGTATAAATCTAAATATGTTTAATGTTTTTTTTTTATGTTTTATGTTTTATGTTTAAGTGTACATCATGTTGCCTATTTTTCTCCAGATACTACCACAGGTTTCAGACATGTCGGTAACACTGATTTCTATGTTCACATGTTATAAAAAGAACCTTCACTGGATTTCCTGTACATTACAATACCGAGAGTCTTGCCATTCATCAGAGGCTTCCTCAGCTCCAGATGGCAGGCATGAAGACTTCAGCATTTTACAGCGTTTTACAGCACCTTCTAATGACTGAGGACATCTGAGTGTGATGACCCTTCAGCTGGCCGATGGCTCGCTGCCCGGAGACGGTCCCTGACCACCACCGGTGCTCTGATGAATAGTGAACCGCTTCCAATGCCTTGAATGTCAGTCCACTGAATGTTTTAATTCATCTCACCAGACCCTTGCCTCTTCCTAGATGACTTAAGTGCAGACTTGTACATCTGATTCCAGTTATATCTGACTCCGAGTAGAATAATGTTGACACCTCACTACCTCCACTTTCAGGGAGCAACACAATCTCTACAATGCACTATGAATGAATTGTGCTTCATTTTGGAGCAAGAGACTTAGGTTAAGCAGATGTACATGGGTAATCAGTTAACAGTCAATCTATGCCATTGATCACTTAAAAGCTCGACTTTATCTACCTTTCAGTTTCTCAGTTGATCTAGATTAAGTTAAAGGGCTGAAATGTAATTCGATGTAACCTGTGACAATGGAAGCATCCGAGTTCTCGTGACTCTGTGGGGCAAAGATTAGCGTAAAAGATAAGACGAGAAGCATAAAGGGCATCCAATTACACACGTGGAACACGTGGCGTATGTGAGGACGGGAGATATGGAGAATCCTTCAATGAACACTCGTGGTGAAGGGCACACGTTTGGCCCCCTGCCTCAGACAGCATACAAAAAGGCCCATCCATGGTGCACCCATGAAAACACTGCCAATCTTGACCTTGTTTATGTCTGTGAACATCTGTGTATGTGTGATATGAATGTAAGAGAGCGGGACAATGACAGAGTGAATTACTGTGTGTGCGTGTGTCTGTGTGTTTGAGGGTGTGTTCACGTGCATGTCTGTGTATTCGTGCACGTCTCTGAATGAGCGTGTGTGTGTGTGTGTGTGTGTGTGTGTGTGTGCATGTGAGTTTGAGTGTGCATGCACATGCACGTGCATGTGTCTTATGTACGTGCGTGTATGCGTTCGTCCATGTGTCTCTAAGTGAGTGTGTGTGTGTGTGTGTGTGTGTGTGTGTGTGTGTGTGTGTGTGTGTGTGTATGTGTGTGTGTGTGTGTGTGTGTGTGTGTGTGTGTGTGTGTGTATATGAGACACAGAGGACACAGGGAGAAGGCATGCTAATGACTCCATACAGTGCCCTAGTCACACCCAGGGTGGATAATTAACACTCACCAAATGATACCCTACCAGCAACACTGTCAGGTAGGCAAACAGGAGCTCCAAAGTCATATACACACAAACACACACACACTCATCCAAAACAAGATGATGTAAACATCTGAAACCCAAACCATAGAGCTCTTTCCAATCGATATTTGTTGCATGAGTTTGTTTGTTTGTTTGTCTGTATGGTTGGGGAATCGGTTGTGTAAGCTGAACACCTGGAGCTGGAAATGTTAGACATGTCAACAATGCTCTCCCTCGTTAGAGAACGCTAGACTGCTGTTCACAACCCAGCTGTCTCGCACAACCACACGTGACCGCCGCCTTCCTTCACATACACACGGTAGAACCAGATTCAATCCACGCAAAACACACAATTTGCCTAATTCCACCCACGGGAATGATGCGGATTCTAGGAGGCGCAGGACTCTGATCCAGAGTCAGATTCGCTCTGCCTGCAGCTCCATTTCTAATGGAGACAGACTGCCAGTCTCCCTTCCAGAGTCAGAATCTCTTTACTCTTCCCTGCACTCGCTTGACACACATCAGCCAGTTAGTCACTTCATGTGTCGAGCAACAGTGTCATTCTAAATAAAGCATCAGCCCAACTGTTTCGTGCCGTGGAGGAGTTCTCACTGTCTGCCAGACTGTTTGGCTGAGGCGGAGGGTAAGGAGGTTAATGTTTGGGCCCATAACAGAATTTAATTTAAGACTAAGCCATTTGCCCATACTAAATGCTGATCCCCCTCACTTCCCTCTACCCCCATCCTAATGAACAGACTGCCAATGACTAATTATTAATCAGAGTTAATTATACCCGAATCAGTGAAGTTATATAGGCAGTAAAATGCGGAGAGGCATGGCTCCTCTCTGTCTCATTTTGGGGTGGTGACAGACCCTGGATATAAGCAGTGCTGGTTTAGTCCTGATGCCTCCTATCCCTATGCCTCTGAGACTCCCTGTCTAAGGCTTCGCACTTAATGGGTACTTTCACACACACAGACACACACAAACACACGCACACACACACACACACACACACACACACACACACACACACACACACACACACACACACAAAGACAGTCACAGACACAAGATTGCACACATTTCTCTCTCTTGCCCTCTCTCTTTTCGACACACAAACACCCCCCCCCCCCCCCCACACACACACACACACACACACACACACAGTCACTGGCATAAAATCTCTGTCTCTCTTTCTCTCTCTGTCTGACATACACACAAAAATGTTTTTCTTCCAATTATGAGAAATCTATTTATATGGGCTTTCCTACTGGATTTATGTGCCTGTTGTTCCCTCAGATATTTGTTGTGTGTATTATTCTCTCTGTGTATTAGATGATGAGGCGCTGTGCACTAAATGAGACACAGTCGGTGGAATAACTGACCTCATGGTGTTCGTAAACAAACAGTGCAAAAACCCCTGCCTCCAACAAGCGCCGATAACAACCAGTTCATTCTAATATACACAAACACACTCACACACACAAACACACACACACACACACACACAAACACACTTGCATGCAAGATTTAAAGAGACTGTGCTCCCATTTGTAAACATAATGTCAACCGCGATGCTGCGCTCCAATTAAATCCATGCACTGATATGACTGGCTACAGGACAAACCATACCACAACGCTCTGTGTGACTACGCAGATGCCTCTTCCCTTCTGATTAAAGCTAACGTGCGCGCAATTCTTTGAAATGTGCTCTTAACATATTTCAGCCTGAATGCACGTCCCTAAAGGCCCCCTTAAGAGGTCCACATAAAAGAGAAATTCTCTTCTGATGTCTCTTGCTTTAGCTTTCGTCTGTAATGAATCAGGAAGGGGAAGAACATTGTGACTAATTTCACCTACAGTATATTCAGTACAGTAGCTTACTAACAACCTATTTCCCTTTCTTAAGTGGAACCTCTCACTAAACATGGCTGCTTTTGACCTTGGCCATGACGTCAGGGACAGAGGAAAGGCTCTCTAGTAACCGAAAAGAGAGCCGTTTAATTGCCCAAGGTGAGTTTGGTGGGTATCAGCATTTTGGTATTGTGTAATAGGTGCGGAGCGGCAGGTGGTATAATGTGCTGCGCTGCATCGCGCAGGTGCTCTGTGTGTGTGTGTGTGTGTGTGTGTGTGTGTGTGTGTGCGCGCGGGTGTGTGTGTGTGTGTGTGTGTGTGTGTGTGTGTGACGTTGGGGCTCTGGAGTGGGGGGAGGCTCTGACGTCACTCACCAGCTTGCGCTGACACCAGCCACAGACACCACACAGGGCCACCAGCCACACCACACACACCGTCAGGCCCAGAGACACCAGGAACACGCTGAGGGACACGGAACCTGAGAGAGAGAGAGAGAGAGAGAGAGGGAGATGGAGAGAGAGAGAGAGAGAGAGAGAGAGAGAGAGAGAGAGAGAGAGAGGGGGGGGGGAGGGAGAGAGAGGGAAAGAGAGAGAGAGAAAGAAGGAGAGAGGAGGAGGGAGAGAGAAAGAGAGAGGAGAGAGAGAGAGAAAGGGATACAGGGAGGGACAGAGAGATAGGGAGAGAGAGAGAGAGAGAGAGAGAGAGAAAGGGATACAGGGAGGGACAGAGAGATAGGAAGAGAGAGGGGGCAAAAAGAGATTTCAACAAAAGAGTTTAACAAAGCGCTCAGTTCATCATTCACTCCTGACCGCTACGTACGCCCCCCGCCACCACCACCCCTTTATTCTTCACCACCGTCTGAAATGTGAAATGTGAAATGAATCTGGTTTTAATCCCATAGTATCTCGTGATTACCCTAAACTCATAAATCTGTTCACACATAATGAGGTGTCTCAAATGCATTTCTGCCATGCCAATTAGCTCGCTAAGCAAGCTATGATGAAAACTGAATTGACAAAGACCGTAAAAAAAGGGATTCATAGGAGAGAAGGAGAAAAAAAAGACTGGATAAAAGAGGGGATTAGAACTCTTAATTGTAGTTTTGAATGTTTCATTCAAGTTCTCCTCTGTTTTCCATTTTTTCTCTAATATATTTGGATGGAGCGAACACGGGCGCTGAGATACGGATCTTGTAGCGAGGCTAAAGATAGCAAGAGGTCCCTCGATGCCGGGGCATCGTCATTCATAACTCAGGAGGGAGGCAGGGAAGTGGGAGCAGAGGCACTGAGAGGTAATGTATGTCTGAAAACATAATTCATGCATCAGCCATCTCAGTGATGTTACCCCACACAGCACTTCACATCCACTTTGCATCTGCCCAGTGCACTGCACTGCACACCGACCGTTACACACAAAAAAAAACACCAACCCATTTCTCTCGCCAAGGTGAGCCAGATAAAGTATCGGGACCACCATGCAACACTTAAGCCAGAACAGGAAGTGAGTGGGTGAGCACGGGGCCATCGGAGCAACCTAAAGACCTAGTTGCGCGGCTAATTGCGCTTCGTACGCTAAAACGATCTGTTAGCTGATAAAAATACAGCGGGGTCTCGACACCCCCTTCAGCTGGTTTAGGGAGGCGCTCCCCAAGGAGCACACTAAAGGAGGTAACCTTGAGAGGAACCATGGACCGTGAGCCACGGGAGGTAGCGGAGGGATGTGATTTAGGAGTGATAGCAGAGAGAAGAGGAGGAGTGGAGGATGCAGGTTTGGGATTGTGGCCGTATATGTGGTTTTGGGGATGGGATGGGGTGGGGGGGTGGGGGGGTGAGACAAGAACAAATGATTTAAGAATATCTCTACCACCAAAACGAGGCGCATTTCAGAGGGAGAGAGGGAGAAAGACGGAAGAGTGCGGGTCAGTAATGTGCCTTTTTCTCTCACCTCATTTATCATACTGTAGCTCATCCACACACTACACACACACACACACACACACACACACACACACACACACACACACAACCCCACGGTGAGCTAACGGGGGAAAATAAGCCTAGACAAAGGAACAACACACAGACAGAAAGATGCACTCTTGGGGTTAACATACACACTCATACACACACACACACACACACACACACACACACACACACACACACACACACACACACACACACACACACACACACACACACACACACACACACACACACAGAGACCAGGCAAACTGGTAGGAACGATGCACTTTTGGGGTTAACACACACATACAGTAAAAACTGGTAGGGTCCTCCACACTACAGACTCATTACCAAAATCCTGCTCAATTAAAGCGCTCCAGGGAACTCACGCTGTAATTGTCAGTATCCATCTCGCAAGTCCCCTGTTGTAAATAAATGTAAGCCGATTTCGTTCCTTTAACTCTCCGCTTTTGTTGGCTGATCAGCACTTGCACAAACACAACCTTGACAGACAAGTGCATGCTTCTGTGGTCCAGCGTGCTGTGTCTCAGAGGCATTTTCTCCTCTGTCTCGACAAAACTGCGATTTTCCTCTCCACGGGCCATCTCACTGGAGAATTCTGAAGGCGATGGCATGTGTTGCCTAACCATGTCAGCTAAAGAATGGGAAGCTCTCACTATTGTTCTTTGGCCTTACACACACATACACACACACATATAAACATTCACTCACACACACACACACACATCCACACATATCACACATAAACATTCACTCACTCTCTCTCTCTCTCTCTCACACACACACACACACACACACACAAACACACACACACACACACACACACACACACACACACACACACACACACACACACACACACACACACACACACACACTTATGGTAACACAAGTAAACAGCCTCTCTTTTTCATTCTCTGTGCACCTGCTAGTCCTATAAATCACCTCTCCCGCCTCTCTCGCTCTGGGAAATGAGTGCAATATGCAAATGAGAAATAACTTTTGGGCCTAATCTCTGCCTTCCCTCACAGCTGATTCCGACCTCCATAGATCTCAGTGGGATTTTTACTTCCCAAATGCAGATGCTCTCCTCAGTTTCATCGGCAAGTTAACATAATTGAAAAGGAAATGTAATAGAAAATGTCACTGCTTTACTTCAAACGGTCCCTTTTTAAAATGTTGCTCTAAATATAGACTACTACAGTCCTCACTCGTTTGCATCCAGCATTCATTTGCTATTTTCATTTACAGTTTTTTTCAATCGCTAACAAGCGTTTGTCCATTCAGTTGATACATTTTCAAAACTCTAAACACAGTTAGCACAGCATCGGTCTTTTGTGGCCATACCATTCACACATTTCATGTTGTTTTCACACAGTATGCAGTCAGTGAATACATGTTCACAATGCTTACATTTTGTTAACAGACAAACTATACCTCCCAACAAAATAATGGATCATTTTTGCATTATTTTCGAATGTTAACACACAACATCCCACAATAGTTAAAACAATATTCCAAACCTTAGATACAGTATAAAAACCTCTGCTTCTGCAATGTTATTAATTCAAAAGCAATATATCTCAGCTGATAATAAACAAACAATCGAATAATTGACACACAGATGATTTATGTTGGGTAAATTGGGCCAACCACAGCTGATTCCAGTCTATCTTAGACTCAGTGACAGGGGTTATTTCTCTCTATTACATTGACACTTACTCAGTAAAAAGAGGAGGTGATGTTTTTGGAAGCAGAAAAAGAGACAGACAAATACTGTAATGTCTGGACTAGGAAGAGGAAGAGTAAGGGGCCCAGAGAAGAGCAGGCCCAGTGAGATGTGCAGGAGCACTGAGAGGAGCAGGTGCAGAGATTAGACACAGTAATATTGTGCTTTTTTTGTTCACCCCCTTTTTATCTGGGCTTTTTGCTGTTGTTCAGAATGCTCTTGTGTTTCATGGATATTTTGTTCACTGCAATGCTGTAAAACTTTTTCTGTTCTATCATAGTCTACTGTAAACAGTATTTATACTGCACCTCCTGTAGGCCTAGTGAACAGTAAAAAAAAAAAGAAAAAAAAAAAAGATTTGCCTTTTACTGGAATGCATTTGAATGTGAACATTACATTTGGACATACAGTTCCCAACCAAGAAATTACTGTAAGTGTAAACATGCTGGATTGCATGTTTTGCATGCAAATACCTGTAAAACTGAAACATGAAAGTCTATACAGTTTTTGTAATGTCAACAGTAGCCAGTATTTTGAAACCTAGTGTACTCTAATTGACTGCATGTATCTTGTGAAGTGAAAACAATCTTCATTCTTTGACAAAATAACTTCATTTTGTGTCAGGTTTCCAGTGTTTTGATAAAGTTAGTGTGTGCAGAGAAATGACGAGTTAGTGTATATGTAACAAAATGTGGTGTAAGAACATGGAATGTGCCTTTGAGAGGAAAATTATCCATTTGGCCAATTGTGTTTTGTAGGTGAGAGTCTGTGTTTAGAGTTTTGAAAATGTGTCAAATGAATGGACAAACGCTTGTTAGCGATTGAAAAAAACTGTATCTACCTTCAAATGCCAAGCTCACATCTATACATATAACTGCAGTGGCTGATCGTGGTGTAAACAAAAAAGAAACATACCAAATAAAAACGATGGGGGAAAAAAACAAAGCAAAATTATAACCTCAGGCATTTCGAGCACTCATAGGCTTTGTGGGTGAGCGACGCCAAAGAGGATTGCAGTGTGCCTTGTCATGAATGATAAATGTTATCGTGCGGCTGACAGAAAACCGAGAGCACAAATCATCACAATACCTCTCTGCCTCAATAGTGCAGACATTTCCTGGCAACCAAACAAATACTTTATCAATCACGGGGCAGAGATGTGTAGAATTCAACCACGTTACAGTAGAGCTGAACACATTAAACCACATTACGTTTCATTACATAAGACTGGACGCCATTGACAAAAGAGCACTAGCAGCACGACGTAGGACACAGAAAATGAACACGTATCAAAGCATGTGAACATGTACAAAAACAAATGAATATGCATTGGGAGCAGTTGCTAATGTGAAGGTAAGTGGAACTGGGAAGAGAAACGGATTGCACAGAGAGGAGAAAATAAACAAGTAAAAAAAAAGGTGCAGAGCCACAAAAAGACAGGGGTGGAGAAAAGCACGATAAAGCAGAGGGGAGTCTATTCTAGAGGAGCTTGTGGAGCTCAAAAGGGGAATTTAGCCCATAAATAGAGCTAGTGGCAGAAGAGTGCCAAGTGTAGTGAAACCAATCTGAGCACACAAGCCAAGTCTGCCCGGCCAACCACTGACCTAGAGTTACCTGTGATGTCTCCACTCAGTCAGAGAGGGCACTGATGAGTCGGCCAATCCCCTCAAGGCAATGTTGTAAATCGAAAAGCATCGGTGAAAGGCATAAACAATTATGGTAATATGCGTGCATGATAACTAGAAATTACAACAACGCCCCCTCCCCCCCCCCCCCCAAGCACATACACCGACTAGAAGATCAAATAAACAAGTAATTGTCAAATCAAGACATTTTTCAGACTGCTGGACAGCTTGAGTTTAATGCAATAAAGAGAAAGCCAATCTACCACTCCCAGTAGTGCCCCCCAACGCAGCCACTGTTGAAGCGTTCTACTGGTTTAGCAGATGAATGAAGCTCATTAGTTGGGTGAGTCCGTGGAGCTGAAGTGGTGTAGTGCAGCAGAGGTTGGCTATTGAGAGCACAACATTGCAACAATTGCAAACAAGCTCAATACCATTTCGCATCTTCATCAAACCCATACAACACCACTAGGACTCTACTAGCCATTACCGCTACGACTCCAGGCTGCTATAGTCCACACTGGACCAAACACTAGGAAGAAACCATTTAACGGTAAACACGAGTACAGGCCAGTGCAAGTATGACTTTACAGTTTTCCACTGCTTCAGAAGTGGAAAAATCCACTTTCAGTGAGTTAAAGTCCGATCATGTATTGGTTCTACCTGTGCACTTAGCTTATCTAATTAGCTGCTCAACCTACCTACCTAGAATCAGCTGGTTTAAATTAATGGTTGGCACAGATATGTGGAAGGACTTTTACTCACTGAAAACTGGATTTTTCCACCTCTGCGTGCTGTTGGAGCAGTTGTTAGTGGACAAAGACCGTTACTCATCTTGTTTTAATAACTGCATGCTGTTCATATCTAATCGCTAATTCACAGGGGGAAAAAAATGTGCCTCCCATATCAGAAAATTAGACATCTTAATACACGCTTAATGAAGACTGCTGATTGGATTAGGGAAAGGCTGACACACCAGGGTGAGATACAGTGGTGAGCAGCCTTCCTCAGGAGAGGGTCGAGCTTCACCTCAATTTTGACTGCTCCAGATATACGGTTTTTAGTCCTCCTCAGCATTTCATTGGCTGTTAGAAGGGAGGTGCTGAGGAAAACAGTGACAGTGGCAGACCGACGAGGGCTCTTCGGGGAGCGGCGCGGGGGCCACAGCTCTATCCTAAATAACCTCCCAGGCGCAGAGCTGAGCAGTGAGCACTGCTTCACAGCCTCATCAGACGGCCTTTGGTGCCGAGCCGAGGCGAGCCTCAGCCTCGGCCTGCCTGTCTGCTGGCCTGCCTTCTTCTTAAAAGTAGGCTGCTCGGCACCCTGGGTGCGTGTTAAGCAGAGCCGGCTGTGCGGTTGTGGGTGCTGCGCGCCAGCGAAAGTCCCTGTTATGCACCAGCTTCATGAAGACCTCTTCACATCAGTGAGACTCTGATCGTCCTCTAGCTGCTGAGGCTGGACAGTGGAAAACAAAGGCACAAAAAGCCTGAACAACATGAATATTGAATTGTATTATATATCCATCTTGACACTGAGGGGCAGATGTACTAACGCTTTTGCGCCCACTTCAGGCGTATTTGTTTCGCAACGTGCGCATAGAAAGATGGCGAGGTATGTATTAACGGGCCGCAATGACGTGAAGGCGCAGACTGCCTGTCGCGGGAGCTGAAAATGGCAAATTGCGCTTTTCCGTCTCATGCATATGGATTTATGGGAGTGTCAGCTGATAGTAGGAGGTTCGTGTAAAAAGATGGGAGGAGAAGCGTTAAATGCGCCTAATTATGTATTCCCCTGTATGTACTAAAACTGCCCATGAAAGCGCACGTCTATTTTGCGCCTAAATATTTCCGCCTTGTAAAAGCAGGTGTTAAATGCGATTTGCTGTTAAATGCATCTATAAGAGAATCATTGAAAGACAACAAAATCGCTAATTAGACCACCAGTTTTGCGTCTTTGTACTACATCAAAAGCAACCTTAACTTTCGGTGGCTTTTCGAATGTTTACTTTCACTTTCACGCCATCCGCTTAAACTTTCCTACTTGTTAGATTTGATCAATCTTCCATAGCCTACGTGCACAAGTAAGCTTAGTTTGAGTAGACCTACTGCCCTAAATTATCTTCCTGCTTGTTGACATTATGCATTGTATTATTTCATGATCGCTAAACGTCGGATTCCTTTTAATGTTGTCATCAGTTAACTTCATTCCACTGCGCTTCTGATTGACGTGTCGTTCAGTTGTTGTCCTTCGCAAACTGCGTTAAGGGGCGGAGAACGGCGCAGATTACCCAACGAATTTCAGGATTGGTAAATAGGACGTAAACTGAAGTATGATAGCGTGTGCTTTCTGCGTGTTGGCCTTGGCGCAAAAAACGTTACGATCGCTATTCTTAGTACATCAGGGCCTGAGTTTACATGAAATTTCTTTGCCTGTGTGACGCATTTCCCTCTCCATAGCATTAGGAATAATAATTGAATTTGTAGAAAATATCTCTGTATTCAAGCCATTTGAAAGAGTAATCCATTCAGCACAGCAATCAATGCATCATATATGAGCTGAAAAGGCAATACAATCTACAGAACTACAGCTTAAAATATTCATTGCTTTAACAGACAGACCTGGACTATTAATGAATAATGAATGCAACTGATTTAAAGGCTAGTATTGTTTACGGTTTGTTGAAATAAGAGGCTATACTTATTCCGCTTCGACATTACTCACTTGGCACATTCATCCAACCCAACCCCCTGGCTATGCCATTATTTTAATATAGAAAGATGCCCCATCCATTTCATGAAGTGGCTGACCTAGCCATCATCCACACTAAAATGGCTACTCCACATGATGAACCAGCCCTCGGATTGCGCCATCTCATAAAAGACAGCAGCCTTCATAACATGACAAGAATATTCCTGACAAACGGCTGGGGCCAGTCACAGCACATCTTGTACACGAGCGCATGCAGGGACAGTTGGGGTTGGGTTGGGCCGACAGCGTGGAGCGGCCAGATCTGTACCAGAGAAGAAAAAAAAAAAAGCTGCTTTGGCAACAAGGGACGGCAATTAGGAAAGCGTGTTGGTTGGAGCGAGTGGGGCGAGTCGGTCTGGCCATGTTTTCCAGCCCTCCGACTCCAGCGAACCTCACCCTCCCCCCCCCTGGCCCTGACCCCCGCGAGGCGCCCATCAGGACTCTGCCAGGATGAGGCCCCACGCTGGGCGCTGATGGGCATCACGCTGAGCCCTCCGCTGCGCCACGCCACGCCGCACGGTGCCCGGCCCCGGTACTGGAGAGCTCCTGAGAGTCGGCCGCTGGCGTCGTCAACCCGCCCGCCCGCCCACGGGTTCGGCATCAGCCCCTCACGCCAACCGCCGCGAGCGGCATGCACTCCACGCAACTTTACAGTTTGGACACAAACAATAACCGAGGCAATAAACTGCCACGGGGAGGCTGACGAGGCATTTCACTCGCACACACAAACCCTCTTTGCCTTCCCGTCAACACACACAGCACTCACCTCTCTGTCTCCCTCACCGCTGGATACCTCCAAACATGTAATTCCACCACTCAATCTTCCCTCCCTTTCCTTGTTCATAATGCTGTTTACTGTATACGCTTTTTTTTTTATTCTGTGTAATAGGCGCCGCTGCATCCTAATTTCCCCTTATCGAGCAATTACACCTTCTCCAACAGGGATGATTAAAACTAGTCACCTGTTAAAGAAAGCCTGCCCTGTGTCCCTCCCTCCCTGTCTGTTTATCAATGCTCTCATTCCTGCATACCCCTCGTCATATTCCCCACCCGGAGTCTTTTATCTCTCCAAGCATCGAACCAAAACAAAGGGATAAAGGAGATATTAGGCAAGTCTTAGAGAGATTCATTAGATTTGCTGCTCCAGTGCACCACTGATGCTGACTTATTTACTGTCACCTTTTGGGGGGAGGCTCTTATTCAATTATGTCTTCTCTCTCATTCCCTTCTCTCATTCCCCTCTCTCTCATTCCCCTCTCTCTCTCTCTTATTCCCCTCTCTCATTCCCCTATCTCATCCCCCTCTCTCTCTTATTCGCTTATTCCTCTCTCTCTCCTTCTGTTTCTATTTTTCTCTCTGTCCCCCGTTCTCTCTCTCTCTCTCTCTCTCTCTCCCATTCCCTCATGCTCCTATAGTATCTCTCTCTCTTTCTCTGTGAGTGTGTGTATGTATGTGTGTGTGTGTGTGTGTGTGTGTGTGTGTGTGTGTGTGTATGTGTGCTTGTGCTTGTGCTTGTGCTTGTGTGTGTGTTTACGTCCGCTTGCTGAGCTTCCCCCAGTCTGACTCAGGCTCTCCCGGCCATGTCGGCTCCGCGTGAACTTTAAACCAGGCGTCGAGTGGCTACTCTCACCCCCACCTGCCGCCCGCCGCACACGAGCACCACTCGGCTCCATTTTGTCCGCCACTGAAGCGACGCGCTCGACACCTTGCTCCTACAGCCGCTGCGCTCGTTCACCTATTTACTCCCCCTCTCCCTACCTCCCTCTCTCTCCCTCCCTCCCTCTCTCTCTCTCTCTCCCCCTCTCCCCATCTCCTTCTCCGCTGCAACACATGGAAAACGATGCGGTGTCGGCGCGGGGACACGGGGGCATCAAACGCGGCCCCGGCACTCTCATTTATTTGATTGGCAGGTGTATTTATCGGGGCGGTTCACAGGCAGAACCCATCAAAGTCCATTTCCCAGAGGCATGTGATATGATGCCCGTAATGAGCAGCATCCGCGGGTTTATTTAGAGCCAACAGGGCCGCCTAGGACTGGGAACGCCATAACTCACCAGCACCGAGACCGAGGTGAAGGGAAAGAGACAGAGAGAGAGAGAGAGGAGGGCTCATATCAGAATGAGAGAAAAAGAGAGAGAGACAGACAGAGAGAGAGAGAGAGGGAAGAGGGTTCATATCAGAATGAGAGAAAAAGAGAGAGACAGAGACAGAGAGAGAAGAGGGTTCATATCAGAATGGGAGAAAAAGAGAGACAGAGAGAGACAGAGAGAGAGAGAGAGAATGAGAGAGAAGGGGAAAGAGTGGAAGTAGGTTTTAAAAAGCTGAGAGTACAGATGGAAACAGAAATACAGAATTGTCAGCAAGTGGCAGCCATGCTCCCAAGAACAAGTGCAAAATGGTGGTCAGAGAGGAAAGCAAAAGATAAGTGGAGAGGGCCAATGATGGCCCGTAGAGATGGATGGCATAAGAACAAGGAGCGGAGAGAGAGAGAGCAGGCTGGAGTGCTGAGGGGGAGAGCGAGTGAGTGAGTGAGAGAAGAGAAGAGGAGAGGAGAGGAGAGGCGAGGTTAGAGTGGGTACGAGGGACAGCAGAGAAAGAGAGGGAGAGGGAGGAGGGTTCGAGGAGGAGAGTGGGGAGGGTTGGAGGGGGAGAGAGGGGAGGGATGGAGAGGGAGAGTGGGGAGGGATGGAGAAGAGAGTTGGAGAAGAGAGTGGGGAGGGATGGAAGAGGAGAGAGGGGAAGGTTTGAGGGGTAGAGAGGGGAAGGTTGGAGGGGGAGAGTGCGGAGGGTTCGAGGGGGAGAGAGAGGGGAGGGATGGAAGAGGAGAGAGGGGAAGGTTTGAGGGGTAGAGAGGGGAAGGTTGGAGGGGGAGAGTGGGGAGGGTTCGAGGGGGAGAGAGAGGGGAGGGATGGAAGAGGAGAGAGGGGAAGGTTTGAGGGGTAGAGAGGGGAAGGTTGGAGGAGGAGAGTGGGGAGGGTTCGAGGGGACCAGGGCCAGCCGGAGAGAGAAGCAGGATTACACAAAGGAGCGCTTGAGAGGCTGAAGGTCAGAGATAGAAAGAGGGAGAGAATAAGAGCCAGCAGAGATTGGAGAGAGAGAGAGAGAGAGAGAGAGAGAGAGAGAGAGAGAGATGGAAGGAGGAGATGGGGATGGTGGTGGTGGGTGGGTGGATGCGGGCGGAGGCTTGCGTGAGAGTGGATCAGGGATGAGGGCGAGGACTGAGACAAAGTGCTCTTTGGAAGGCGGTGAGGAGGGCGGATTAAAGGACGGAGGGGGAGCGCTGGAGGAGGCCGTGTGACGGTGCGGACGGAGCCGCAGGGAGTGCCAGGCGGGGACATGAGAGAGACGGAGGGATCAGATTGTGCTGGTGGTCGCGGACTCGCGGTGGCCGGGCCAGCCGGTTGACCCCTCCGGCCCCTCGCTCACGCTGAATATAAAGCAGATTTTTTTAATAGTCCGCTGACCGTAGCGAAGCCTACGGGGCGAGTGTTTGCTTTGCGCGCATGTTCAACAACAACAACAAAAAAATGCCGCTCTGACCGGTCGTGTGGCCTTTTTGCGCGGAAATAGGAATGCGCGACACGTTGTTGTTCTTAGCAAGGCACGCGCGTAAAAAAAAAGAAAAAGAAAAACGCACGCGTAGACAGTAATGCAATTTGCTGCGCACAAGGACACACACGTAAGCGGCTCCCACCGTTAGCCCAGCGCGTGTCACACTCGCTCTCGTGCGGGCGACATTGAAGAGGAGCGAGGAAGTATGAGGTGTCTGTGGAGAACGCCAGCAGAATGCTGCTCAATAGGAGCCTTCCCAGGGGGGTGCAGAGGTGTCCGAATGAATTAGACAACAGGGTGTCTCTGCCCCCCCCCCCCCCACACAGCCCACCACCTCACCACACACACACACACACACACGCACGCACACACACACACACTCACACACACACACACACACTCTCTGTCTCTCTCTCCCTCACACACACACACAAACACAACCTCCAACAAACAAACACACACACACACCCACACACACACGCACACACGCACACCCACACACCCTCTCTGTCTCTCTATCTCCCTCACACACACACACAAACACAACCTCCAACAAACACACACACACACACACACACACACACACATACACACACACACACACACACACACACACAGAAATGCACAGTAGAAAAGACAATCTCAGGGTGGAGACTAGCAACACCAGATCTGTGAGCGGGGCTGCTGTTCAGCACAGAGGTGACGTACAGACACAGCACTCGCTGGGACGCTCGCCTGCAAACACTGAATCATACCGCAAACCTAAATCACCACAGACAGGCACCCAAAACAGACGCTACAAATACATGTTTGTACACACATACACATCATACACTTGCACACACACACACATATTCACACATGTATACACACACACACACACACACACACATATGCAAAAACGCGCACACACACACACACACACATGCACACACACACTCACACTAACATACACACGCACACACGCACACATACACACAAACACACACACACACACACACACACACACACACACACACACACACACACACACACACACGTATACACACACACACCTACCCACACACACTTGCAACTCAAGCATATTGTTAGCCAGTGGCTAAGACTCAGAACGGTGGCTTTATTGGTCCTGTGTGTATGAGACAGGGAAAAAGGAGGGATGTTGTTTTACGGCTTCATTATTAGTACTATAACCAGAGGGCCCTTGTGATGTCTCACTGCAATGGGCCAAACTGTGTGGGCCTCTGGAATAAGCAGTCTGCCTGAGTGTGTGTGCATACATGCATGTCAATGAGCATGCCTATGTGTGAAGATGTGTGAATGCACTTGCCACGCATGTGTGTTTCTGTGTATGTGAGTGGACTCGTGGGCATGGGTGTGTGTGTGTGTGTGTGTGTGTGTGTGTGTGTGTGTGTGTGTGTGTGTCTGTGTGTGTGTGTGTGTGTGTGTTTGTGTGTGTGTGTGTGTGTGTGTGTGTGTGTGTGTGTGTGTGTGTGTGTGTGTGTGTGTGTGTGTGTGTGAGAGAGAGTGTGGTTCCAGTACTGATGGACTGCTAAAGTGAGTTGCTCTGACAGGTGAGTCCATTAAACAGGCTAAAACACACACACCTCCTATGAACACTGTGACTAGGCCTGTGGCCTTTCTCTCAACTTCCTCCCTCCATCTGTCTGTCTCAATGTGTGTACCAAGGCCAGTGTGTGTGTGTGTGTGTGTGTGTATATATCTGTCTGTCTGTCTGTGTGTACCAAGGCCAGTGTGTGTGTGAGACAGTGTGTGAGAGAGAGAGTGTGTGTGTGTGTGTGTGTGTGCGACTGTGCGCGTGTGCGTGTGTGTGTTTGTGTCTGTCTGTCTGGAGATGGGATGGCTTCTTTGCCTGTGGACCTATGTGTCCCTGTGGAGTCTGCCTACAAACTGACAGTCTGGATGGCTGAGATTCCTCTGCATATTCTCCTCATCTCAGGTTATGGTGGCTTTCATGTCTGTGTACCCACAGCATATTCATGCAGGGCTTCCTGTCTAATTAATCAGTCTGATCTAATACAGTGAATGAAACTACACACGTTAGCTGTAATGTAATTGCCCTAAGGGAAACAATATCCCTCTTGATTAGGTCTTAGAACACTGAGTCACTTTCGACTCTTTATTTCAGCCGCCGAGCCAACATTAAAAAATTGCTTCACAATTTATCTGGCTACCCATGTGGAAAAAAAAAATCAAATGCAATGTGCCTTTAACAAAATGGCTTCAAGCCTTGACACTGAGCGAGGATGCTTTTGTTTTTCAAAAATTATAATTTTATGGATTGTTTACAAGGGTCAAGAGAGGTCAAGTTACCTCAGAGCCCCGCAGAGGAACATAAATCACACTGGGTAACAAGAGGTCTAACAATGATCCGTCACTAATCAGCAGCACAGGCACTTTCAAAGGCAAAACCAATCAAATTCAGAATATCCACACAACCCCCTACAACCCTGTTGCCTCTCAAACACATCTAATAAGGTTATGTAAAAACAACACATGACAAATTAGCCCAGTCCACAGGAGGCCATGCCAGGTCCAGCACTGGACGCTTATCGGCACACTAAAATGGCGCTAGGGGTGTAACGGTTCACAGAAAAACACGGTTTTGATATGCACCTCGGTTATGAAGTTACGGTTCGGTTAATTTTCGGTACGGAAGGCCTGTAGGTACTGCAAGCCTAAAATTCATGGATAATATTGCTGATGCACAATGGCAGTAGTATCTTGAAAAGGTGTCAAATGTTTTTGTTTGCCATTTATGCACTAAACTGTATGGTCCACCATTTAATATGTTTGAGTGCAAAGTCAAATTTCTACGGTAGTACTTTTTTGCTGGGTTCTGGTGGAAACTAGATGCATGCAAAAAGCTATGCAAAAAGCTACTTTTGTCAGTGGGTTTTCTGTACAGTGTGGTGAACAACCTACTGGTGTCCGAAACATGGTCCAAAGCCAAAAAAGTGTACTGATTACTGTTAAAGACTACATACCGTACACATCTGTATTGAACCTAACGTCCTGTACCTAAACG
Organism: Sardina pilchardus; assembly: GCF_963854185.1. Classification (NCBI taxonomy): domain Eukaryota; kingdom Metazoa; phylum Chordata; class Actinopteri; order Clupeiformes; family Clupeidae; genus Sardina; species Sardina pilchardus. The sequence goes on from NC_085004.1 coordinate 13,914,129, forward strand.
GTTCAGTACAAATATGTGTACCTTTACACCCCTACATGCCGCTGATTCCGAAGTCTTGAGGCAAACAGATGCCATTATGCATAGGACAGGGTTTAAAAGGTAGACCCGAAAGTTAACACAGGTCTTGGCAGAACTATGGGGGAGAGAGTGCTGCCGAATCATAGCCGCTTGGCCCAGCGCTGAGGTTTAATGGAGGGAGCTGAATTAGTGCTCAAGCAGACTGTGAAATGGCAGTAAGTGTTTCCCCCCATAGCTGCTATCAGTCAGTGCCGAACGGCTGCACTCCACAAAAACCAGCGACATCAATGAAACCTGCCAACAGGTGAGCAGAGAGGCCAGCGAAGAGAGGCCAGCTCAGAGAGTGTGACAAAAAAAACCCACAACAGGAGCCTTTGGAGAAAATACATGTGGCAGAAAAGTGGGAAAAGAGGCACAATTCTCACCATTCAAACCCAAACAAATGTGATGAGAGAAAAACACAGGATTCCTGCTGCTATCCTGTATTTGTATGGACCAGGCAAGTCAGACACACAAAGGTGGGGAATGGATGGAGAAAAAAACAACCTGCGGTATCCACGTGCAGACCCCACACACACAGCCTCCATATTTTTCTGCAGCGAATCAGTATTCCTCTTTTCAAAATCATGTTAAACTGACTCACTGCCTGAGCGGATGGCATGATGCAGTTAACCTATAGTGCACACGGGGACATAATCCAGTTGCTTCAACAAACACCGCAAATATAGCCACACGATGACTGCATTGCTCTTGCTGCCCGGAAGGTCAGACCCATCCGGGCTGTGAGTTACCATTCTCTGCCCGTGTACCAGCAGCGCTCATGAAAACCCTCCGGGGGGGGGGGGGGGGTGGAATGGGTGCATTGCATTTCTAAGAGCCATGGCATTAAGGAGACAAAAATTAAAACAAACATGTGGCAAAATAATTGGAGCTCCCCAAATCTGGGCTCCGGCAGCGGTCTGAAGGTCAGCTGACAGGTCGATAAGTTTTCCATGCCTTGCGTTTATTTAGAGCCAGAATTGCATCTGTTTTTAAAACGCCCTCGAAAGAGAAATACATTAGCATCCAAATGCATTTTGTTTACACCTTACGCCCATACTTTATGGATGAGCACCTCTTCCTGGATGCGTTTGGACTCGGATACGCAAACAGTTCAGACATGGACACCAACAGCGGTGGAGGAGCCAAAGGTCAGATATGAGCAGTGTGAACACCGTCTGATGCCAAAAGCTGGCATTTCACAGGAAATCATCTCCCTTTTCAGTACTGTATCTCGGCAGTGAAAACAGATAAGACTAGGTTAATCCTCGGGGGACAGACCACATTAAAGATGAAGCTGGGCACACAGAAAGGGAGGAAATCTACAGACGTATCATGCTAATCATACTAACCATTCCCATTCTTGAGTTCAGTCGCACTCTGTGGCTGAAGAACCTCAGCGAGGAACTATAATGGCGAGTGGAAGATAAGCGTTGTTTAAGGCGCTGTGATCGCACAGAGATATGCATCTGGGATGTACTTGAGCCGTGGCCCTCCACTCGGGAGGTGCAGGGATGTTCATCTGCTCCTCCCGCCGGATGCTAAATGGGAGGCGGAGACGGAGAAAGGGCACAGCTTGTCAAGAGGGATCTCCTTGGCTCTATTTTAAACCCCTGCGTAAGAAATATCACCAGGGTCACAGGGCTAACGCAAAACAGCCTCTAAGGATGGGAGCTGCCGCCCAGACAGTATAAACATAGCGTGGACCTCGGACGGCGTGGCAACAGCAGACCAGTCACCCGAGGAGCGTTTTATCATAATCCATCATGGGTGATTGTCTCATTTACAAGCCCACAGATGACATTTTAGACGTATAAAGGCTCGGTGGGACCTAGGAGCTGGTAATAAAAACAGAAGAGCACAATTTAATACCACAACAAAATGGCAGTGTCCCTACAACACTCCCGGTCTGGCTTCTGCTGGGATACATCTGATCAACCACAAACAAAAGATAAATAAATAAAACGTGCAAAATAAATAAATATAAAACTTCTGAATCTGGCAGCCAACAGCAGAACCTAACTGGGGAACGATAAACCACCTGGCATCATCCTCACATCAGAAATATCTAAAAATAATTACACTGTGGTTGAAACGCTGCTGTCAGTCGCATCGGCGCATTAGTGGATCACTGCATCGATAACACTCCTCTTCCAGCTGCCCCGCACTGTGCTCAGAATTCATGAGATCTTGGAAAAAAGGTGTGTGTATCCATTTGCAAGTTGGTCTGTGAAGGTTCATTATTTTTCCTACAAATGTGCCAGTGCATGTGTGTGTGTGTGTGTGTGTGTGTGTGTGTGTGTGTGTGTGTGTGTGTCTGCTTGTGCTACCTGTTCTGCCCCATTTTTCCACTTGTAAGTGTGTAGTTCTTCGACCTGTTTGTCTCCGACCGTGGATGGCCACTTCGGAGGTTTTCTTTTTAATAATTCAGTAGACTGAGTTTATAAATAAATCCCTGCTGGCTCCCAGACATCCTGCCTCTTCCCACCTCTCCTACTACACCGAGTAAGACCCCATTCACAGACACACACACACACACACACACACACACACACACACACACACACACACACACACACACACCACATGTTTTCCACACCTCCTCTGCCCCTTCCTCTCTCCCTCGTGTCCCTGTGATGAAGCGGGGGATTAGAGTGGTGTAGGAGGCCAGGAGACAGTGTGAGGAATGCTCCATCCCATTAAGACACACAGAGGAAGAGAGAACCAGAAAATGGGAATCAGACATAGATGTAGAGATAGAGCTGCTGGGGAGAGGGCTTAGTAGAGCATGCCCTTGGTAGCCCAGCCAGAGAGAGAGAGGGGGAGAGAGGGAGAGAGGGAGAAAGGGAGAGGAAGAGGGAGATATACAGAAAGAGAGAAGAGAAAGAGAAAGAGAGATACAGAGAGTGAGAGAGATGTTATATCCTTTCTTTTGTCACCACTGTGTTATTTGTAACACACTAGCTTTGGAAACACTGTACTCAAACAATCAGCACCCTTTGAATTTGAGAGAGAGCGAGCGTAAGAGAGAGAGAGAGTGAGGGAGATAGAGTGAGAGAGAGAGTGGAAGGAGGCACACATGACCGTCAACCCCACAGACATGGTTTTCAATCCTTTCAAGTGTAGCTGAGACAGACCATCTGAGGACCAAGACACCACACACAAACACAAACACAAACACAAACATAAATATGCTTAAGGGAGTTCACATGCACGCTCACTCACCCACCCACACACACACTGACACACACACACACACACACACACACACACACACGGACAGCATATCCATACATATGCACGCGGACACACACACAGACACAGACTGACGCGCGCACACACACACACACACGCACAACCTCCTAGCCCTCCATCGGCATCCTGTCTCTGGGGAACAGACAGTGGATTATGGCAGCTGAAGCTATCATGATAATGAGGAAGGAATGTTTCAGGAGGTGCGAACATGAGAATTCATCACAGAAACAGTCGCCATTCTGCACTCGACAGCAGATGCTGGTGTCTGCAGGCACACCAGATCCATTTTTAAAGAACATGGCAGTCCGCACTGAGCATGCCTGAATATGCATGTGTGCATAATATTAAATAAGATGCAGCCTGGTGAGACCACAGCAGTGAGAGAAAGAGAGAGAGAGAGCGAGAGAGAGAGAGAGAGAATGAACGAGTGAGTTAAAGGAAAAGAGCTCTCTTTAGACCACCCTCATTTACTGTACTGGCAAAACAAACAACAGACGATAAATGCTGTCCTGTCTGAGTGAGCTGACTGCTAATGAAGACTGGGAGGCAGGGAACGAGACAGGACCAGAGGAGCGAGAGGAAGAGAGCACAGGCACAGGATACGATGGAGAGCAAAAGCCTTGGACACAACCGGATAAAGCAGGAGCAGGAGCAGGAAGAGAGGAGGGCATGATGGAGGTGGAGGAGGAGAGGGATGAGAGGAGGAGAGGGGGAGGTAGAGGAGGAGTGAGGAGACAGACAGCAAGAGAGAGAGAGAGAGAGAAGAGGAGAGGAGAGATGTGTCAAAAAGAAGAGGTGGGAAGAAGAGAGGACGGAGCTGGACAGATGGGACGGAGACGAGTCCAAGGATAGCCAAAAGAGAGGCTGCAAATTCAGGAGTTAGCGGAGTCCAAATAGTGGATTCTGTTTCATCTTTTGGAGCTTGAAGAAATGACAGCTACTGAGATACCCTCAGGGTTGGCTGGTTAGCTCTCCCACTGTGTGTGCAAGTAGATGCAATGGTGTTTTTGTGAGAGAGCATGGTAGTGTGCTATGTGTGTTGTGTGTGTGTGTGTGTGTGTGTGTGTGTGTGTGTCAGCGTCTGTCTATGTGTCAGCTAACAATACAATCACTAAATTAATATTTTGCCTTAATAATAATGGGATATTATCATACATAAATGCCTGGTATATTCCAAATGAAATAGAATTTGACCACAGCACATCTAATTGAAACTGGGTGTCTTTGTTCATCGGCATTCTCCAAAAAATGGTTAGGGGAAAAATGCAATACTGCTGACCTGAGCTCAGCATTTAACAGGAAATAAAAACAAAATGACAGCCGGAATGAGATTCAGAATGGAACTTCGGCCATGCCGTTCCAGAAATCAAGCTGATTGCTTCTGTCAGGTTGACAGCAGCTTGGCAGACAGCAGAAAGGATACAGTATTACCTCACGAGGAACGGAATTTTAGTGAGCTTTTGGACATCCACCACCACAGCCCACAACAGACAGAACCAAGCATGAGGACGTGTTTGTGGCCAACTGGATTTGAGCCCGACCAACTAAAGAAATTAAAATGGCCATAATATCAAGTACCAAACTTGCTAAATAAATCCAATTTGGGAGGAAGGATACAAAAAAATTTAAAATCCAAGGTGACCTTCAGCATGAATAGAATGGAGTTGAGTGGTATACACTAATGACCTAGTTCTTTGAGATAACCGGTAAACACATCCTTGCAATTAAAGAGGTATATTGTGAGATGTCTTTATATATTAAGAAAAGGTGATACAGCTAATAGTCCTGTTGTAATCAGATGTGATTACCTCAGAGATGTGTTTTTTTCCCTTTTTAATTTTCTCACTCTTTAATTGTATTTCAGTGCTGGCTTCAGGACAGAAATCTTGTCTGTGTGACACCACTTAAATGTAATTGATTTCCAAGCCTGAGCTGTGTGTGTGTGGGGTGTGTGTGTGCGTGTGTGTGTGCCACACATGTGGATCACAGGCCCGCATAAAGACACGTCTATTTTCTTCTTTGCCAGTCTAGTGTTGGCATACTGAGGCAGACTGTCTGAGAAGCGCTCCGTCTCGCCATCTGTTCCTGGTGCTCTGGCTGCCTGTATACGTCAGCCCTGCCTCCACTCTCCTCTCTGCTCTCCTCCGACGCCACACTTAGAGAAAGGGGGGACGGTAAAGGAAGCATCTTACACCCCCAAAGTCTCCAAAAGCAAACCGTCCCCGTCGCCGTCCCCGTCTGCGCCTCTGTTCCCTGGGCCTCCGTCGTGTGCCTTTCTCTCCAGCTTTGTCTCCCCTTCCCTCTGATGAGCTTAGAGGAGGCTGTGCCTTGGGTCTGAATGGGAATCTGCTGGCGCCGGGGCGTTGAGGTGTCTTCAGCCGGTAATCCCACCGCTGACACCGTTAATGACGGCTTCATCCCGTCGCTTTGTGAGAGCTTCTTCTAACTCGCGCGCGCTCGTGTGCGGGCAGGCCGAGAGCCCGGGAGCCAGGAGCTTTTTTTTGTCGCTCGTGTGTGTAGAAACGCTCGGAGGGGAGGCCACAGATCCCCACACAATCACTTTCATTTCAGCTCCGTGAGAGAGAGAGAGAGAGAGAGAGAAGAGAGAGAAGAGAGAGAGAGAGAGAGACAGAAAAAAGCGCCAAAAAACAGCACAAATCTGGATGACCTCTCGAGGGCCGGGTCTGGTGGCCGGCATTTCATGCAGATTGGCACTCCAATCCACCGGCAGCTCGGCTTCCATTAGGACTTTCCAGCTGAAACGCTCGCAGAAATGATAGCAGTCACCACTGGACTGAACCCCTGGAAGCTCGCCCGGGGCGTCAGTGGAGGCTGAGACTTTCCTCGTACAAACATTAGAGGCAGCTGTGGGTGGGTAGGCTTCTGAAGCATAGCTGGAGAGGACACAATATCCTGTCGCCCACATCCCCCACCCACAAAAAAAAAAAAAAAAAAGACGACAGGTGGTGAAAATGGAATATTTAGAGACAGCCGGCAGTGAAATGCAAATGTGTCGCAGCAGGCAGCTTTGCGGAGACAAAAAGACCGATTCCAGAATTAGAGAAGGACCTCTCTGTTCTCGGAGAGATCTCGCAGAGAGTTGTAATTATGCCATGCTCAAATACAAGTGTGGTGTAGGCTGACCTGACCCTCCTACACCCACCCACCCACCAACCAACTGCACCCCACCCTACTCCACTGCTCCTCTCAACACCTTTGTTCACTCAAGTCAAGAGCCTGTTTGACCTGGTCCACATCATTGCTCTCACATCTAACCTTTGTCTCTCTATCTCTCTCTCTCTCTCCCTCTCTCTCCCCTTCCCTCTCTCTCTCTCTTTCTCTCTCCATGCATCAGCCTACTCAGACAGGCGTCTCACCAGCATTTGTACTGATGCTCCAGGTTGTGACTTTGGGTTGAATTCGAGAGGAACACGCCACTACAAAAGAGATTCCACAAGAGACCAAGCCACTTCAAAGAGGGCCACTTCTCCAACGCTCGCTCGCTCGCTCCATGCATCGCTGGATAAAGCGCGCATGGAAACGCATTTCATATTAGCAGTCTGCACAGCGTGAGCTGTCCCCAACCCCCCGTCGCTGCAAACCCCAACCTCCTGACCCTTGCTTATGGGAGCTCTTCCATTCCACGCATGACTTGTTGACCTGTCGTAATCCTACATCTACAGCATGGTATACACACACGCTCAGAACACACAAGGACACGCGCACCATCACTCACACACTAAGCCATTCGGCGCACATAAACACACGCGACACACACTCTTCCAGTATGGCGTGGGCTCTGCACAGAGAACGTGTACGGCATGCTCCTCCAGGTCCGCTAATGAATGTATGAAGATTGATGACACCATTTGCACGGCGGACCCCCCCCCCCCCTGTCATCTCGTGTTGATGGGAGGCCATCAGCCGGTTCATTTTGCCATCAGCCCCCCCATTTGAGAATCTGCATGCGTTAACAACGCAACGCGGCCATGACAAATGTTTCCTCAAATTGGCAAATATTACACATCACATAAATAACAGAATGCAAACCCGTACCACTCCAGACGATTCTGCCACACAAACGCCTTCCCCATTTCCTCATAAATAACGGTATGATAATTCAGAGCCCTTTCTCCTCCCCCTCACCTCCCCTCAGTCTCACTTTACGTCTACCTCTTCTTCCACCATCTCTATTTCTCTCTCTGTTTCTCTCTCTGTCGCCCTTTCTCTCTCTCTCTCTCTGTGTCTGTCTCTTTTTCTATTTCTATTTTGCTCTTTCCATGCACAGCCTCTAGAGACCTGAGCATCTATGAGCTGGCTGATTAAAAGCCACACTCGTGATCGCTCTCTCTCTCTCTCTCTCATGCACATACACACACACACACACACACACACACACACACACACACACACACACACACACACACACACACACACACATACACGCTCTCTCTCTCACTGTCTCAAAAACACAAGTTCCTATGAGGTGATGAGGACACACTGCTGCTTCTAGCCTCCTCCCTATCCTCCCCTTCCAGTCTCACCCACTTGTCACCCCTTAGCTCTTCCTCCCCCCATCCTCCTCCCCTCCTTCATCCAACCTCTCCCTAACCCCTTCTCTCCCTCCCTCTCTCTCTCTCTCTCTCCCACTCTCTCTCCCTCTCCCTCTCTCTCTCTCTCTCCCACTCCCTCCCTCCCTCTCTCTCTCCCTCTCTCCACTTTTGTGTGAGACAGCGGGGCGCAGAGCAGAGGGCTGCGCTGGCTCTTGGCTGATGAGTCACACCCATGGCCCGTGCTGATGAGGCTGTACTCTTGCTTCTCTGGGCTCAAGTGCGTCCCTCCGGCTGGGACCGGCGTGGAGGACACGATGCCATTAGTATTTCTCATTTGTTTCCCTCCCTCTGAAGTCAGATTGTCTTTTTTAGTAGCGCTCAGGTATGGCGGCGTATAATAGAGACAATTCCCTCCGCTGGAGATGGGTCTGTTTTGATTGTTTATCCGTGTCATTTGTAGATCAGTCGTGGGAGTATACGAGAGAAGGAGTGCAGTGGATAGCTAGAGAGATGGGAGAGGAGAAATGAAGGTCATACAGGAGCAGAGGAGAGGATGCAGACCAGAGGAGTAGAACAGAGGACAAGACAGGAGAAGGAGGAGGAGAGGAATGGACAGAACAGAGATGGGATGAGCGAAGGGAGGGAGAGGGGGAGAGAGGAAGAAGAGGAGAGCACAGGAGAAGAAGAAAAGCCAGGGGTCTGCACGAACCTCTCAGACACTCCACGTGACTCAGCCAGAGAGGGTGTTATGTAATGGAAAACACACACACACACACACACACACACACACACACACACACACACACACACACACACACACACACACACACACACACACACACAGACACACACACACACACACACACACACACACACACACACACACACACACACACACACACACACACACCACACAAACACATGCTTACATGCAAAAAGGTGCACACAATCAAGTCCTTGCTCCTTGACACCCAATGCACTCCCACCCCAATTCAGTTCTGCTCCATCTTAGTTAGCAGATGTGATGGTTTTATGGAGGCAGGCAAGGCTGTTCTGTTTGCCTGCCCAGCAGCTCACTTCAACCTCTGACTTCTAACAGACATAGTGCTCCAGTCCAGCCCTCTGTCATCCATTGCTCTCTCTCTCTCTCTCTCTCTGTCTTCTCTTTCTCTCTTTCTTTCTCATCTTCTCTCTCTCATTCTCATCCTCCTCTATCTCATTCGCTCCAACATCTTTATGACTCATTTTCCATGTCACATTGTATTTGTATTAAAGTATTTAATTTAAATTAAAAAAAAGATAGCCCATCCTTCTATTATCAGCTGTTTCCGAGCGTGCCACTAATGAGAATCCCACATTAACTGCCAGCCGCACTCGGACACTGGCCTCTGGGGCGCTTGTTCAGCTCGGCTCCGAGTCGCCGGGCGTGATACTGAGTGACAGCACGACGGGGGTTGGGAGGGGGGTGGACGGGTGAGGGGGGGGTAACGCCAGGCTCAGAGGCCATGACACACATTACACTGACGAGCACCCCGGTGCAAAAGTTGTGGGGTCGCTCGGTTGTCCTCGGCTGGATGCGGCACGGCCATTGATTCTGGTGAGCTGGCGATCTGAAGGACGCAGGTTCTCTGTGACGGGGGCAACTGTCATGACCGTCTGTCATCTGGACCAACCATCACATCACTGACCTTCGATCTGGATCATTCAATAGTGATATCCTGCCATTTCACATCACTCCTGAATTTGGTAATGAGAAACAGCTACCATGACAGTAATAAGCAGTTTATAGTATCATATCCCATTACACTCTTCTAAATGCACTTCATTTCCATGGATATAACAGCACGGCTGTAATTACATTCAGATATACAGTACATATTTGGCATGACCTATTACTCATAATGGCTTTGAATCATACACCACAACAATATATGTTACTGTAACTACAGCAGGACAGTTGCCATTACTTAATGCGCCGCGTGTGATGATTACCGGGAATCAAGGGCGCGGTGCATAAATCATTGGTCGGCAGTGAATAGGCCATCTCTAAATGGTGTTATGCCATCTCCGCGCTGTGGCTCCTCTCTCCTCACTCCAAATGGGCTGATCTCTGTGCCTCTCTCTCCCCATCACACCCAGGAGTAATGCCGCGGGATAAAAATACATCCATTTTAGACGGCTATTACGCACAGCACCTGACTAATCGCGCCTTTTCTCTCTCTCTCTCCCCCTCCCCCCCTCCCCCTCCTCCTCCTTCTCCCACACGCTTTGCCGTTCCTCAGAAGAAGAAAAAAACCACACACTGATACTCTCGTCTAGTCATTTACAGTCCATTATTTCTCCCTTTGTTTTTTTTTCACCAGACGTTCTATTAACAAGACCTTTGACAATGGGGCTGGATGTGGCTATTAATACGCAATTACAAAGGGCGATTATGAACCGTCTGTCTGGAAGAAGAGACACACATCCATACATAGGGTCAGAGGCACATCCCATCACACTCCTGTCTGCCCCATTCATATGCTCACCTCCTCTGCTCCTCCACGCACCAACACCCCCACCCCCACCCCCACCCCCACCTCCGCCTCCAGACCCACCAACAACATCATCCTGGCCAGCTCCGCCACAGAAACAAACACTCTGAGGTTATCTATGACCAGCGGCCATGCCACCAGATAGTCCACCCTCCAACATGACTTTTTTTTCTTGCCGAAGTGCTGAAGTGGACAACCCCCTCTGTGCTTGTTAACCAGATTTATATGCGCCGTATGGCTTGGCTGAGAGACTGTTGACCACTGAGCGTTGTGGCGATAAAAAGCACAGGAGGGAGGACAATATGGCCATGCTAACAAGTGCATTGCTGTTTTGTCAGGTCAATGCATTGCAACACTACGTCCAGAAAACTATAGCATCAAGAGCAAATACTGAAGTCTCAAGTTCATCTCTCTATTGCTGTGCATATACATGCCGCTAGGCCCTGTCACCCGGCAATTCCTCATAGGGAAAAAAAATCAAAGTGATATTATTGCATGTGAATGTTTCATTTATCAAGCTTGTAAACAAATCCATCAAAGCTCATACATTTGTATGTGGTCCCTGTGCAATGGCCAGATTACTCTAGCTAGAATGGTGACAAAACAAAAAAAAAGTCTTACATCTAAGCTTGTTTTCTCTGCTGTCAGGAGCAAATATCACAAAGTGCCTGCAGCACTCCGCCACCACACCAAGTCTCCGCCATGGCGTCTTGTGTGTAGAATGTTTTGTTTTTAGATTACAACAATAAATCTGACTCTAGACAGTCCCTTGTTTTTCATGTCAGGAAACATACCACACCTCACTGACACAATGTACTGGTATAGGACGCATAACAGGCCCTTAGCCTTTACTAAAAAGGGGACAAAACAACTTTTCAATCTCTTCCTCTCAAACATGGGCCATATTCTTTTTTTTAATCAACATCTGCTATGTTTGCTGTGTTTGTATGGCTACTGGAACACTGTAATTTCCCTTTGGGGATGAATAAAGTAGTGCAGTACAGTATCTACCTATCTATCTATCTATCTATCTATCTATCTTTCTATCTATTTATTATCTGACTGGCATGGGGGGGGGGGGGTCGAGGCTGTGTCTGGCGTTCGTCCTGAGAGCGGTCACTCTCTGGCTCAGCTCCCAATGATGGGGCTGCTCGCTCGCGTCTACCGCTGCCCACTGCCCAGACCCAGATGCCCACGTGGCTCCTCTTATCCGACAGAGACCTGACAACCCGGCCGGAGCTTGACCTTCTCCCCGTGTTTGCCTTATCACTCCACTACAACATCAGAGCCATGCTCGGGGAATTTTAATGACGCCAGGGACTCACTCGCGGCCGAGACTGTCTGTCCGTCATTCCAAACGCTGAATCCCAAATCCTTAAAGCCCCAAAACCTATTGCCTGTAGCTGGCACACAAAAACCATTAGGGCCCCGGCGGCTGCAATGCTTGTCTGTCTGGTGCTCAAGTTCACAGTTGTTGCTAATGCTAAAAAGATGGTGACTGGATGGGAGAGACTTAATCCTGGCTCTAGGCATAGACTATTTCAGGCCAATAACTCAAACACGTGCCAATCACCGATCACTCAGTCACATGTAAGCAAGTCAACATTCAGCGGCATTCTATGCAATTTGTTTTGCAAGAAGGCAGACAGTATTGAAGATCTTCAATGTCAAATCTGGTTCATGGCCCAGCAGATATGAATCTTGTTTGGAAAGATGTCATTGAGGAGATGAAAGGTCAGAGTTTATTGAAAGCAATGTTCTGGGGGTCCTGATGGGGTTATTTTCTTTCTGATGATCTACAATAACACTGTGATTTTCTGTGAAAGCTTTCTGATAAATGATCAAATGTCAAGACTAGCGGTAAATTATGTGGATGTTTACATTTAAAATAATATGTGTGAAGAAGTGAAGTGAAAGTCAAGATCCTCTTTTTCACATAAAGGTATAGTCTACAGTCAGCAACTCTGCCCAAATGGTTGTTGATATTTATTTTCAACCAAATTACAGCCAAATTACACCCTTGCTTTCCTTGTTCCTGAAGCAACATGTTGTTTGACTGGAATAATGAATGGCTCAGTCCAAACTACTTACCTCGTTTCCTATTTAGAGAAGCTGAACAGTGTAGGAACACCATTGTTGTGTGAGAACACACATGAAACAGACAGCTACATGACCATGAGGGCCAATTAGGGACGAACATGGCTCGAGTCTAACAGAAAGTGTATTAGATTAGAATAACAGACCTTTAAGAAACATGCTTGCTTGTTCTGGAGTTCCTTTGCCATCAACACAAATTTGTGAATTTAGCATTTTGGGAGCACAGCACCTATGGGATCACTATGTCTTATGGTTTACAGTTTTTACAGGTTACAGTTTACAGGTTTGATTTTTTTTTCTTGCAGGTTCATTGGCTTACAGGGGCAGTTACACTTAATTTAGGGTTACCTGCATGCATGCTAGCGGTCAGCTATTCATGTGAAGGTGTCTTGTACGCCTACAGCAACTTGGCTAACCTCACAGCCGCCCTGCGGGTCAGTTTATTATTACTTGGCTGGCTTGGCATATGCCTTTGTCTAATAATGCCTCTTTGAGACATAATGCATAGTTTGAGTCCACCTAAGGCTTAAGAGTGAAGCACAAAAAGTGGTGCTTTCACTCGTTTAATTCGGGTGAAGGGTGAATAACTGGCTGAAGAAGGAGGTTAAATGTGTTATTGCTTTGCACTGAGAACCAGCAAAACAATCCATCTCTCCAGCTGAATGGTTTCAGGGGTTATTCATCTGGGATGTATAGAGAATTCATGCTTAGTGCACACACACAACCAGCTTCGGCTCGCCCGTCCTTTGTACCACAAATCAACATATAATGTATTGGCTTTGCTGGGAAATTAGCTCGTAATCGGTTTAGATAAGTACAGTGCAAGATTCCAGAGAAATGTCCCGCTGAGTTTCCATTCAGACCAAGGGGAAAAGCTGCTTACTGTCATCACAATAATACAACTGAGATTAGAGAAACTGGGGTCCCCAGAGCCTCTGTGGCATCCTTTTTTCCCCAAACATTTTCTAACAAATTAACTAAATCTATTTTTTGTGCTATAAACAGGTTTTAAAATGTTTAGGGCGGGAGTTTGTAAAAATGCCAGAATGACTACTACTTATGCCTTGGAAGACCAGACATCTTGGACTTAAAGTATGTTATGACACAACATAGACATGTTGGATTAGTGCTATCTTTCAATTTAATAACGCAACTATATATGACTTTATACAGACAGAGAGTCTGTTCTGTCAATTCTGTCAAAGGGGCTGCTCTATCAAAGCACTTTGAATCGCACCTATGTATGAAATGTGCTATATAAATAAACTGCCTTGCCGTGCCTTGCCTTATCAATTCAATTTATTTCATGGCCATGTGCTTAACAATCCCAGGTAATGGTGTGAGTTCCCCACTAAGTGCCTGCAACAGCAGAAGTAGGTCATTATGTACAACAACACTGTGATGGTTCTTACCTAGACTACCTCTCCATGGTAACTTTTTGACTATATCAATTTAAAACAAACTGTTCCTTAGAATATCAAACCTCGCCTGGGTTTTGTGAGTATGGACATCGATTTCCTTTGCAGATAATAACATAAATCATATCATTGTATAATTATGGAAAGGGTTAATACCTTCCTCAAAATTCCTGATTCAGTTCAGAGGGTGAATAAATACAGAAAAATGCCCCCCACCCAAAACAACGCTGCTGACCGTTTAACATTGCTATTATGCCTGCTTGACTGAGATCAGACAGTGTGTCTGGTACACACCTAAATGTAGGCAATAGAAATGGCAGAGATGAGAAGGAATCCTCAGGCGATGAGGGAAAGATAATCGATACGTCAGTCTGTTAAATCACTGGCACAGGCATGCTCGATCTCCCCCCGCCTCGCTCCACCTTGAGATGCGCCGGGAATTTACAAGGAGAAATGCACGTGGAGAGGGAAGCACCGGCATGCGCGGGGAAACGGACCTATGGGCGCGACCGTAACCAGCCTCTGCTGTTTTACAAACATAACGGCACCGCCCGGTCTTAAATGCATCATATACGGATAAATAAGTAAAATAACTCCTGTTGCTAAGACATGCAATATAAGATAGGCTTACAATTATATCAGAGGATGCGTGTTTTTCCTTTGCAACCGCCACTGTTAATTTGCAAAAGGGAGATTCCCAGAGCGCGTTTTTTGGACTTGGTAGGCAAGTCACAGGTGCTACGATTGCATTCGCCAACCGAGCAGGAAACTGTTCACCACGCCACTGAACCTCTCACCAGCCGCAATTGCTTGTTTGAGAACAGTACGAATGGGATGTTAGGGTTCACCTCGTAATTCCAAAAACATGTCTCAAGAGTTGCCGTGAGAAGGGGTGAGGTAGACGGGCTATGGACAAGTCTGTCTCCCTCACCAGTGGTAATCATGCCCCTTGTGAACACAGGGGACAATACTGGGTATATTTCCTGGTAACCACTTGTAGACTGCTCGTCTATTGCCTCAATGTTTACGTTTGGACAAACTAGCGGGATCCTGGTCACGCTCAATAATGCGCACAAAAAGATAAGAGATTAGCACTCATTTACGCACGCGGGCCCGCACGCGCTGTCGCTCTCACACACCCTCTCTCTCTATACACACACATACACACAGAGAGGGAGAGAGAGAGAGAGAGAGAGAAGCACGCTTTCTAATAAAAGCAGTAGCCGCGACGCGAACACGCACGCACACACACACACGCACACACGCACACACACACACACACACACACACACACACACACAATGTAGGCTCGCCTTTCAAGGATGCATGGATGAGAATGTAATGACCTTGTCTTTACCCGCCAGTATGGCCTAAAGTCACATTGACATAAACACTGATAACTGCAAAGTAGCACAGGCAAGCATGTCAGAACAACAAGTGTACATTCACCATACAAGCAGGATCCAAGGACTCTACCCAGTAGTGTAATGATTATCACTGAAGAGAAATGCACTGTCTGTATCGCTGGGGTCATTGACGACACTGACACGATATGCATTAACGTGGGATATCAACTAGTCGTATTGCACTATTTTCAGCGCTGTGCAATCCACCAAGTGTTGTCATTGCAAGATCCATTGACCCCTGGCTTGTTTTGAAAGGGATGCAAAACATCTGCTCAGTTGTAGATACCGACACACACACTCTTAGCTATTCAAGGGCGTTTTTGCCAAACAAACCAAACAGTGAAGAAACAAAGTGGGAAAAGCTGCGCGTGTGTCTTGTCCTTACCTTTGTTATCCTCGTCCTCGCGATTTAGATGCATGACTGTTCACTTTTCACTTCAAGGTTGTTTGTAATTTATCTCCTCTCCATAAAATTCCCAGATTCTTTGAATAGTTTCGTGCCCGAGGATTGTGTTGCTTCTCCGCAAGCGATCGACTGTGCGCGCGCGTGTGTCTGAGCGTCTTCAGCCAGTGTTTCGCTCGAGCAGGTAGTCAGTCAGTGATGTTGCTCTCTCCTCCTTCCCTCCTCCTCTTCCAGCTCCCTCCCTCTTTCCCTCCCTCGCTCTCTCCCTCTTTGCTTTCCTTGTCTTTTTCTCTTCAGTCTCTACAGTCGATGCATGGGGTTGTGACAGGCAGCAAGGAGAGAGGTTTTGGTGAGGAGGCAGATGAGTGATGGGCAAGGGTCTGTCTCGTGTGTGATCGTCGGCAGCTGGAATCATCAGCTCATGTCCCCGCCAGATGATTGCACGAGCCATTCATTGGTTTGCCTTCATTGCAGCGCGTGCCTCTCCCCCCACGCATCCAACTGGATCCCACTGCTCAATTGATCAGTCTGGTCGCCTCTCACGCTGGATGTCCTCATAACCACACAGTGCTCGTTTTCAGCAGCCAGCCCTGTGGTCATTTTCTCATTCTAATTTGATATTATCTTAAAGTCTGAGAGATTATATAAAACTCTGACTTGACATTTACTGACATTTGTCACAGTTTAGCCCAGAGGTCTCTCACTTGCTTGTTCAAGACTCACTGAATGGGCTAATAATTTGTATTCAAAACAAGGGATGGAGGTCTTTGTGGAAATATTTTCTCTGTTGCTCTCAAGAGAAGAACAATAAACTGTCATCTGTGGTATGTTATTATTTTGCCTCTAACAGACATGCACACACATGCACAGCAGTGTTTTAATGGAGAAAAGCTAACAAATAAACTCATCACTGTAAAAATAAAAAGATGGGTTTTTTTTGTTCTAGATATTTACCTTCCCAATTTCTCTATGTGATAGCTTTATCAATGTAGATATCATGTCGTTTTTCTTGGGCAGGGCAGCACAGCACAGCGTTCTTATTATATCATCAGACCAGAAACAAATGAGAAAGTTTTTGAAAGGCATAAAGTACACACAAGTAGCCCAGGATAGTCACATCTCTGGCTATTTTTGTAGCCCTCCTATCTTAGGTAGCTTAACCTTGAGTGTTGTGTTCCTGTAGCCAATGACACCTCCATGAGATGGGAGATAATATGCTGGCGCTCAGAGCAACTGGCTGTGTGCCTCGCCCTGTATCGCTGGACGCATTTGGCCTAAAGATATCACTTTCTCCTGCAGTCCAGTTATCAGTTGGACTGACTGTCTGATTTCCTCAGTCCCCACCCCCTTCCACCAACACACCCACCTTATTCCTTTTCCCTTTCTACAGTGCCATCTCACTTATCTTACCTTCTGCCCGTCATTACAGGTGTGTTACTTATGCAGATACACAAATGTGTTTTTCTACAACCTTGGGTGGGTGATCTGTCTTACACACAAAGGAATGTCCTCCGGGTCATTTTCATAGACATTTTCCATATCTAAATGTAATTAGTGCCTATGCCGTGCCCCCCCCCCCCCCATACACACACACACACACACACACACACACACACACACACACACACACACACTCTCTCTCTCTCTCTCTCTCTTGCACCGCGTCTGAGTTGAATATTCATCAGTCCGCCTCGTTGTTGCCTCTGAGCTCAAGTCAACAAGCAGGCCTTTCATCTCCCACTGTTTT
>NC_085004.1:13936598-14021598 GCF_963854185.1 Sardina pilchardus
CAGTCTGCCTGAGTTCAGCCTCATATCTCCCAATGATGTGCAGAATGCCAATGTCTTAAACTACAGATCTGCTCTGCCAAGGATGCTATTGGAATGTCATCATGGGTCTTTAGCAGGCAGGAGGCGGAGGATGAGCTCCCCCATGCCCAGGAAGTAGACCACCTGAGCGATGCCAAATAAGGGCGCGATGACCAGAGCACGGCAGTATGCACCTTTCAGGAAGGCAGAATAACCCTCGTGATGTAAGATTTACCTGATGTTGTGAAAGTTGATTCAGAAAGAAAAAGGGATTAAAAAAAGGGACAGCTGACAAAGTGTATGTCCAACCAATGGTGATGTATAAATACACACACAGAGAGAGAGAGAGAGAAAGAGAGAGACACACACACACACACACACACACACACACATACACACACACATACACACACTGTTCAGATGGGCGAACAAAGGGAAATAGATGACAGAGAAAGGAACGTCCCTGCACAAGAGAAAACAGGATCACAGTGGCATGCACAATGTGCTTGTGTGTTTGAATCTGTGTGCATGGGAACATGGCCATGCATGTGTGTTTTTGCTCAACCTTAGTACGGTGGCTCCAAGGCCTTTGTACAATCCAGTGATCCCTTTCTGCTTCAAGGTCTTTGGTGAGCTGAAGGGCTGTGGGAGACTTCGGTCTCAGACCGTCCAAAGCAGCCTGTCCCCGTGCCTGTGCAATCACCCTCCTAGAGGCCTCTGCGAATCACACAGCAGCATCAGCCCAGCATCATCAACATGGGACAAGACGGAATAGCAATGCATGGTGAGAACATCAGCTGGTCTCCCTCTCACCTATTCGACCAGCATCTTGTAGCTGAATCTTCAGCATCTCCATTGGGGTGGCAACGATGACCTGTAGCGCGACATTTACACTGATATCACTCTCTGCACAGCTGCAACCAGGGCTCTGCGTTCATCACTGCAGATAATGAGGACACTGGCACCAGGACTGGACTAGGTTCGTCGCAAAGCCATCTGGCGCTGCAGTGTTGCTTAGAGCCACATGGGGGCAATAGGGAAACACAATGTCATAACTCACCTGGCAGGTACCCACCAGCATCTCGCGCAGAAGAGTTAGTTTCTGGCTGGGGGGGGGAGGATGTGAGGTAAAACTGAGAGACATACTTCACAACTAAATATTATCGACAAGAAACTGGTCATTCGATGCTCTTTTTTTTTTTAACCCATTTTCACATATTATGAGTCCAATTCAAATATGCAAGTACAGAAAGAGAGAGAGACAGAGAGAGAGAGAGAGAGAGAGAGAGAGAGAGAGAGGTGGCAAAACAGACTCATACACAAGCAGCTTTAAAAAGTTAATAATTCACCATGTTCGGCTCAGCAGAACAGTCAATAATTCAACAGCCTGGTTTTAGTTGTCATGGAGACATACAAAGATGGTCCAAAGATAGTGCAAGAAGTAACAGTGTGGGTTTGTGAACAATCAAAACTTTCCAAAACATTTGCCAAAGACCTAATGATACACTTACTTCCTGAAATAAACAAGGTCTATGTTTTGATGTGGCTCTCGTGTCTAAGCTTGTTAAAAATTCAGTCAATACTGTAACTTCATATTACAATGCTTAAAATCAATGACTGTATGTAGAGATGGACATAGTGGCTCTATATACAGCCATCACTTAAAATGAATAGTGTTGCTACAGGATTCATCCTTTACAGCATAGTGTACTGTCACGTACCCATTCTTGGAAAGTTGTTGTCAAATTAAATCATTAGCAGCCAGCTTCATGGCTTTCTCTGGGGTGACGAGGGCCAGATGCAGCACCTTCAAATGATTGAAAGCACAATCGCAGCTGACTGAAAGCTCAGGATTTTGTTGTATGTGTGTGTGTGTGTGTGTGTGTGTGTGTGTATGGTCAGATTTTGTTTAGAGGAATAGTGATATGATAGTGACAGAACTTTAAATTCTGTTTTCTATTCGCTAAAACTTACCTCTCTACATACCAAAGTAACCGTCTGAGCGAATGGTTTTGATAAGGCAATCTGATCTAAGAGGCATGGTAGAAAATATTTTCAGCAGAATGAGGCAGAAGTACTTCTATATACTGTAACTCACTCTCTGTACTGCAGATATAGCTTTGAGATTAAAACAGACAGACTGGACAGCACATCAGCATTCTAAACCAAAACAATAAACAAGCAGTTGATTAAGTGTGTGAAACTGTTAAATGGAAGAAAACACTTTAAAAGTTGCTACTGATAAATATATTACAGGATATGTCTCAACAACTGCTTGATTTTAGGTGATCAATCATAAACATTTTGTAGGAAGGCATCAAAGTCAAAACTATTCCAGTGAGATGAAGATCTGAAGAACTGTCAGAACGTGCATAAAACACAGATGAGCACATTTTCCCTGTGTGCTTCCTGGTCAGATGTGCATTGCATTCCAAGTTAGTGAATGTGAACGTTTTTAAAAACACAGAAAAGCTGTCTGTAATCCTAGAAATTAATTTTGAAATATAACCTGCAAATGTCTCTCAATAAATCTCCTATTATGCAACTTTTATAGAGTTGGTAGTGATATTTGCCCCTTTTTTATCCATTCATGGTATACATCATGATAAACATCCTTGGCTCCAATGGAAGACATTGCTTTAAATGTAATTTCCATCAACTTCATGGGAGTAATTTCTGAAACCGCCTTAAATAGTGGGTGAGTTGGCCACTATTATGTCATTACTATGATAGTTAGCGGTCCAATTAGTTGCTGAGGTAATCAGTCTAGATGTTGGCACACTTAGAATAATTCAATTAAAGGTGTTTACAGAACTCTTCATAATGTCGATTTCTAACTATTGAGGTTTTGCCCACCCACATGCTGCTGTAGAGACGAGACCCATTTTGTTGGTTCTGGAGTCTAGTCTTAGCCAAGTCGATGGGAAATACACAAGTAACTCCAATCAATCCAGCAATCCCCCCCATTTATTAGCTTGGCAGGCAAACTGAGATAGAGAGAAATAGAGAGAATGAGTAAACAATATAGGCCTACTGGTAA
Organism: Sardina pilchardus; assembly: GCF_963854185.1. Taxonomy (NCBI): domain Eukaryota; kingdom Metazoa; phylum Chordata; class Actinopteri; order Clupeiformes; family Clupeidae; genus Sardina; species Sardina pilchardus. The sequence continues at coordinate 13,939,657 of NC_085004.1, forward strand.
ATGAACCATGGAAAACACAATAAAAATATATAAAGTAAAGTAAACATTGTGAAAAATACTACCTGATTGTGTAGTCAGCCATCAGTTTAACTGCAGCAAAGCTCCCCCAGAAGCTGTCAGTTAGTCAACCTGACAACCAGCACACCATATTTGTGTCAGGTCTTATTTGATCTTATATTGAATACTGTACACAACAGTGTTGCAGTGTTGAGAGTTCACACATGTCTAGTCTAAGAAAAGCAATAACATGAAATAAGAAGCACAAACACTGTATAAAAAGCTGTAGGATGAAAAGCAAATTGCAATCAGTGTGTGAGAGTTTGCGTTCTATTTCTATCGGACACTTTCTTTAACCTCATGGGTTCCTTTTAAAAGAATTTTGAGAAAACACTGGCATCATTAACGGGATCAGTTGTTTCCAGTTTACAGCGTACTTTAATTTGATCTGGAAATTTCATTTCTCTGTGACATTACTGTCTTCTATTGCCTCCTTGGGGCAGGGAATCTGAGGTGAATTGGGTATTAGAGCCTCTTAATGTTCCATGAGCCCTGTAAAATGACCCATCTCTTAGAAAAGGGCAATTATACACACTCTCGCCCCACCCCGTGTCTCATCTTGCAATTCTGCCCCTGCTCCTTTCTTAAGCTCCCAATATTGAGATTCATATCCTTTGCTTGTAAGTGGGTGGTTATATTGCCTACACAACAGTGCTTGTACACCAATATCTGCCCAAGAGCTCATAATAAGTGTAAATATGGAATGGCGAGGAGTAGCAACTCAGTGAAAATAAATCACTTAATGATAATATGTGGGTAACATATCAGGGCTGCTTCACACAAATATGCAGTATCTTAAACACAACCGACATCATGAATCTTAAACACTGTGGTACAGTAACCACAGCAACCAACTCTTCTCAGGCCCTAAACTAGCGCTACAATTACCATGGTAACCAATCATTGAGAAAAAGCAAAAGTTGTAATACTTTTTATGTGTATCACACAAGAACATGTGCACTCGTAAATAAACACATAAAAAATACATAAATGTAATCTACCACTCAACCACAGACTACACAACTGAAAATATTATAGGCCAAATTGCTCTACTAAATTATAGAAGGTAGCCTACACCATCTTTCTGTGATAGCTGCTTGAGTGATATATGAGCTCTCTCTTCTCTTCTAAATCCCATTTTCCACATCTACCTCATTACAGCCCTTTCCTTCTCCAGCCTGAGTGAGTGCTCCTTCCTGTCCTCTGTATCAGCAGATTTGTAACAATATACTGGTGACCTAACCATTGGTTTTGTTTCTTAAATAAATCAGGCTGTGCTTTGTATATCTCAGAGTCAATGTAGGTTCTCTGTGTCCAAATAGTAGGCCTAATAACATTCAAACAAGACTGCTGATTTTTTCCCCATGCATTACGGTATCTGAAATTATGAAATGCTAAAATAGTGAACACGCAGAACCATTTCATTTGACTGAGTTTCACATATTGATTGTGTTTATCAAAGAGAAGGCATTTTAGTGATCAAGCGCATATCATAAAGTCATACAAAGGAATAAGAATGATTCCCAATACTGAAAATTGTATGTGTTTGCCCTGAATTGTATTGCAATGCAATGTGTCTGTTTTCAGGCACCATAATGATGAATGATGTGCACTGCTTGAATGAGAATCACATTGGTTGGTTGAGAAATGTACAACATTAAACAAGTATTTTTGTGTTTTGATCATTTTCATGGTGGACTATGGGATAATTCAGTGGGATAATCATAATATGTATGCAGTTATCCTCAAAACATAAGTAACACCCAAATTATAGTGAGAAAACAAGCAAAATGCCAAATGAAGGAAGACAATAAAGAAAACAGTCTTACTTGATTAAATGGTAGGCCTATGCCCCTGCACACCTTTCACTTTTGTTGTTCACATCCCCACTTATCTCCCACTCTCTTGCTCCCTTCCTCTTTTATCATTCTTAGTCAAGTCATTGGGGGGCAGTTTTGGGTTAGGGTGTGTGTGTGTGTGTGTGTGTGTGTGTGTGTGTGTGTGTATGTGTGTGTGTGTGTGTGTGTGTGTGTGTGTGTGTGTGTGTGTGTGTGTGTGCGTGCGTGCGTGCGTGTGTGTGTGTTCGTGAGAATGAGGGGTATTATGTTTCGACTAAAATGCTTGCACTCACACAATACAGAAGCTTGAAAGAGTTCTGAAGGAGTGTCCAGTCTAAAGTCTGCCCTGAATAGAGGAATTGTTTTGTTCAGTTAATACTCAGCTTTGAGACAGAGATAGATAGATAGATTAGCCTACTTGTTGTCTATGTTCATTTTCACATAGCCTACTATCAACCATGGTTTAGAATCAAACTATTTAGTCCATTTGTTCAATTAGAAATCACACACACACACGCACGCACGCACACGCGTGAACATAATAAAAAGAGAAAGGCTATTTAGCAAGTCTCATAAAATGCAGGCCTAAGGTTCACAATCTTGCTCTCATCTAAAATACGCGTGCGCAATAAAATTAAAAATGACGCTATCACAGACAGTTTTCTCAACCAATTGAATTTCACCAAGGCCCGCCTACTTAAAGTTCTTCCGTTTTCCAAACCCGTTCTACTTCCTTTCCGCCCGTACGAGCTCTGCCGTGAACACACGATACCACGCTGTCTTAAAGTGAGTCTTGGATTAAGTCTTATTTTGTGGATAGCCACCACTGAAAACTAATAAAACGATTGAAGCAACTGTGCATTATACCATGTTGTAGTAAATATCAAAACAATATTCGCCTGAATCAAGAAGTTTGTTTATTTTTCGAGGATGCTAACTTGGGTCTGCTAACGCTAATTTACAATACCATGTGTGGCCGAGTCGTATTTCATGTTCTGGTTGCCTGACGTGGTCAGATAGTGGGGAAACCCGTGTTTTAACATTTTATGAGGCGTTAACGCACTTACACCCTTATTGTGGTGGTATTGTATCATAATGTAAAGCAGCTAGTCAACTGTGAGGTAAGAGTGGTAGTTAACACTAGGACGCGATTAGGTTTGCTAAAACGTGTAGCAGGCTAATGGTGGTAAGTAATTTCTGTATATTCTATCTTGACTATGATTTCAGGATGCGTTACGTAGCTGCATACCTGCTCGCTTCCCTCGGAGGCAAGGATAGCCCAAATGCCGCCGATATCAAGAAAATCCTTGAGAGCGTTGGCATTGAGGCCGATGACACACGTCTGGAGAAGGTACCTAGCTGCTATACTTAACCACAACTTCATTGAAATGATCAGGCTGGTTGGTTTGATGTGTTCATATCGTATTGCAGAAACCTTTTAAATGTTGTAATTGTGACTTAATTCTAACACACGTCTGTGATACCAGTTGGTACTACTGACAGTTTGTACTTAAAAGGTGTATTTAAATCTAGGCCTTGTACATACTGCATACGCAATGGCTGTTGCTCATTGGCAGTGTTCCGGATGATGACTGTGATGAAGCTTAAAATGTCCCTTATGATCACAGGTTGTCTCTGAACTCAGTGGCAAGAATGTAGAAGAGGTGATTGCTCAGGGTAAGTTTGTTCACATGTGTCTGCATACAAATACAAAGCTAATATTTAAATATGCATTTCCAACTTACTTGACCGCTCACTGCAGATTGTTTTTGTTTTAAATACTGTTAATGTGTCTTGCCCCACAGGCTACGGTAAACTGGCCAGCGTACCCTCCGGAGGAGCTGTGGCGGTGGCCGCCTCTGGTGGTGGATCTGGTGGAGCTGCTGCCCCTGCTGCAGGTCAGTTACCACAACTTCACTGGGATGAGGGATGCTGTTGCACTTAATGCGAATGATTATGTTCTGCTAGTTCCTGATGGAGACTTTGTTTTCTGATTAAGTACACCAGTGTTTACAAGTGAAGTTGATAAATACCACATTAGCTTGATTTGAATGGGTATTAAAATTAAGACCTTGTATTCTAAGACTGAGCAGGAAATGTATCTCACTATTGCCCTCAAAATTCATGTACCCTCCTGTCATCACTTGCTATTGATGTCATTAGTTTGTGACTGGGTGGAACATTGATAATGTAATGAGTAGCTGTAACATGTCACAGGTGTGGCGACATTGTTCACATGGTACTTCCATATCCTTTCAGTCAGTGATCACATGTAAAGAGCAAGGTCTTTTCACACACCCCCCCCCCCCCCCCCCCATCTCTGGATAATCCTATTCATGGGTTACATCAGGTCCCTTGCTACCATGTAGTCTGCATTCATAAACTAGGGCCCCGATTTTACACACCGGTGGCAAGGGACCTGATGAAATCCACGAAATGTGTGTTTCAGTGCCAGTTAGGTTGATGGCAGTTAGATTGATTTTGACAGCATTGCTCATGCAATGTGGTGTGTGTGTTCAGTGTGTTTTCGGTTTACGGAAAGCTCCTGTAAATCCTGTCTAGCAAATTTGAGTTTGATCTTTTCCCCTGTGGTTGCCCTGTGACTGACCCTGTCCTTCTGTCCACAGCTGCTGAGGAGAAGAAGGAAGAGAAGAAAGAGGAGTCTGAGGAATCTGAGGATGACATGGGATTCGGACTCTTCGATTAAACTTCTTTGGACTAAAATAAAATATTTGTACAAACTCCCAGACTCCATTCATTTTTTTTTTTTAAATGGTTACTCAACCACATCAGTGGTTTGTATGCCCTACTCTGTATATTGATTTTGATCAGTTCACCTAGTCAGAGTGAAAATCAGTCGGCATGCCTCCTTAGTATTTTGGGGTCCACGGGTCATGGAATTTCTGTAATATCGTCTTTTTGGAAAGTCTATTCCAGACCTTGAAAGTCAGGTACTTTTTGCGTATTTGTGGCAAAGTCATCAGTTGTGTTGTAGGGTTTGTGTTGTAAATTATGTTAAATGTTTCATAACATTTGGTTATGTTTTGGTTATTAGGTTTGCTGCTCTAGTAGTTGTGGTTAACCCAACTTTGTATCTTCATGCCACACCACTGAACAAAATATTCAGTCTACAGTTGACTTTGGACTTACAGAAGAAGTAAATATACACCCTACAGCAAACTGACATGAAAGGTGTGTCCACTGTCAATTAATGTAGTGAACTATGATAACCATACTGGATGTCTAAATAGCATGCATCTTGGTATGTCCAGTCCACTGATTAAACAGATAAAGCTTCCATAAATGCAGGTATATTTTATTCAAACACATTCTTCTGGCAGTCGGGTAGTGAAGATGACCGATTCAGTATTGGTCAGGGAGGCCTGCAGGTCTGAAGTGGTTTGGATCGTTTCCTTCACGGCCATGGCGATTGGCCTCCTGATCTGCTTCAGAGTCTTCATGCCCCCGGCCGCTATTTCCTTGCCATCCTTCACGGGAATTACTGAAAAGAGAAGGGTACTGTATATTTAATTGAGAGAAATAAACAGAATTCATCATTGCTCAATTTGTATTCTGATCAAATGGCTTTAACTTTGGAACTAAATTATTTTAAGAATCACCTGATCACTTCAGCTGCCCATTTGCCACCAGGACCCCTTTGGGCAGCGTCATAGTTTCCCCGGGCATGGAAGTACTTGTCTGAGTCTTTCCAGTTGACATCCTTCATGTCCGAATAGGCACGCCACATGTCCCTTGCCCCTGCAATGTATTGAACAGAACAGGACTGTGACAGTTGAACTTCCACGGCACTGAATAAAATAACTGCATGCAGTGCATCATAAACATGGCGTATAGACCTACGCTACTATCCTTACAAATGAGCAGAGATACACATCAAGGGCTTACCCTGGATAGCCTCCCCTGGAAAATTGTACCACTGAGCTTGAATGACAGCTACAGAAGCCAGTGTAGCCAGGAGCAGCCTCATCTCTGCAATTTACTGCGAGAAAACCCAACAAGAAGTCAACAACTATAGGTAAACACTACAATTCTATTTTAAAGCTGAGAGCGTGGAGATGTTATAATGTAAAATGTTTTTTTTCCATCTGAGAGCAGCCTACTTACAGTTCTTGTGTTCAGAGAAATTTGATTTCACGGGTCGCTCTCTTCCACATCGGAATAGTTTGCCACTTTATATAGCCCTCAAGTTTGGTAGGATTGGGTAAGGGTTGGAATTTCCAGGAAAAAAATTGTTGTCTCTGACGAAAGGCTCTAATACGCTATAATACCTGTCGTGCAAATAGCTCATTGCAGTAACAATCACTGAGATCTCAGTGATTGTTATTGCAATGGGCTATTTGCACAACAGGTATTATTAGCGTATTAGCCTTTCGTGCAAGTATAATCCCGTGCGAATAGGGCTGAGCTAGGAATAAGATGTCAGATGTCAGAGACAACAATTAGCCTACCTTTTTTTCCTGGAAATTCCAACCCTTACCCAGTCCTACCAAACTTGAGGGCTATATAAAGTGGCAAACTATTCCGATGTGGAAGAGAGCGAAATCAAATTTGACGGCATTCTTATTATCACCGGACGTCTGTGTTTGGCCTATACAGTCATTTGCGGCGGAATTTTTACTTTACAAATTACATATACATTCGCACGGGACTATAGATCAGGCACCTGAGGTTGAACTGTGAACATCTGGAAATTCCCTGTGTTTCAATCAGAATTTAGGCTAAATGTAAAATCAATAAGTTCATTAAGTTCATAAGTTCTTCAGGGCTGACATCTTTCTAAGGGGACCTTTGATTTTCTAAAGCATACATTCCAAATCCAAGATTCCTGGTTATGAACACATGCCTGTTTACAATCATTGCCCAATATCCAACAATCTTCTGTCTTCACTCAGCTCTCTGTCCACCTGGAAGGTTATAGGCACCATATTGTATATTAGCCTACTCATGCTTTACCCCTGAACAAAATATTCAGTTAACAGTTGATTTTGGAACTGAGAATAAATAAACACTTGACAGCAAACTGACATTATAAATGTTTGCACTGTTAATGAATGTTGTGAACTTCAAAAATATAAATGGCATGTGTGAAAGTTTGGGCTCTCTTCAACTTGAACAAATTGAAGGACATTAACTTGTTGAGACATTTGACAGCTCATGACATGTCAATACTTCATCTTGACGATCATCTGGTTTATGCCATTTCTAAGCTTCCCCTCCAACATTGCCCTGTGCCTATTCAGAGGGCACTTTCCCCACATGTTTTGGCCTACTATCAAATGCTTGACCTATTTAGAAAGCTGCATCTTTCTTGGGAAATAATCCAAAATAATTGTGTCAATTACTTGCACAGAGTTACAGAAAGTAGAAAATATTTTTTCCCTTTCTACTACAAACATCTTTGAACTGACTTCATTTCAGCCCTTAGTCACTTGAGTCACTAATAAACATCTATGTGATGCCAGTACAACTGCAGTTTTACTGAAAAAGGTGTAGATGAAGGCATGCCTTGTAGCCTATATACACAGTGGCTGTTGCTCTTTGGTAGTAGGCCATTCTGATTCTGAAATCTGAATGATAAATGTGATGAAGCTAGAAATGTCTCTTATGATCAGGTTGTCTCTGAACTCAGGGGTAAGAAGAATGTAAAAGAGTTGATTGCTCAAGGTAAGTTTGTTCATACTTTTGTCTGCAAAAAATATAAAGCCAATAATATACATTTCCAACTTATCCAACATACACTTAATCAAATTCCATGATAATCCATGGTCCATGGGAACCCTGAATACTAAAGGCTGAGCCATACTGACTGATTCTTTCGCTCTGTCTAACCACTGTGACTGTGACCACTGGTAGACTGCGGTCAAATCGATAGGTCATACAAACCACTCCTGAGTAAACATTTTCAAAAAATGAAATCAAGTCTCAGAAATGAGAGTTTGTACATATACTTTATTTTTAGTCCAGACGAAGTTTCAAGAGTCTAAATCCCATGTCATCATCAGATTCCTCAGACTCAAGTTTGTGACAAGACCTTTATGTTTGATCACTGACTGAATTAATCCATTCAGTACCATGTAAACAAGGTCTACGTACCTGACATCTTATAGCTACATTATCAATTGCAAGAACATGTCAACATAAAGTCTCAGAATGCACCTTAAAATGTTAAGTGTCATGGCATATGGTATACCATACTAGATGGCTGTATGTCTAAATAGTATATACAGTACATCTACCGGTATGGATTTATGTTCAATGCAATTTTTTTAATAGACACTGATTAAACAGACAAAGCTTCAAAAAATGCAGGTAATCTATTTTATTCAAACACATTCTTCTGGCAGGCGGGTGAAGATGACTGATTCAGTATTTGTCAGGGAGGCCTGCAGGTCTGAAGTGGTTTGGATCGTTTCCTTCACGGCCATGGCGATTGGCCACCTGATCTGCTTCAGAGTCTTCATGCCCCCGGCCACTATTTCCTTGCCATCCCTCACGGGCATCGCTGAAAGAGAAGGGTTTATTTAATTGAGAGAAATGGACAGAATTCATCAATGCTCAATTTGTATTCTGATCAAATGGCTTTAACTTTGGCTTTGAATTTTAAGAATCACCTGATCACTTCAGCTGCCCATTTGCCACCAGGACCCCTTTGGGCAGCGTCATAGTTTCCTCGGGCATGGAAGTACTTGTCTGAGTCTTTCCAGTTGGCATCCTTCATGTCCGAATAGGCATTCCACATGTCCCTTGCCCCTGCAATGTATTGAACAGAAGGACTGTGACAGTTGAACTTCCACGTAACTACATTCAGTGCATCATATACATGGCGTATAGGCCTACTATCCTTACAAATGAGCAGAGATGCACATCAAGGGCTTACCCTGGATAGCCTCCCCTGGAAAATTGTACCACTGAGCTTGAATGACAGCTACAGAAGCCAGCAGTAGTGTAACCAGGAGCAGCCTCATCTCTGCAATTTACTGTGAGAAAACCCAAGAAGAAGTCAACAACTATAGGTACTAAACACTACAATTCTATTTTAAAGCTGAGTGTGTGGAGATGTTATAATGTAAAATGGTTGATTCGTCTGAGATAGCCTACTTACATGTATAGGTCTTGTGTTCAGAGAAATTTGTTCTCACAGGTCCTCCAATGTCTCTTCCACACCAGAATAGTGTGGCACTTTATATAGCCCTCAAGTTGGGTATATTGGGTAAGGGTTGGAATTTCCAAAAAAAAAAAAAAAAAAAGAATAAAGATAATTGTTGTCTCTGGACAAACCTGAGGTTGAACTGTGAACATCTGGAACTTCCCTGTTTCAATCAGAATTTAGGCTAAATGTAAAATCAATAAGTTCATTAGTCTTCAGGGCTGACATCTTTCTGGGGACCTTTGATTTTCTAAAGCATACATGTTTCCAAATCCAAGATTCCCGGTTATGAACACATGCCTGTTTACAATCATTGCCCAATTCCCAACAATCTTCTGTCTCTTCACTCAGCTCTCTGTCCACCTGGAAGGTTATAGGCGCCATATTGTATATTAAACTCATGTTTCACCCCTGAACAAAATATTCAGTTATCAGTTGGTGGAACTGAGAATAAATAAACACTTGACAGCAAACTGACATTACAGTACAAATGTTTGCACTGTTAATGAATGTTGTGAACTTCAAAAATATAATTATGACATGTGTGAAAGTTTGGGCACTCTTCAACTTGAACAAATTGAACATTTAGCCTACTTGTTAAGCCATTTGTCAGCTCATGACAATACCATAGGATTGAACTTCATCTGGTTTATGCCATTTCTAATCTTCCCCTGCAACATTGCGCTGTGCCTACATCAGAGGGCACTTTTCCCACATTTTGTGGCCCATCAAATGCTTGACCTCTTTAGAAAGCTGCAACCGTTGAATGTCTTAGGAAATAATCCAAAATAATTGTGTGAATTACTTGCACATGGGTTACAGAAAGTAGAATACTATTTTTTCCCTTTCTACCAAGTTACATCTTTGAACTGACCTCATTTCAGCCCTTAGTCACTTGAGTCACTAAACGATGCTAGTTAGTACAACTGGCAGTTTTACTGAAAAGGTGTAGATTAAGGCCTTGTACATACATACTGTTGCTGTTGCTCTTAGGCTATTCTGAATGCTAAACTATGTGATGAAGCTAGAAATGTCTCTTATGATCACAGGTTGTCTCTGAACTCAGTGGCAAGAATGTGGAAGAGGTGATTGCTCAGGGTAAGTTTGTTCATACTTGTGTCTGCAAAAAATATAAAGCCAATAATATACATTTCCAACTTATCCAACATTTCCAACTTATCCGACCGAATGTGTCTTGCCCCACAGGCTACGGTAAACTGGCCAGCGTACCCTCCGGAGGAGCTGTGGCGGTGGCCGCCTCTGGTGGTGGATCTGGTGGAGCTGCCCCTGCTGCAGGTCAGTTACCACAACTTCACTGGGATGAGGGATGCTGTTGCACTTAATGGACATGAGAAACAAAGGTGGGCTAACCACACCTACTCAAGCAGTAAACCTAATAACCAAAATATAACCAATTATATTGTAATGCCTTTTAGTAAGTACATTTCTCACTGCTACAACAACATTCCCTGATATTTCATGACTTCGCCATGCACAAACATGATAAAACTCCCTCACTTTCTATGTCCGGAATACACTTAACAAACTTCCATGATATCCCATGGTCCATGGGAACCCTGAATACTAAAGGCTGAGCCATACTGACTGATTCTTTCGCTCTGTCTAACCACTGTAACTTTAAGTAAACTGGTCAAATCGATAGATTATTCAAACCACTGCTGAGTAACCATTTTCAAAAAATGAAATCAAGTCTCAGAAATGAGAGTTCGTACATATACTTTATTTTTTAGTCCAGACAAAGTTTCAAGAGTCTAAATCCCATGTCATCATCAGATTCCTCAGACTCAAGTTTGTGACAAGACCTTTATGTGTGATCACTGACTGAATTAATCCGTTCAGTACCATGTAAACAAGGTCTACGTACCTGACATCTTATATCAATTGCAAGAACATACAGTCTCAGAATGCACCTTAAAATGTTAGGTGTCATGGCATATGGTATACCATACTAGATGGCTCTATGTCTAAATAGTATGTATGCATCTACCGATATGGATTTATGCCCAATGTAATTCTTTAATAGACACTGATTTAACAGACAAAGGTTCCAAAAATGCAGGTAATCTATTTTATTCAAACACATTCTTCTGGCAGTCGGGTAGTGAAGATGACTGATTCAGTATTGGTCAGGGAGGCCTGCAGGTCTGAAGTGGTTTGGATCGTTTCCTTCACGGCCATGGCGATTGGCCACCTGATCTGCTTCAGAGTCTTCATGCCCCCGGCCGCTATTTCCTTGCCATCCCTCACGGGCATCGCTGAAAGAGAAGGGTTTATTTAATTGAGAGAAATGGACAGATTTCATCCTTGCTCAATTTGTATCCTGATCAAATGGCTTTAACTTTGGACAAAACTCTTTTAAGGATCACCTGATCACTTCAGCTGCCCATTTGCCACCAGGACCCCTTTGGGCAGCGTCATAGTTTCCCCGGGCATGGAAGTACTTGTCTGAGTCTTTCCAGTTGGCATCCTTCATGTCCGAATAGGCATTCCACATGTCCCTTGCCCCTGCAATGTATTGAACAGAAGGACTGTGACAGTTGAACTTCCACGGCACTGAATGAAGTAACTACATTCAGTGCATCATAAACATGGCGTATAGGCCTAGCCTACTATCCCTACAAATGAGCAGAGATACACATCAAGGGCTTACCCTGGATAGCCTCCCCTGGAAAATTGTACCACTGAGCTTGAATGACAGCTACAGAAGCCAGCAGTAGTGTAGCCAGGAGCAGCCTCATCTCTGCAATTTACTGTGAGAAAACCCAACAAGAGTCAACAACTAGGTACTAAACACTGCAATTCTATATTAAAGCTGAGTGTGTGGAGATGTTATCATGTAAAATGGTTGATTCTTCTGAGATAGCCTACTTACATGTATAGGTCTTGTGTTCAGAGAAATTTGTTCTCACAGGTCCTCCAATGTCTCTTCCTCACCAGAATAGTGTGGCACTTTATATAGCCCTCAAGTTGGGTGTATTGGGTAAGGGTTGGAATTTCCAAAAAAAAAAGAATAAAGATAATTGTTGTCTCTGGACAAACCTGAGGTTGAACTGTGAACATCTGGAAATTCCCTGTTTCAATCAGAATTTAGGCTAAATGTAAAATCAATAAGTTCATTAGTCTTCAGGGCTGACATCTTTCTGGGGACCTTTGATTTTCTAAAGCATACATGTTTCCAAATCCAAGATTCCCGGTTATGAACACATGCCTGTTTACAATCATTGCCCAATTCCCAACAATCTTCTGTCTCTTCACTCAACTCTCTGTCCACCTGGAATGTTATAGGCACCATATTGTATATTACACTCATGTTTCACCCCTGAACAAAATATTCAGTTATCAGTTGGTGGAACTGAGAATAAATAAACACTTGACAGCAAACTGACATTACAGTACAAATGTTTGCACTGTTAATGAATGTTGTGAACTTCAAAAATATAATTATGACATGTGTGAAAGTTTGGGCACTCTTCAACTTGAACAAATTGAACATTTAGCCTACTTGTTGAGCCATTTGTCAGCTCATGACAATACCATAGGATTGAACTTCATCTGGTTTATGCCATTTCTAAGCTTCCCCTCTGACATTGCACTGTGCCTACTTCAGAGGGCACTTTTCCCACATTTTATGGCCTACCATCAAATGCTTGACCTCTTTAGAAAGCTGCAACCGTGTAGCTTCTTGGGAAATAATCAAAAATAATTGTGTGAATTACTTGCACAGGGTTATTATTGGGTGTATTGATCGACAGTGATCTAAATTTCAACAGCCACATGAAAATGATAACTAAATCAGCTTTTTACCACCTCAAAAATATTGCCAAACTGAGAGGGCTAATGTCAAAACATGATTTAGAAAAACTCATTTATGCATTTATCTCTAGCAGGGTTGATTACTGCAATGGACTGTTTACAGGCCTTCCTAAAAAGACTATCAAACAGCTTCAGGTGATTCAAAATGCAGCAGCTAGGGTTCTCACAAAAACGAAAAGGACTGAGCACATTACTCCAATTCTTAAATCTCTGCACTGGCTTCCAGTAAGTCACAGAATTGACTTTAAAGCTCTACTGCTTGTTTATAAATAAGTGAATGGAGCAGGACCTAAATACCTATCAGACGTGTTTCAGCAGGACACACCTTCTCGTCCTCTCAGGTATCAGGAGAAAAACCTGTTAGTAAAACCTGCTGTTAGAACTAAACATGGTGAAGCAGCTTTTAGCTGCTATGCAGCTCAGCTTTGGAACCAACTTCCGGATGACATTAAAAAGGCCCCAACTGCAGCCAGTTTTAAATCTAGACTTAAGACAAAATTGTTCTCAGATGCTTTCTGCTAAATGTCTTTTAATTATTCCACCTTGAGTCTTTTATGCTTTCTGTATAAATCTGTATTTTTAAATGATGTTATGCTTTCCTTATAAGTTTGATTTTGTTTTGGAAATTGAAACCTGATGTGTGTGATCCATCAACATGCCGGAGAATTGCACTCATGGTGAGTAGTACTGGTTTGTTCCTTTTAAGTACTACGTTCTGCCCCTGGTTGGGCAAAGGGAGATTCAGGTGAGTAGGGCCCCTGTTTGGGGATAGTTTTTGTTGGGTGGTAGTCAGCGTCAGGGCCGGCTGAGCTATCGGCCCTGGACATTAAGGTCTCCCCAGTAAGAAAGGAAATACTGTGTGCGCACACAGATGGGCCTACGTCATCGAATCTCCAAAGAGTGGCAACAGCTCTGGGTGTTTGAGAAGGATCACTATCACTGGTTTGCTAAATTAGACTCTGGCAAAGTCTATCTGTTAAAAACAGACGTGTCTTCTAGTTATTCCACCTTAACCCTCATCTTGTCCTTGGGGTCTGATATTTCATGACTTCACCACAAACATGATAAAACTCCCTCACTTTCTATGTCTGGAATACACTTAAACAAAATTCCATGATATTCCATGGTCCATGGGAACCCTGAATACTAAAGGCCGAGCCATACTGACTGATTCTTTCGCTCTGTCTAACCACTGTGACTTTAGGTAAACTGGTCAAATCGATAGGTCATACAAACCACTCCTGAGTAACCATTTTCAAAAAATGAAATCCAGTCTCAGATATGAGAGTTTGTACATATACTTTATTTTTAGTCCAGAAAAAGTTTCAAGAGTCTAAATCCCATGTCATCATCAGATTCCTCAGACTCAAGTTTGTGACAAGACCTTTATGTGTGATCACTGACTGAATTAATCCGTTCAGTACCATGTAAACCAGGTCTACGTACCTGACATCTTATAGCTACATTATCGATTGCAAGAACATGTCAACATAAAGTCTCAGAATGCACCTTAAAATGTTAAGTGTCATGGCATATGGTATACCATACTAGATGGCTGTATGTCTATGTACAGTGTATGCATCTACCGGTATGGATTTATGTCCAATGTAATTTTTTAATAGACACTGATTTAACAGACAAAGCTTCCAAAAATGCAGGTAATCTATTTTATTCAAACACATTCTTCTGGCAGTCGGGTAGTGAAGATGACAGATTCAGTATTGGTCAGGGAGGCCTGCAGGTCTGAAGTGGTTTGGATCGTTTCCTTCACGGCCATGGCGATTGGCCACCTGATCTGCTTCAGAGTCTTCATGCCCCCGGCCACTATTTCCTTGCCATCCCTCACGGGCATCGCTGAAAGAGGAGGGTTTATTTAATTGAGAGAAATGGACAGAACTGGTCATGGTCAGACTATGCTCAATTTGTATTCTGATCAAATGGCTTTAACTTTGGCTTTGAACACAATTATTTTAAGAATCACCTGATCACTTCAGCTGCCCATTTGCCACCAGGACCCCTTTGGGCAGCGTCATAGTTTCCCCGGGCATGGAAGTACTTGTCTGAGTTTTTCCAGTTGGCATCCTTCATGTCCGAATAGGCATTCCACATGTCCCTTGCCCCTGCAATGTATTGAACAGAAGGACTGTGACAGTTGAACTTCCACGGCACTGAATGAAGTAACTACATTCAGTGCATCATATACATGGCGTATAGGCCTAGCCTACTATCCCTACAAATGAGCAGAGATGCACATCAAGGGCTTACCCTGGATAGCCTCCCCTGGAAAATTGTACCACTGAGCTTGAATGACAGCTACAGAAGCCAGCAGTAGTGTAGCCAGGAGCAGCCTCATCTCTGCAATTTACTGTGAGAAAACCCAACAAGAGTCAACAACTAGGTAATAAACACTACAATTCTATATTAAAGCTGAGTGTGTGGAAATGTTATCATACTGTATGTGAAATGGTATTCATCTGAGATAGCCTACTTACATGTGTGGTTCTTGTGTTGTTCAGAGATATTTGATTTCACGGGTGCCCCAGGTCTTTTCCACACCATGAATCGTGTGCCACTTTATAGCCCTCAAGTTTGGTAGGATTGGGTAAGACTTGGATTTTCCAAAAGAATATTTATTTATTTATTGTCTCTGGACAAACCTGAGGTTGAACTGTGAACATCTGGAAATTCCCTGTTTCAATCAGAATTTAGGCTAAATGTAAAATCAATAAGTTCATTAGTCTTCAGGGCTGACATCTTTCTGGGGACCTTTGATTTGCTAAAGCATACATGTTTCCCAATCAGAGATTTCCAGTTATGAACACATGTCTGTTTACAATCATTGCCCAATTCCCAACAATTTTCTGTCTCATCTTCACACATCTCGCTGTCAATAGAACCCTAATGAGATCACAAAGGAAGTAAATAAACAACAGCAAACTGATTTTAAAAGTGTTTGCGCTGTGAATAAATGAACTTATAATTATCAAAAATCTAAATATATAATTATGGCATGTCTGAAATTTTGGGCACTCTTGAACAAGTCGAAGAACTTTAACTTATTAATCCATTTGACAACTCATGACAAAACCACAGGATTTAACATAATATGGTTTATGCCAGTGTTTCTTAACTGGTGGGTCTGGTGGGTCTACATTTTTGATTAAATTTAATTGAGACACCGTAACATTCATTAAAGCGCTAGAGACTGTACATGAAAAAGGTTGTCGTAGAAAATATGGTGCAATTTATTTAGAATGTTTGGGGGCAAGTGCACTGTGGAACATAGATATTATAAAGCTTTGCTATATTCATGCTGTGGAAGGTACACTGTCTCAAAGATTAACAAATCTGTGAATTCACCGTGGATCTGGTTTACAGTAATACCAGAAAAACAAATATGCTCCCTTCACCCAGCAGGGAGTGAAGAGCGCCAAATATATTTGTGCAATCAGTTGGAACACAGATCTTGGCAAGTCATATGCCCGACTGCACATCTTTTCCTACGAGTCATGCCTTGAATTCGGTGCCTGGCCAGATGAGTGTGTGACTGTGAGATAGAGAAGGGATGCAGCAACATGTGTTCACTCTGTGCTGTGTCCAGCTTGTACTAAAACAATGTGGTATTATACTGTATATAGCAAATGTTACCTCCTTATGAACGGTCATCATCATCAGACTCAACATTGCAAGGGGTAAGTGATTTCACCCTGGAAATAGCCTTGAACTGTGGACAAATTATAAAAATATTGCTGAAAAAAAAAAAGATTTTTTTGATTTGTGTGTGTGTGTGTGTGTGTGTGTGTGTGTGTGTGTGTTTGTGTGTGTGTGTGTGTGTGTGTGTGTGTGTGTGTGTGTTTGTGTGTGTGTGTGTGTGTGTGTGTGTGTGTGTGTGTGTGTGTGTGTGTGTGTGTGTGTGTGTGTGTGTGTGTGTGTGTGTGTGTGTGTGTGTGTGTGTGGCATTTTGCTTTTATTTTATTTAACACTGTGCCTCGTTCAGGCAATTACAATAAGTTAAATGTGCAATATGCAAAATCAAAGCACTGGTTTAATGCTACTGGCTTTATGAACATAATTTATTCCTGTCTGTTTAAGGGACTTTTAATCAGGTTCCAATGTTTACATTTCTCCTGACTATCAACACTCAAACAAATTACTGCATAGAATTTTCACTGTAGTTGGTATGAAGACAGATGTTGGCATGACAGTTGAGTACCATATCAGTATGATTGTTCTATGATCTACCACTAGAGGGAGCACCAGCATTGCCTAGGCACTAGCCTAGGCTAGTGCCATATAGGGCACTAGCCTAGGCTAGCGCCCACTAATCCAGCGCGAACTTTATGGGCGCTGCCATCTTGAATATCGCCATTACTGCGTGCCTGCGAGTGTGACGAGTGACACTTGCCTGTGCTTTTCAATGAAAGCATCCTGTCAGAGAATGTCTAACAAGAGATCCCGCTCATGAAAGAAAATGTCAGGTGAAAGGGAACATTGGATCAATGATGTCAGACTGTGCCAAAACTTACCAATGAAGGTAATTTATTAACAACATAAGGTATTAAGACGTGTATTAATGACAGCTAACCTCTGCAACAGCCGCCTATGGAACCAACGGGCTAATTTCTTAGCAGCCAGTCACGCAGTAATGGCGGTTTTGTGTTACTTCCGTGTTTCGCTGGATTAGTGTATAGGCTCTGGCCTAGGCCCCTAATGGGCAAGCCCCGTATGGGAAATTCCCACTCATTAGATTTCAGTCAGATGAGATTAGTCAGGATTCATCTCTGAGGAACAAACTTGTCAGGGCATAAGACATTTTCTCTTTGATTCTCTTTCACTTAAAGCAAGCAATGTTTCCATCATGTCTCGTAACAATGGATATGTGTTATATAATGTTATAATACTAAGTTACATTAATAACTTAGATTTATATAGTGCATTTCAAGGTAGGCTTCCCAAACTTTCTTTATAACACTCTGAGAGAAAAACACAAGAGGATAGTAATACTTATGGTGACCACTGCCAGCCAAGATATTATAGGCTGGTGAACAGGTGAATTTTGAGTCCAAAGAGATGGTAGCCATAACCGTAGTTCAGTGTCAGTGTCATATGGGATATTACACACTACAGCTATGAGCAAAAACAATCCAGCAAGCTAAATTGCAATTCATGAACTCATTAAACTTGTTATCAGATCATTACAGAGATTTACACCAGCAAAGCACTTTTATGGTAAGATGGAAAATGAGCCTGATGGACACTGTGTCTGCATATAGAGACTTAAAATGTTCCGGGAACCATGGCAGATAACAACACCAAGGCTGTGAGATTTCCATATAAATATATAAGCCTCCTTATCAGAACATACTGACTGATAAAATGACATTATCTGTACTATACGTAGGGATGTAGTAGTAAAATAAGAGGGTAAACTATTAACTCCGTGATCTTGGAGGCGGACAGTGCCATGTGGTATCATTTTTTTAAAAAGGCATTCAGAACATGTTTGATGATGGTGGAGCCTATTGTCCATTGTTTATAACAATACCAAGAGTGTTGATGAGTGTACATATTGTGAATGTGGAGGATAAAGTGTGATTTTTGAATGTTAAAAGTTGCAATAGGTGAATAAACTCTTTTGAGATCTGGATAAACTCTAATAAGAGGTGGATTTCTGAAATTTCAGAGGTTGATAAACTGCATTTATTTGTGTTTAGCCTCCACTACATCCTTGCATATAAGTTACTGTGAATATCACTGAACTGTCAGTATGTGATTCTCAACCTTGTTGTCCTCAATAGCCCCGTGTCCAGGGATATATCCGGTCTGATAACCTGTCTGGCAGTCATTGTGGCCTGATCTGTGCACACTCCAGAGTTCAATGTAGTCAGTCAAGGTTATTCCATTAGACCTCATAAAAAACATTTTAGGAACTGCTTTTGCCATTACAGCGATTTGACTCTGAGTATCGTTCTTCTGGCAATGTGTGTTTCCAGAGAACTTTTATCATAAGAGAGGCAAATTACCATGATCCTCCAATTGGAACACATGTTACCGGTTATGATTGGCCAGCAAGATTGCTCAAAGTCACCTCATATCACCTTTAAATAGCCCATCACAAGCAGAATCTGTCTTTCCTATTCTCCACATAATGTTGCATCCACAGACACAAGCTAAAAGAACAACAACAAAAAAAGAAACATGAATGCCAATTTATTGATTCTTTCTAATCCAGTTCTGAAAAGGATTGTTTGAGCATACCTTCAGAGAGATCTCCTTACAACTCCCTGAGGTCCCCTGGATGGTCCCGGCCCCCTTGTTGAGAATCACATAGGCCTACTATAATTTATGATCAGTGTCCACAGTCACAGTTGAGGAAGCAGAACTGTCATCCCAAAAAATGCCCAGGCTGTCATTGCCATTGTTGTGCTTCAGTAAAATGGAAGTAAAACTTCACTGAGCATAAAACCTCAACTGGATCAAAGAATGGGACCCCCACCACCACCAAAAAAACCCACATTTCAACTTCCCATTTCAAGCATGGCAGCAAGGGTAGTACACAAAGATTTGTATTGTTACTTAGATTAAAATGTGATGCCACTATTACTGTCCCTTTATGCCCGAGGTTCAAATTTCAGAGAAAGATGCATGATCTATCAAAACAAGAGAGACTGCTAAAGTCAAATTATAATTCAGAAACTATTTGACTCACAGTCTGTTTTTAAATGTTCATTTTATGGATTAATGAATTCCTTGCATCATTGCAGAACTTCAACTCTACCTAACATGCTTTGACCTTTTTAATACATAACATGTTCCAAATATCCGTTGGCTTGATCGCTTAACAAATATATGGGTCGCAACTTCATTAACATGGGGAATTGTGGGTCCCAATGTCAGACTTATGAAAAACTGCTCTTGATGAGAAAAGACAATGCATTGTGCTTTGGTGAGACATATAACCACATTTCCATGGTAGACTGAGGAACTTTTTATATATATATATATATAAATGTACCCACTCTAAACCCCAGCTATTCCAGTCAAGAGAAGTGAGCAATGGTTTTCACTCACACTTCCCTTTTCAACTATTCATTTGATGTAAGAGCCCTATTATAAAAAAAGGAAGTTTGAATGAATGTGCACATTGCTTTTCTAACATTCTAATAGTCCTCACTTTTTGTACCATCTACAGGCATACTTTCAACCATTATTCTGTCCATCTAGATAGATAGATAGATAGATAGATACTTTATTGATCCCCAAGAGGAAATTCAAGAAAAGGGGAAATTCAAGTCTTTACAGTTACACTGATTTCCTGTTTCACACAAGGCTACAAACACAGATATTCAGAATCCAGAGAGTTCATTTTATTTGGTTTGATTATAACATCAGTAATAAAACACAGGCCAAGGACAGGAGCGGTAGCCACTCAAGACAAGCAACAACACGGATAAGAACTATGGCTTATGGGAACTGTAGTACGTATGGGATGGCAAATATGGCAAAAGAGCAAGTAGAGTGTTGATACGGGCCAACTGACTGATCTTAATAGCCAAAGGCCGAAGAGCTTGAGCTGGAGAGATAAATGCAGTGAGGTGGAATATGGGAGATGGGAGCTGGGTGTTGGGTGGGTGTTTGGGGGTGCTGGGTGTTGGGTGGGTGTTTGGGGGCGCGGGGTTTAGCTGCTCTCCTTGCCCAGCGTGTGCTTGTCGAACAGGTACTCGGCCATGCCGTTCTGGGGGGCACCCATGCGGCGCAGGTTGGTCACCCAGTCGGAGAGCTCCTTGATGGACTTCACCTGCTCGTCCAGGTAGTGTGTCTCGATGAAATCGCACATCTGTAAGGGAGAACAGATTATCGTGAGGGGGTGAGGAGGAGGGTTACATGTGTATGTGTGTGTGTGTGTGTGTGTGTGTGTGTGTGTGTGTGTGTGTGTGTGTGTGTGTGTGTGTGTGTGTGTGTTCATGTACACTTACGTGAGGATCGTTGCGCTCGGAGGCGACCTTGTGGAGGTCAAGCAGGGACTGGTTGACACTCTTCTCCAGCTGGAGGGCGCATTCGAGAGCCTCCACTCCACTGCCCCACTCGTCCCTCTCAGGCTTCTGTAAGTGACACAAACCAACCGGCACGCACGCACACACTTGTTCAGTGACATACACTCCAATTCACATTTCACTAACACCCTTCCCTAAACCAGGAACCTGACAAAGCCAACAATATTACAGTAAAAAAAAACACAAAACACTACGGGACTTCCCACTCAGGTACGAGTCCTTGATTTGGAATGTTTAACTGACCATGGTTCAGAGCTGTCTGGCTGACTGTCTCAAATATCCTGCTTTGTGGAATGCATTCTCAAAATAATAGCTTAACTTTACTGTGACTCCCAGTTGTTGATTTTGCAAGTCTCCTAATTGATGACTTAAATTCAGTGGCTAACATTTTCCGAAATGGAATTCTAGCAAATGTAACGTTTTGGTACGCACGTTTTACTACATTATGTCATGTGAGGTATATCTCATACAAGTATGATATTATACTACGTACTCATTCAGTTGAGGCTTAATGTCTTTGAGAGATATGTGCTCCACCCTTCCCTCCCTCAGTATCTTCCGACTCCGTTAGTGAACTCCCTTTGTGGGTTCTATATCTCCTCAACGCACACCAACACACACTCACACTTATTTGTGACCCTGCTTCAAACATGTGTACATTGGCACTGCTCATGTCTATCGATCACTCTTTAGCACAATAACACATTTAGCCACCACCACAAAGTGTCCATACAAGGCTACTCAAAAGGGACACACAGACTCAAAGACACACACACACACACGTACCCTGACGTCCTGCAGGAAGATCCTGCCTCCCCTCTGGTTCTGTAATTTCATGAGTTTCTCAGCATGTTCGCGCTCCTCGTGAGACTGGCCGCGGAAAAACTTGGCAAAGTTATGCAAGGCCTGGTCATCCCTGTCAAAGTAGTATCCCTGGACAGGAGAAAGAAGAACAGGCCAAAATTAGAGTGGAGACATACGACATACGACAACAACTGTTAGGAAAAGAGTTAGGGTTAACAGAACCTGCCAGTACTCCACCTTCAAATTAAACAAATGCCATGGTATTACACCAGTGGAGTTTATACGCAATGGCACTCCCTATCTCCAGGTCAAAGAGGGTCGCACCATGGCTGCACTTTGACTCCTTTTCTGCTATCTAACCGTGGATGTGAACCCATTGCTCTCAGGTTTAACTGAGGTAAATAGTCCCTCACCCACTTCATACCGAAGTCCTACTTGCCATTACGACATTTGCCACAAGTCCACCTGTTTTGACTCTAGTAATTGTAGTGTTTCTCTTACCATCGAAAGGTAGACATAGGAGGCATACAGCTCCAGGTTGATCTGACGGTTGATGGCTGCCTCGCAGTCCTGGTGGAAATTCTGTCTCACTTGAGAGGTCATGTTTCTAGAAAATACATTAAAAAAAACCCAACAAAATATAACATAAGCAGATGCAATAAAGAGCTAAAACATTTAGTGAAATACATACATGTACCAAACTTACACAAGGTCAGGAAACTAGGTAAGGCTATGACGACTATGAGCAATGAAATCATGTGTTTCATTAATTCATGTGATCGCTACAAAGGATGATGTCCTTAGAGTTTACAGGAAGTTAAGTAATGCCATAGTCAGAAGTGTGTGAGAGAGAGAGTGTAAGTGAGTGAGTGTGTGTGTGTGTGTGTGTGTGTGTGTTTACGGGAAGCTGATGAAATACAGGGAACATTGTGCTCAATTATTCATGTACTGGCTCCAGTAACATCGAAGCTCTAATCTAAGGTTGCATAAAATCCATTCCGAAACGAGATCTAATACCAGTCCACCTCTTGTAAAACATAAAAGTGCCAAATACAGCAGGAACGGGAATTGGGAAGTTGTGTATATGCTAGCCAACTTCAAATAGCCGCGTTGAGTTTTTAATTTCACTGCTACAGATAACTAACCATTTCTTATCTGCTCTGATGCAGCAGCAAATCACGTGACAAAACTAAACGGACACTGGTATCTCTTAAAGGCGGTTTTGTAAGCAGTCTAGTGGTGTTTACCGTCTTCTTGACTTTTGGACTGCCTTGGCAGGCAATCAATTTTCTTCATGAGTAGGACGACACGTGTAGAACACGCGAATAAACTATAGACGGTCGGCTATTTTAATCTTACAACACCAGTAAGGTAGCACTAATGTATCCTAGTACAAAAGTAAGGAAACTCTAAACACCGAATAATGTTACTGACTGACGGACCACCGTGGAGTCAAGGAAAACAACGCCGTGGCTAAAGCGCCAGTACCACAGACCAATGCACAAGTAAACAAACCTCAGTAAGCGAGTTATAGCTTCAGGGTCCCACGACACACTCGTGTGATAAATAGTTAATTTCTCAGTTGTTAGCCTAAACAGCAACACAGATCAGTATTTCTAAAACAGTTAACGTTAGAATAAAACTGCCCAAAGTAGGCCTTATCCAGCTAGCATAATAACAATTTTCATTAGCAAGCTACCATTTCTGTTCAGATAGACAGCTTGTTCATATCGATATGTTGGTGGGATAGTGCTGCGTTTATCATAAAATAACACTTACCTTGCTTGATTATCTTGATATTAAAATTAAATGCGTTAAAGTCGTTGAAAGCTTTCAAGTACAGTCCTAGCTAACGTTAGCTCGCTAAGATTATTTCTGGTGCGGTCTTCGGAAAATGGACGTTGGGGTAACAAGTCTTCTTTTCAAGCGATGTTCGATTAGCTTGTGCTGGAATTATTCTGAAATCAAAATGCTGATTAATGAGGCGCAAGTTCTGACAGAAAGAGGGTTGCCGTTCAAGCACTGTTGAAGCAGGTAACCTTCACTCTGTCCGTGAGCGTGTCGATGTAACTTTGACCGTGTGGCGCAGTCTAAAGAAATGATGCAATGACGTAGGTAGACCGCCCACACCAGAAATTCTGCCCTATGAAAAAGCGTATTTTATGCATATTGAAATTAGGCGGTCATGCTGGTAACTGAGTAAGCTCATACAAAACATTTAAGAAAAGGTGATCTATTGTTTCTAATATGTAAACTGCCATAAAACCTCACAGAAGAGGACGACTTTTCTTATGCAAGTGCCTTTTTTGACACTAGTCATCAGGTCCTGCACTAAGCTGGTCTATGCATCCCCCACATCCCCAGACGTTTTTGATGAGAAATAAAATGAGTTTGTAGAGGGATTATGAAGGATTAACTCAAATGCCATAATCACCAGTAATGTAGCCTAATATATTAAATGTGCATTTATTAGCTTTATTAGCCATATGCATTTAGCGTATGTAGCCTACTTAGTTAATTAAGCATTTATTATGTTTAGTTTGTATTTATAGTATTTGTTTATTTTCATCAGGCTATTGATTGAATTGACATTATTGCTATTCTAATGTCTTATCAACATTTCAAAATTGTTGTTCAAAGCCCATAACGATAACCATCATCAGTATAATAGAGCCTACATCAGAGTAAAATAGAGCCTACAGGAATTTATTAAATGCACCTGATGCTGACATTTCAAGTTTTCAGGTATTTATTTTATCATTCGCTTGGATGAGGCTTGGGTAGGTGGTCAATGCGCCACTTAACAGCATCACATGTCCTCTGGGCCCATCATTGCTCTTCAACAACACAGCAATCAAAATGTACAGTCAGATGAGAGTCATATGTCTATGCTTTAACAGCAACAGGGGGTGGTTGGGCAGGTGGGGATGGGCCTACCTGCTACCTGCTACCATTGTCACCTCCGATATCTCCATAACCATGCAAGATCATGTCTTGTTTAATCATTAACAAGTTGTGCTGGTCTCATGATAGGCTACACACCTTGAGACAGTGGAATTGTTTTGTGACAAATGGTTACTGGGATTTGTGCAACAGTGGCTGTTTGGAAGTTGTGCAATGAAATCAGAGGAATGATGTATCACTCCTTGAGTCACTGACTGTGAGCACGAGGAACACTCTTTGCCTGCCATGACTTTGCATTTTACCAGGTGGAAATGTTTGAGTTTAGTCAGAATTGTTGATGAAAATGTTGACAGCTTTTGAGAAATATTTAGGCCTATGTTTGTGATTTTTTATTTGAGTCTTAATATCTTTAGATCTTTCAAGCCTTTTCAAGACAATCTTTATGTGTACTGAGATTTGACTTTTAAAGACTAAAAAAAAACATAATGTGTCAAGAAAACACTCGGACAGGCTCTGAGTAAATCCGCCTCCTGACCATCACCAAAGATCCTGCAATAGGACATACTTTTTCAAAGTTTTATTCTGCATAAACTTGTGAAAAAAATGCTCTGTAATGTGTGCTGACACCCACCACTAATTCCACCATCTTGGACCTGAGACTTGAAAACAGATCATTCATAGCAAGTGCTGCCAGGACATCATTCGATGTGGGTTTCCTGTGGTTAGAGCATGTGCAGGTGCATCCACTACCCAGAGGGTGCTTTTTACCCCCCAACCTACATTGTATGGCCTTTGTAAAATGTATGAAGAGTGTGTGTGTGACAATAGTGAAACTTGCACCCTGCACTATACGCCCCCTCCATCTCTAAAAGGTGCAAAACTCTCCAATCTGACATACATCACAGCTCTTTGAAAGGTACACTTTCTATTCAGAACTCTCCCATCCGGTTGATTGAAGAAAACATTTGGAAAAACTTTGTTATATTTTTAAAATGAGGAGGAGGGGGGGTGGGGGGGTGGAGACAGAGAGAGAGAGAGAGAGAGAGAGAGAGGGAGAGGGTTTGTAATTCAGGCATCAACACAGGTAGGCTATGGGCGGAACCTCTACATCAGCTATATTCTGAGTTCTTTAATGACACAGCATGTCCCTTGGTCCACTATCATTACCACAACTCAGCCTCAGTTTCACAACATAGTCAAAACAGCCTGTTCGAACAAAGATAAATATATAGTCATGTAAGCTTTTTCACAACTGATGACCATGAGTCACCTTAAAGAACACTAAAACATCCACCAAATTAGCAGTCAACTTCAACTTCAGTTAAATTTATTTATCTTTGATCCACTAGCTGCCCATCGTGTACACTGTAAAAAAATAAAAAAAATAACTGTGTAGAACTGGAAACAAAGTGAGGGCTGTCTCTAAACAAAAACAAAAATCTGTGTTGAGTTTCTCTGGGAATACTGAAGGGAGGGGTGTTCTACCATGGTGTGTTTTGTTTGGTCCTTGTAAGGTCAAAATATCGTGAGCTTAGAATTATATGGTGCTATCTTTTGGTCGAAATTGATTTTTTGACATGAATGTGCATTGTTTGGACAAACGTGTCTGAAATGTAAATATAAACATAAACAACCAGCAATCCCTGACTGCAGTCACCTTTGATAAGAATATGTGTACACCCTAGGCCTAAACAAAATATTATGGTTTCAAAGAGGACAGAAATACCCTTGTTTGTTCAGACTTGTTGTCATCATCACTGGTTAACATCTTAATCTCTCCTCCTGCCTAAACTTTAATGCAGTGCACCTCATGTCAAACCAGAGAATGGTTGCAAACAGCTTATAGAAAATGTAAAAATTAGAACACCTCTAATAACTGACACTAGCTTATGTATACTCTACATTGGCGGCATTTGTGTTTGTTCTATCTTCCAAGGTCCCTGAATTATAGACTTATCTACATTACGAGTTTATTATGTGGAAAATCTCCCCCCTGGTGGTCAAGTAAGAGTCTCACACCAACCAAATTTAAACCAATGATTTATGACCAGCGCACGGGTGCGGGAGTTAGTACAAGCTAAATACATTGACAAATTATATTCAATTAAATAAATGAATGTACAGAAACATCCTCTTTATTTGTTTAAACTAGAGAGAGGAAATCGGAGCAGGCAGCAGGTCTGAGCAGTTGATCAATTGGACAATAAGCCATAGACTGTACAAATACCCCAGAAAGGGATCAAAAGAGAGCCAAACAAATAACAGAAATGTCACTTTAGACTGATTGTTAGTCTCTGTAGATTGTAACCTAAATCTAAATAGATTTACATAGGCCTACAGTGTATTTTACTTGTTATCATGGTCGCTTGTTTGGCCGATTCCCTCCCCCGCACACTTTTTTCACCCCTCACCAGTTTGCATCCTCAAAAGCTTTCCTCGGAAAAGTAAGAGGAACACATCACCAAACAGGTTTTTCAGGCTATTATTCAATAATAATGAAGGATGACCATGAAGAAAGCATTATTCTTGGCAATTCAACAGGCCTGTGGTGATTTATCAGTAGCAGTGTGTTGCTGCTTTTTTGGCTTTCTAAATATGATTGTTTTCCATGTGACAATTATACAATTTGCACATCTGACACCAACACTGCTGTCCGGTTTCAGAAAGTATAATTTTAAAACTAGCTGGGACAGGGGTATGTTTATCACTGTGCTGCTTCATCTTTCATTTAACACAATTCTGTAAATGTCTAGGAACTGAGGAGAGTTGCTAGAATTTTGAGAATGAGTTAAATGTTCATTCCCATCAATCCTGCCTGATTAGCTGACAGTTGTTCAACAGTATGGGGTATTCTTAAGCAGGTTGAACCTTCCATGCACCTAATTTGACAAGTCTGGACTGCAGACAGGCCATTTTAGCACCTAGACTCTTACTCTGAGTAATACTGATTATGCAGAATTAGCCTGGCTATAGACTAAGCTCAATCTTTTGAGATTGAACATTAGTCTGGGGAGTCTGCGCTGTATTTCTACTGCACAAGAGGTATAAAATCAATGGGCATAGTTCAAATGACTGTACACATTTGGATAGTCCTCTAACCAATCAGACCAATGATGCAGGTGTGCCTGCTGGATATGCCAGTTTGTGACTATTCCAGCAAACGTGGATAGGAAGCAGGAGAGATAAATGTGCAGGTTTCCAGCCTGAGCTGCAGGGCGAAATCCAATATATGGCCATATATGTTGCTCAAAACCTGTATACATCATTCAGATTTGTTTGTGTCTTAGATGTGCAAGATGCTCATCTGTAGGCTCTAATCCACCTCCAGATGTTGTTTCAAACTGAGTACTAAAAGTGTGTGTGTGTGTGTGTGTGTATAGTAAAACGATAGATAGATAGATAGATAGATAGATAGATAGATAGATAGATAGATAGACAGATAGACAGATAGATGGACGGATCCTCAATGGAAAATTGGTCCCAGTATCTTAAGCCTCCACACACAACACACTACAACGTAAACAACGTAAATATACTGATACTTACAAAGTCCTTACATATAGGCCTACTGGTAGCCTCCCTGGGCACTTCAGAGTAACTTGAACTCACACACTTGCCCTGGGCATAAATTGCCTTGTCAGCCAGAGTGACCATTCCTGTGCTTGCTGTGATGGACATAATGTGTGACATAGCTGAGTCTCCCCCGACAAATTAATATGAATGGGTTTTAAGAGGCCTCCCAAAGTCCCCAATAAAGCCATTGAAGACATTTACATTAATTTATCAGAGACAGATTTGGTCTGAGGATCCACACTGACAGAAACCTTACACATGGGAACTGTGTGGAGACCAAATTTGCCTCTAAATGAATGTGAATTCAGACAAATGCAAGTAAAGGGGCATTTCTAGGACTCAGCGGGTCCTGTTGGAAATTGAGACTTTGGGAGGCCTCTTAAAACCTGTTACTATTCATTTGTTGGGGAGACTCAGCTATGTCAAGCTTTGCAGAGCTTGCCAACCTACAGTGAGAGGTTGCAAACCAAAGCACACAATGGCCTTTTTGGACAGAAACAGACAGAAACTAGATTTTTACAAAGGCAATGACTCTGTTTGTGTGTGTTTGGTAGAGGGGGGTATATAGGCCTGTACTAAAGCAATGACTAGATTGTGTTCAGTAAAGTGATGAGTAAATGTGAGGAGCGTGAATGAAGCATATGGTGAATAAGTGTGGCATTGTGATAAATTGTGTTTGACAAAGGAAATCCAACATCCTGGTAAGATCGTTGTGATACTGAGTCAAAGGCTGAGAATTTATTATTTGCCGAGTTGGTGGGATTATGATGTTTGCATGTTTAAAGAATTGTGTGATGTGCAACGATTTTCTGTAAACACTACAGTCCTGACGTGTGCCACTCATTGCGACACACATGTTTTGCCACGAGAGGGCAGTGCGTTACTATGAAATAGGGCGCTAATGAAAAGAGCGAACTTCTGATTCACACATAGTTTAGCCAAACTCAACGGCACGCATCTCTTTTAAGCTGCATAAGTTCAATTTGAAGTTAGAATCAGAGAGCCCGTACACTTAATAGCTGACTTTCTCTAGTCTCTCCTTCTCTCACACAAACACACAGAGAGAGAGAGAGAGAGAGAGAGAGAGAGAGAAAGACATAATATTGTAACACGCTACAATATTCTAAACCATTCTTAACCCTAAATTAGTAAATATACACAAGTGACAAGTAGGCAACATCCATTGCAATGACATAGCCTAAGATTCATCAGTAGGCTACCTGTGATGATGTTGCGGACGTGCGTGGGCTTCCTCCGCTCAACGTAGTTCGCATAAACAGTTCGTCGCTCAACCAATCAGCTTTTAGATCCAGCCACATCTTTCCTTACAGAAAAAAAACCAGTCTGTGTTCGTACTGAGTGGTCACTCTAAGCAAATACGCAAGTGTGTGGATTGTGATTAGTAGCTGGAACAAAACCACCTTCGTAATATTTCAACGCAATACTGTCCACCTGACTTTCAGTGTAGCCGAGGCTACGTTCATTGTCCTCCCCGGCTTTCTCTGTGGTGTTTTTGAACATTTTGAGGATGTCGGTGGCCGGATTTAAGAAGCAGTTTCATAAAGCGAGTCAGGTAAGGAGACGCCCCAAATTCTTTCCTGAAGTCTTTGCACTATGATAATATTATATTGTTAATTGTTTGCGACCTTTCACTCTCTTATTGGAAATCGCAGCCTATTGTTTACCTCAACAATCCCAGCCATTTCACAGCTCCCCCAAGTCTGATAACGTTACCGTTGTGTTGCCTTGCTCACTCCAGCGGTTGCCTGAGGAATGCAGCATGTGAAATTAGCCAACCGGTCAGAGTGGTGAAACGTTGAAATTGAAAATAATACATCGTTATTTGTTTAAATTACAGTTTCTCCAAAATATAACATATAGGCTATGTGGTTTCGTTTAAGTCGCAGCTGCTTCAGCTACTACCCCTACGCCTTTGTAAGCAATGAATTAGCATTAGAGAAAGGAGCTAACGATAACCGTCTTTGGCGATAACGTTACTTCACATTATACCAAACGAATTAGCCAGCTAGCTAGTTAACTTTAACTTATACATCGTAAAGTAACAGTAAGGCATAGCTAACCACGATTAACAATGAATTTATCACCTGATGTTGACCCGCTGGTAACAAGTGCACTTGCCCTATGATAACGTTAATGTTATTACGAGAGACGCTCAGACGGAGGGAGCAGTAACGACAGGTCTTCGATTGAGTTACCCACATTAACGTTACAATGACTGCATTTTAGTGTTGATAATCCGTTATGGAATGTCGACATTAGGTCATTGATACAATTTGAACATTGTGTAGTGAAAGCAAAGAATACACACACTCTTCAGTGAAAAGTTAAGCAGCTAAGTGATATGGACAATAGTGCATAACAGTATTGCTACTAGTTACACCAAAGCTCCGCTTTAACCCTCTCTGGTTACATTGTAGATTGAATATAATCATCGTAGGCCTATCTTATCTGTAACTTGTTTGGCTATTCGAAATATGAGGCCCTAACAAGTAGCCCAGTGACAGTACAGTATGTTGAACACAGAAGTGATGTACTATGATCAGATATCGAATTAGTGCAGTCTTGATTGGCAGTGTCGTTGACAGGTTAACTGTGTGAACTTAATGGATACGACCTCAATTGCATTGCCAAGTGAATAAGGTTAGAATGTCACACAAGACTGATGCATAATTACATTGTCCGTTAATATCTTCGAGAATCAAATACATGTTTGATACATAGATGTTTGTCAGAAGGATGTGCAACATGGCCTTTTTGCTGATCATCTGAACCTTGAAAGTGTTGTCTATCCCCTTAATTAATGATTTAGTTCACACTTAGTATTGGAACTGCTCTGTATAAGAACAGCCATTTAAGCTGCTGGAGCCTGTCTGAACAAGTTACAGCAATTGGAAACCTGCCCAACATGTCATCATGTGAACCCTTGGCATTTCACTGCAATTTATGTGCTTGGAGGATTCTCCTGTTTGCAAAGTTAGGAACAGAATGTCTTATCCCAAATAGCTTGTTGCTAGAATTGTGGTAAAGATAATTGGCTTGCACTTTGTAGTGATATGTTTTCTTTCCTCTCACCAATTGACATTTAACCCTCATGTTGTCCTCAAATCTTACCGACGTTCGTTGTCCTTGGGGTCAATTTGACCCCAGCTAAAAAAACTCTCAAAAAATGATTCAAATTATTTTTTTTACCCATTTTTTTTTGTGGTAGGTACTTAACAAGAGTGTAATAACCACCATCAAAAGCCCTACAAAACAATCCCACCCCTCCACACCCCTTTATGAACCCTGGAACCCTGACTGGCAATATGGCCAATCCAGTGTCAACAGCCCAAAGGCTGACTTTTTGGACTTTTTCAGACCTGCCAAAATAACTTATATGTAATATGTACTTGTATATGCAATAATGATAATAACTACATGTTTTCATACTATTACAATAATAATATCCATAATTTGTCAAATATTCATTTTCATCATGTTTCATAAAAATGGGGTCAAATTGACCCCAATACCACCAACGTAACTATTTTTTTTACAGGACATTGGAAACATATTTTTGTGCAAATTTCATGTTTACTCTGTTGTACCCTTCAAATGAGGAAAAGTCATGAAACTTGAAGCAAAACAAAAAAAGTGAACCATATATTTTATGGTGCTAAAACACTGTTTGGGGTCAAATTGACCCCAAGGACAACATAAGGGTTAAAGCTGGGGAATACTATGCAAGAGCCAATGTCTCATTGTTCTGTCTGTTGAAATGACTCCATTGTTTAAGAAATGCCACCATGTTGTGTTTTTTTCAGGATGTAGGCCTAGACTTGCTGCTTTGGGTTGCGTTGATACGGTGCACACATTACATTCCTGTGTATCATGGTTCAGCATAAGCACTGGCCCACAGGCCAGAAGCAAGTAAACGGGCAAGTTTGTAGGTCAGTTGGACCAGTGTCAGTTTGTCTGCCCATCAACGTCATGAGTCATTGCAGTTCACATTTGATGCTAACTTATTGAAGTTAAACATGTGAAGCTCCTTTCAGAAAGAGGGGGTGAAATTCACTGTAAAAAAAACCCCAACCGTGTTATATAAAAATGACTTTGGGGCTAGCAGAAATGTACCAGGGGCCAGTTTCAGATGTACAGGCCCGTAAGGCCACTGGGAAGAAAATCTGATCCCTGCTGTGTATCAGCTGAAGTATTGAGATTGTACAAAGCAGAGTTCAACTATTTATCACTTTAACGGCAGGCCTGTAATCATGTTTTTGGAAAATGCCTGTAGATATGGGTCTGGATTTCCAGGCCATGATCTGATAGTCATGGCATGCAATTTGAGAAAAAAACAAAACAAAAACAAAATAAAACAGTGCTGGTATTTCTCTATTCTGACAATTGTAGCTTAGTACAAGATCTATCATCCATGTTTTTCTCATATAGAGAAGAGTTTATCCTTCTGTTTCACTGTGCACTAAACAATCATTTGCTGTGAGGTGAGGTGAGCTGTGAGTGAGCATAATTTCCATTGTTTTTCCATGGTGGATGGACAGGGAGTGACTCCTGTGTGGCCACAGCTGAATAAACACAGAGATCTGGAAGCCTGCAGTGATGGTTTGTTATTAGCCTGAGCCCTCACGTCAGCGCCGATGCCACGTGCATCGGTCACACCTCCCATGATTGATTACTCACCTCACCTGCCACATCACTACACAGTGTCATAAAGTATTGTGGCCCTGCATACGCAACTCCACATAGCCCTATCAGAAAGCACTGATAATTAGTTTAGCAATCCCACGGGCCAGTTTCATGTCAGTGTTTCAGTTCTGTTGACAGTACAAAGTTCATAACTTTCAGCAACGTTTACCTAGTTGTCACCGAGAGCGTGTAGGCTGTAAATGATGACTGTTTTGTTGTCAACACAGTGTGGCAGTTTCATTTTAGTTTAGATTCCTCCCTCAGTTAACAAATGTTAACTTGACACAGAGACCTTTGTTAACAAAACACTTCTGTTAGCTTCTGACCTTCAGCACAGCAAAAACACCACGCTACCAGTGATCACTCAGAAATTATACAGATCTGGAATATCTGGAAGCTTCCTTTCTGCCTGTACAGAAAGAGGACCATTTATCATGGTCTACCACAAGCGAAATCATGCTTGAAAAGACCGAGTCAGTTTTAAATGTTGAGTTTACGACAGCCAAGTGCAATGACTTGGCTTGTCTCTGCCTTCTTAGGAGGCTTGTTATGGTTTGTGAAACTGTTGCTGGTGTTTCCTGTCAGAGGTTATGGATGATTTTGTTCTTGGAGGAGGATGCCTTCAGCAGGGCCCCTGCACAGAGGTGTGGTGCACCATGGGAATGCAGCTCTGGGAAAGATCACATGATGATTCACTGCCCAGCGGAGGGATTTTGGCTCATGTTATTCTAGAATAGATCTTGGAATAATCTCAGATTCCACAGTGTCACTAATAATGCAAAGGAATCCCATTCTTTCTCCAATGTGATTTTAAAGTTTGCTTAAAGTTCTGTGAGTTACTATTTGATGTTCTGGTTTCATGTATCCTGTTCTGAAAACCATTCGTTAAGCCCCCGGCTTAAGTAACAACCAGTAGAAATATTGAGAGCTTCCAGCTTCTCTGTGGCTATGGATGCTGTAGTAATGGATGGCAGGAAGTTGAAGAGGATTTGTAGAGATTTGCTATTTCATGAGGATGGAACTGGGCTAGAAAGTGGCTGTATGAAATATGGATGATGAAGTACTAAGGATGGGGTTCATAAGGCGCGGTCACACAGCTCATAAACATTTCAGCAGTCGCATGCTTTCTACCTAAGATTTGTCACCACAAAGCCCCAACTGCTCCCAGGAGCCTCACTGCTGTTAATGAACAATAATGACACTATGTGCTAGGCTAACTGGGCTGTTTCCCTCCATGTTTTTGATGCTTTTGATGGAGAAAGCACCAGACAGGGTTGCTGTTGCGACATGCCCATCTCACAAGCCCTCCACTAGCATGTGAAAGTACTGTGGGAAATTGTTGAACACCCTTCATTCACGTTATCTCTACCCCCACTGCAGACCTCCGGCTGCTTGTTAACATCCTGTAGCCTACCTTTTGTGGGTGTGTGTTCTACGCTTTGTAGTTCAGCAGCAGTGTTTTGAAAGGGGTCGACATGGGTGTCACCGCTAGAGCTCCTTGATCTTATGACTTGCTCCAGAGAAGGCCTCGCTTTGTGTGTGTGCAGTGCAGGCTTGAATGTCTTGTGTTCATCAACGCAACACCGACAGCTCGCCTCTTCCTCCCCCCTGAGCGCTCCATGTGGCTAAGGCTAAACAGGGACGTGTGCAGTGCTACCTATATATGCAGCCTTGTGTCTAAACAGAGGGCCTGATCTGCATGCTAGAGGCCTTGTTTACGCCGCTCTTCAGACAATTATCTGGCTCGCTCCGTATCGATTCGGCCCAATTGATGCAAAGGACCTGTTCCCCTCAGAAGAACCTCGCTCCGTGTTTATTACCCACTTAACGGAGTGTTCTCGATCACTCCCCTCAGACGTAATGACTTCACTCTTCGCTCTTCACTCTCACTCCGAGCCGGACTCTGGTATTTGGTTTATTTGTGACAGAAATGCATGGAATGCTAACTCCTTGTGCAGCCGCTGCGTACTTCAGACGTTGTCTTTCTCCTGCAAGGCAGATTTAATGCTTTAGGCCAAGGGGAAATGTCTGGGTCCAATCCATGCAATGAAAACAAAGCAGCTGGTGGTGCTTTTGATGCATCTTCAGCCTGCTCCTGTTGTTTCGAGGGGCCGCTCAGTTGTTTTTGAAACCGAGCACCACCTATCTCTGTCCTAGTAGCGCAGGACAAATATGAACCAGAGGCCATCGATCAGTAGCCTTGTCGACTGCCGGGGAAAATGTCATGGCACTGCTAAGGACTCCAGGGCATTTCGAGCCCCACAGAGGCATTCGTGATGCAGAGCGGGACGTGAGTTGGGCGGGGTGGAGGACGGTCGTCGTCCCAACCCCGAGCCCAGCCCAGCTGAGGCCCATCCCTGTGAACAGGGCCTGTGTGGCGGGGGAGCCGGTGGTGGTGGCAGGATGCTCGGCGCAGCAGCTGTGAGGTGCGAGAGGGTCTCTCAGGAAGCTGTGCAGAAATGCGCGCTCCATTTCCCCAAGCAGGGGCGGGGTGGGATAATACACAAGCTCTCACAACGGCCACGGGTGCCGAGGCTCAGCCCCACACCCGACAGAGGCCAGGGAGGCACCCCAAGGGGGAAGGCCCCTACCTCACACTCAATTGTCTTCTCCAGTGCTACTTCGTTTGCCACTAGCTCTAACAGTTCAGATCACACTCTTGTTTTGTTGCGATGCTCCTCAGATCAAGTTTGTTTTCATTCCAAAGTCAAAGTCATGAAATTCTCAAGACGTAACCTGTTGATATCTTTGCCTTGGATTGTTTTGAAATCTTGTGCCGTAACCGTTGAACTGGAGAACCAAGAGATTGTGCTCCCTCCTTGGCTCTTGCATGCGACGTCCGGTCCAGATTTCCTCTCAGCCTTTCCTCTGTCTGTATGTCTTTCTTTGTGCAAACCGTACGTGTTTCCTCAAATTAAGCCATTCTGTCTCAATGCATGGGGTATTATTGACATTTCCTGTGCTTGTTTGGTGGGCGTGTGGATCAGTGGGGCTGGTGCAGAAGGGAGGGAGATTGAAGTCCATACTTCTGAGTGCTGCAGTGCTGGATAGTTAGCACATGCATCCAGCGCACACACACACACATACACTCCTGACAGCTGTGGCGAGGCATTGCACAGGAAAGCTACTTCTCATGTGGTCACCCTGTGGTAGTGTGTACAGAGTGACTGCTATTTTATGAAGGATTAGGCTTCATAAAGGCTCAGTAGTCAGTGTGGTTTACCAAAGGCACAACAGTGTACAACACCCTATAATGTATCAGCATCACGCAGTATGTTGTCTGATATGTCTGAGCCAGTGGCAGAATTTCAAGTGAAATAGAGCCATCTCGTTTCTGCCTTGAGGCCTGAGATTTGAAGAACTTACACATTTATAGTAAGTCACTCTGCCCCCTTTCATTAAACCAAATCTAAGCTTTCATGGCCCCTAGTACGCACAACACACTACAACCACAATCATTTTATGCAATTGTTTGGTCTGTGAAACAATGAAACATCCAAGAATGTAATTCCCCTGACATCCAGTCGGTACAGTATCTTCTAGCCATAGGCCTAGATGCCACTTATGTACTATTACTCCTCCTCTTCACCTTACCACGACGCTGCTGTTATAGGCTAAAGGCTCTTGCCTGCTCTCAGGGTGCCTGGAACTCGTGTACTGATGGCGTTTCCTCCAGCTGGTTTGGGAAGTGGGAGTACGAGTAGTGGCCTCTGACTCACTCACTGTGCTGGGAAGGGGTCAGTTAGGTAATTTAAGGGGCCACCTGGGAATAAACAAGTGCGTGCTTAATGGGAGATCAAGTCCAACACGGAACGTCAATCAAAAGCTCTTTCAGGGAACTCTAGAATTGGTCTAATAAAAGTAGAGTAATAGACTGATTCATATGGTCTGTTATACACAGTAGTAGGCTTCTGATGTTTTTGGTCAACAGTTGAATTGTATGGTATGTGTTGTGTTATTTTATAGAGTTCATATTTTTCTCATGTGTAGGCTGATTTACCAACCAGCTTTGTAATCCAAACGTTTGGATTTTGTTAGCAAGTTTAAAAGGTAATTCCTTCGTGCTTCTGATTACCAATCTGGTGCCTCACAGGAGAGGACTGATCATGTGAAGAAAGGGAGGAAACATCGGATCCCAGTTTTTCGGTCGGTTTAGCAAAAAAGACTTTATATTTTCATCAGAATCCATAGGTTTTGCTGTTCTCTCCAATCTCTGATCAGCCGGATGAGCTAAGACATTGGCCATCATTGTACATTGAAATTTGTGACCGAGTAGGTACTGCAGTACTAGGAGCCTACAGTAGCCCACTGTACCACACACCCATACGCTTGTCCTGAAGAAGAATGAATGGTGCGTGTTTCGTGAGAGGGATGTGTCTCTTTTATTGCTTTTCTGTAATGTCTGAGCTCTCAGGAGAGGAAAGGGTTGGTGTTTCTTCTGCTACAAAGTACCTCTTTCATAACCTGCCAGGCCCCTCTAACACATTGTTCACTGCATCCAGGAAGCTGTTCTGAGGAAAGAACATGGAGTCTGATTGTCGTGGTCGTAACTCAACCCCCGGGGCACCTGCATTGTCTTGGCCTCAGTACTCAGCTTTACAAGACCTCTGAACGTCTTCTTCTTCGTGTTCTCGAGGCGTCTTTTTCGTCTTCTGTGTGAGCAATTTGCCCAGATGAGGAGGCCTAATAGCGGTCATTGGCCCTGGTGTTAATAGCCTCTTGAGGAGGAAGATGGCAGGAGATGATAGGCCACAGTGACCAATGGAGGGTCTCACTGTTTCTGTGTCTGGGGACAGCTGCAAATGAGTTCCTGGACTCGAGCAGTGGCCAGAGATTGCAGGGAGCGCAGCTGTGCTGCTCTCGAGATGGCAGTCCTCGTTACAAGCCCGTGCCAAGCCCCCTCATCACCAACAGGCCATGGTCTCTCTTATGTGAGCATGCGGGACTGTGCCTATCAGAGGCCAATACGTTCCATTTGCTCTGGACTGAGACCACTTGTGATGGAGGTAATCAAGCTCCCTGGCTTTTCTCTGAGCAGCCAGTTCTTTGAGAGTCAGCACAGCCCTCCTGTCAGTGTCTTCCTGGTCCTCATGCTTCTCGAGGAATATCACCATATTAGGATCACCTTCTCTCTCTCTCTCTCTCTCTCTCTCTCTCTCTCTCTCTCTCTCTCTCTCTCTCTCTCTCTCTCTCTCTCTCTCTGTCTGTCTCTCTCTCCTCCTCTCTGTGTCTCTCTCTGTCTCTCTTGTGGGCTAAATTTATTCTGACCTAGTTGGTCGGTTTTGCGTTCAGTGCCTGAAAACTGATGCTACAGGAATGGGGTAGAGATTTCAGATCACAGATTTGTGTGTGCCACAGGCAAACTCTGATGAGCTTCTGCATTGCTTGGGAGTCTGGCATGCTGCCTTTACAATATGTCTGTATCTCTTTTTGCTGTCTAGATTCTGCACCAGGCTATTTATTGTCATGTGAAATATTCTATGACAAATTCATGTGGAGAATAGGCTGTGGACTGGATGTTGTTGAGCTCCATCAGCTTCCAGTATTTATTGTAGTGTTGGTAATTCATTGTAAGCATTGTGATGACCCTGTGATGGAAAGATTTGTTGTATCTCTATCATGTAGGCTATGCTAAAAGATTCTCTTGTTTGAAGGATGTAGCCTAGAGGACAATTTGTCCTTGGCAAAACCTATCCACAGAGGTTGGGGCTTATACAAAGGACTTATTTTAGGCAAAGTAAATGTATAAAAGAAATGTTTGAATAGCCTAGTTTCTGCTACCTCAGTTACTATTCTTACCATAAGGTCATCTTTTCATTGTGTTCAACAAGCTCCCTTACTTACAAAACTTTTAGGCTACATGGTTTTGTGTTTTTTTCCCCTCTTCTTTGTGCATCTTCATTTCCTGCTCCAATCATTTGCTGTTATGTACTTTTTTTGTGAAATGTTCAGGTTAAGCGGAAGCTGTACAGTACAAGTAGACAGTTGATGGCTAGGTCACTGCCACACAGTCCTACTGCACTCTGAAGAGTAGACTAGATGGTCATGATATTCTTCACAATATTGTAATATTGCATCAGAAAGCAGATAAAATCGAATTACCCAGGAAATGGAGGGCACTTACAAAGGTCAACATTTACATGGAATGACATTGGGCATGATGACCCATCCCCAGCATGGAAAGTACACCTCCTCAGGCCTGGGAAATCAAGACCAAAGGTTAAGCTCTGGCAACTGCTTAAGACAAAAGCACAATCTCACATTGAAATGTGTGTCTCTTTTATTTTTTTTTTATGCACACATCCGAGGAAGAGACACATTTTCACAGAGTGTGCCGCAGGGTGCAGTGTAGTTTGTGGTGCTGCCGTCTGTGTTGGCAAAGATGAGTGGGAGGAAAGGGCCACTGTTTGTTTGTTTTGTTTTTTTTCTCCAGGTTCTTCTTTAGAGTTTTATCTTTGCTGGTTGTAACGGTCACTCCACCCATCTGGACCTGAACCAAACCTGCCCAAATCTAATATTGAGATCATGAACAGAGACATGTTTTATGGATCATGGTGTCTGTGCTCTTCCTGCCTGATTGGAAATGCAGCCACATCAAATTTACATGTACCAGAATGCTCCTTCCTGTCTCGTCTGATTACTAATTGGACCTACCTTTTAGTATCCGGCAGAATTGATTACCACCTACCAGCTATATTAA
Organism: Sardina pilchardus; assembly: GCF_963854185.1. Lineage (NCBI taxonomy): Eukaryota > Metazoa > Chordata > Actinopteri > Clupeiformes > Clupeidae > Sardina > Sardina pilchardus. Next base: position 13,979,293 of record NC_085004.1, read on the forward strand.
GCTTTATTTAGATATTTATTTAAATGTTATAGTTATTTATTTATTTGTCGACCAAGCCTCCTGCTATTTTCTGTCCTCGCTAATTGCCAGGTGGTTTAGTGGGTCGGGGTCGGGGAGTTTGTTCTTTGAGAGTTTCCTGTGTGATTGAGGCAGTGCTGCCGTCACATCACTGAGTCTCCTCTCTGTTTGACCTCCGCTCTGGGTTCCTTTTTCTCAGAATCTCAGAGAAGCTAATGGCCTTGGAGGCCTTCGTGTGAGTCTTGCCTGACATTGTGACTGAAGAGTCTACTTTCAATTCCTTCCCTTTGCTGTGGAAGGCATTATGCCACAACTTCCTGGCTACTGTCTGTGCTTCCTACAACAGTGTCTTCAATGACTTCTTTTCCCTCTCTCTCTCTCTTTCTTTAAATCTCATTGGGCTCTGTGGCAATCGGAAGGCGGAACATAGTGCCTGTGAGTGGAGATCGTGCGGACTCCGGCACAGTCATGACGGCTAATATGGTAGCAAGTTCCTGCAAGTAGCAGGAAGCCATTTCTCTTACACTTTGGTCTGTCGGTCACGCAGCACTGACGTTCTTCTGCACTTTACTCTTGGGGACTGACTGAGTCATGGTTCCACTGCATTCACTGGCAGCTTGTCAGTGTTGTCTCTAATATCAGGGTTTGTGTGTGTGTGTGTGTGTGGTGGTGGAGGTAGATGGACACATTAGATGTGCCTCTCCTGCAGAGGGCTTCTGTTTCCTTCTGCATTTCGGATCCCAGGGGTGCGGAGAGGTCGTGGACGTGCAGTCCTCCGCGGCCCCTCTTCCCCTGCAGTCAGCACGCTTTAAGTAGGGACCTGGCAGCGCTCCCTGGCACTGTGGCTGTGGGCTGAAGCCCATCGTAACAGAATGGCCTCCGTGAAGTGGCCTTGTAGACAATGCAGAGGATTCTGACGGCTCTCGTGAATCGTAGAATTATATCGTCCCGGTATTCAAGGCATCAAGGTGTAGCCTAATTATGAAAGGCAAAATGTCTTTCTACTTTCTTTTTTTACTGTGCTGGTCTGGATCCACTCGCATAGTGGCTTTGCATCTCTAGCTGACCTCTCATGCCCAGGACACACAGTGCAAGTCAGTTACCAAAAAAAGATTTTGATTGTGAAATATTTTCAGTACAGTTTAGGCTAGATTTTTAGTCAAAACAATATCAAGAAGACAACCCCCTTGAGGCACATATAGTTTCTGAGATTACAAATAGATTTCTCAGATGTATGAAAAAAAAACCTCTCACATAGTTGCAATGATGTAACATTAACAAGTTGATGTTTCAACAGTTGCCACAGGTCCCCTTACAACATGGTCTGTTTCCTGTAACTCTCATCTCTGATAAGGCACTGTTTGATCATCACATGGATCACACGGACAGCATGCAACATTGTTCTGTTTTCTCTCTAAAGATGTGAATAAAGCCTTTTTGGCTCACTGACATCTCTTTTGATGGATTTGCACTTTTAAGTTTTCTTGATTGTTCTGGATGTTTCCAGCTGACGACCGTAAGCCTTTGTGCTTGCCCGCCCGCCCGTCCGGCCTGTAGAACTGAACTTGTGGGACCACCGAGTTCATATGTGAGGGAGCCGTGGGCCAACTCAGCCCAGCCGTGCTTCATCACTGTGTGGGTTTGGCTCAAGAGTCTGGCCTGGTTGGGTCAGTTATGCTCAGTATTTTAATCAGCTTAGCTCAGGCAGCTGAGTTATGGTCTCTGTGTCAAACGCTCGTTGGGCCTGCCTGTGGAAGAAGCCGTGAATGAGTGTATGTGTGTGTGAGTGTGTGTGAGTAAGAGCGAGAGCACTAACAGACTTTTCTCATTCTGTCTGAAAGGTGTGAATCATCCGTTAGGATTTTTTGTCTTGTGGTGGCATGTGCTCTGGGTGTACCACTAACGGGTGGCTGGTGGTTAGAGTTGTGTTTTCAGGTAGTGATAGGTGTCCACAGGGACACAATAGGGTTGGCTATGACTCATCTATAGGAGTCCTATACATGGTATGTCATATATATATATTTATGGTGGTTATCACTTATGAGTCATACTTTATTTCCTGGGTATTAGCCGCATTTTATGTAAGCCGCAGGACAGTGTTTTATGCAGGTTAAAAGAAACAATACCATATACCATATTAACTGCTCCCGTGTATAAAACTCATAGCTGAAGACATTTAGCAAAATTAGTGCATAAGCCGCAGCTAATAGTTGGGAAATTACGGTATATGTCTATGGTGGCTAGGCTACGGTGAGGCCGGAGATGGCAGCAGCACACACTTGTGAGAGCCACCTGCATCAGCACCCATGCAGTCCTGGAAACTACACCCTCACACTGCTTCCCCCCTGCAGTGTCTCTCTCACTCTCTCACACACACACACACACACACACACACACACACACACACACACACACACACACACCAGGCCTCGACATTAATGGTTGCCGGTTGCCCTTGGCTGCCAAATTGTTACAAGTGGCAACCACATTTGGTTGGCTTTGGCAATCAAAACCTCAATGCCTAGTTGCCAAGCTGGCAGTCACTTTTAAAAGTTAATGTTGAGCCCCTGACACACACACACACACACACACACACGCACACACACGCACACACACACACAGACACAGACAGACACAGACAGTGATGCCTGCAGATGTATGGCCGTACACACTGCGCATATGATCAGGCTACTCTGCTACGAGTAGAGAAAATTTGCCTGTGTGTGTTCACTCCAAGTTGGCTCACCATAACCTCCCAGCTCTTCACTGTACTGTAGCCTATTAATTGCATGACAGTAGGCTGTTTATTTTTCTGCAAAATAAACAAGCTAATTTATTTGTTCAACGTTATGCAGCAGAACTACATACTAATTGGAACACACATTTAGTTTGTGCTGAAGAGAGAATGAGAGTGCACACAGACACAGTGTTTACAGAACTTGTCCTTGTTGCTGGTAACCACCTAACAAGGTTTAGCTAATTCACTAATGCACACACAGATACACACACAAACACACCAGTGACATACCTCCATTAGCACCCATGCAGTCCTGGAGCCTAATCCTTCTCTCCTGCTGTGGACACACACACACACACACACACACACACACTCCCATTCCCTATCAGTATCTCTTCCTCTATCTAGCTCTCAATTCACTTTTCTAGATTATTTCACGAGATCGCTCCCACTATGTGATACACACAAATTCACTGTGTCTTTCCTTAGAAATGCCTACCTACTGTACGTACTGTACCGACCTTGTTGTTTTCTCCTGTCCAATTCTATCTTATTGTTTGTCCCCTGTCTGCGCCTCTGTCTCTGTCTCTGTCTGCAGCTTTTAAGTGAGAAGATAAGTGGTGCGGAGGGAACAAAGCTGGATGAGGACTTCATGGAGATGGAGAGGGTGAGCAGTCCTAATGCATTTCTCCCCGCCCCCCCCCCCCCCCCCCCCCCCCCCCCACCATCAGTAACTTGAGCCTCTCCTCTCGCGTCTGCTCAAGGGCAGCCGTGTCGTACACTGACCTCATTGTCCTCCATTGCCCACTCTTGTCGGAGAAGCTGATGAAAGTGTGTCAGAGATGTAAAAATAGACAAGTGTGATTCATTCATGACTCTTTTTTCTTCTTCTTCACCTTGCCTTTGTCTTATTGTCCTCCTTTTTTTATCTCTTTCTTTTAATGTATATATATAGAAAATTGACGTCACGAACAAATCCGTTTTTGAGCTGTTGTCCAAAACCACAGAATACCTCCAACCCAACCCAGGTATGATGCTCAGCCGAGCGGCAGTGAAATTGGTTTATAATTGATGTTTATAGTTTGATTCCAAAACGCTATATATATTTTTAATAAGATTCAAATGTTATTTGATTGTGTATTCCAGGAAATGTTAGCCAAATTGCAAATTGTTGTTTTGATTGAGTATCAGATAAATCAAATAACAATATCCAAAGGCATTTCTACTGAAATTACTGGGAAAACAAATTGTAAAAAAAGAAAAAATATATTTATGAAAATTCATTAAAATGGTAGATATAGCGTTTTGGAACCAAACTCTTCAATCGTAAAGACGAGTTGACCGATTTAATGCTTTTGTGTTAGAAAAATGATAAAAAAGAAACATGCCTTATTCAGCCATGCCTAGTCATCCCTCCTCTCTGCCATAGTGGAGGCTGGCGCTCCGCAGAACACCGCTTTGAGAGAGAGCCAAAGTGACAGCAGTGCATCCAGGGTGGAAGATAATGGGCTTGACTTTGTGCCGTGTGCTCTCAGCTTCCAGAGCCAAGCTTGGCATGCTCAACACCGTGTCGAAGATCCGGGGGCAGGTGAAGACCACGGGCTACCCGCAGCCGGAGGGGCTGCTGGGGGACTGCATGCTGAGATACGGCCGCGAGTTAGGGGAGGAGTCGGCGTTCGGTACGGTTTCGTCCTCCGCATCCCCAGCACCGTGTCACATAGGGAGGAGAATCACAGCAGAGAAGGCAATGGCCAGAGAATCAGCGTCTGCTGGAATGGTTTTAGCCACACACACACACACACACACTCCAACACTAACACTTACCCATCCCACACACTCCTCATGGCTGAACCTTTTGAATCCAGAACATTTAAGTCACAGTTAACTAGAGCATTCATTCACTATATATAAATAATCCAAGTGGATTTCAGAATTGCATTACTCTAATGTGTCAGATGGTCACGGATATGCCTCACCTGAGCTCCCATTGGCCAGGGTGACCCTCAGTGCTGAGCTGAGCTCACCTTGGGTCTGACTATCTCAGCAGGGAGATGGGCTGTGAAAACTGCTGTGGAGCTGAATGTTTCTCTCTCCCCCTCTCTCTCCTCTCTCTCCTCCCCCCCATTTGCTCTATCTCTCTCTGCCTCTCTCTCTCTCTCTCTCTCTCTCTCTCTCTCTCTCTGCCTCTCTCTCTCTCTCTCTCTCTCTCTCTCTCCCTCTCTCTCTGTCCCTCTCTCTCCTCTCTCTCCGTCCCTCTCTCTCCTCTCTCTACCCCCCCCACTTGCTCTATCTCTCTCTGCCTCTCTCTCTCTCTCTCTCTCTCTCTCTCTCTCTCTCTCTCTCTGTCCCTCTCTCTCCTCTCTCCGTCCCTCTCTCTCCTCTCTCTCCCCCCCCACTTGCTCTATCTCTCTCTGCCTCTCTCTCTCTCTCTCTCTCTCTGTCTCTCTCTCTCTCTCCTCTCTCTCCCCCCCCCACTTGCTCTATCTCTATCTGCCTCTCTCTCTCTCTCTCTCCCCCCCTCTCTCTGTCCCTCTCTCTCCCTGCAGGCTATGCGTTGGTGGACATAGGTGAGGCGATGAAGCAGATGGCCGAGGTGAAGGACTCCTTGGACATCAACGTGAAGCAGAACTTCATTGACCCCCTACAGACACTGCAGGACAAAGACCTGAAAGAGATTGGGGTGAGCTGAACTCAAAGTTATGTTTCTGTGTACGTACTGTACCAAGGTAGCCTTTTCTTATTCTGAAAATATTCATGGAACATTTCTATTGTGTCTGTAGTGGCCATTAAATCACTGCTCTTAGCAAAAACACACATACACAAAATGTCTAATTTAGACATCGACCTGCTGGGAAAGAAGTCTATCGTACCTCATGTCTGCACCAGTCGGACAAACATTTGTAGAATAAGTGCAGGTCTGAGCTGTTTATTTATATTATGTGTTAGATATTTTCATAAAACTCGTAATAATTACTGGTCTTTAAATTAAACAAGCAGACCGTGTTTTAAGTGAAAACTGATGTGAAGAATTTTATTCACAGCATCGGGGACCTAACTAACCTAAGTTCCTGCAATCAAATCCAAGCTGTGTTTCTTGTGAATTGAAAGCGGTCACAGACTGATGCGTTTCAGCCTAAGCCATCTTCAGCGTTGCTCAACAATGCTCATGCAATGCTCAAACCAATCTGATCTGGTCTTGCCAAGAGATGTCACATGTCAGATGTGAAGTGTCACTTCCTGTCTAGCTTGTTGTGAAGAGTCGGTGAAAAGAACATTCTATGTTGTCAACGTTCTACGTTGTGTTCTGTTTTCATAACAATCTGTACTTCACTGTGTTCCCTTTACTAAGGCATTCTTTCACATCATATGATCTCTTGGATAGTTCCGCCGGCCATGCATGAAATAGAACACACATATTCTTGTGTTGGCACAAGACACAGAGTTAACGCCTGAAACCTTGTAAAGATACAGGATTTTTAAAGAGACAACATATTGATACCCCCCCTTATATTTTCTTTGTTTAGATATTGAAAACATTGATTACACCTGAAGTTGGTATAATAAAAATGCATGATTCCATTGTAATGGGCATCAATAGTGGCCAATACAATACCTTCACTGCTTCAAACGGATATCCAGTTGTTGTCTGTTAGAGATCTTTTTGCCTCTTTGGCCCTACTTTTGTCTCTTGCTACATGGCACATCTCTTCTAACCCCAGTTCTGCTTTCTCCACAGCATCATCTGAAGAAGATGGAGGGCCGGCGGTTAGACTTTGACTACAAGAAGAAGCGGCAGGGCAAAATCCCTGACGAGGAGGTCAGGCAGGCAGTGGAGAAGTTCGACGAGTCCAAAGAGCTGGCTGAGAGGAGCATGTTCAACTTCCTGGAGAATGACGTGAGTTCAGCCACCTCACTCCTGACCTGCTTCACTGGTAGCTTCCACTCCAGGTCCCCGTTATGGAAGAGTTACCAGCATGAGAAAAGTCTGGTACTTCAACAGCAACAATAACAATGTGCATTCATACATCGCCTTCACAAGGCACCCAAAGTGCTTTACAGTAAAGGGGGAACCTTCCTAACCCACCTGGATGATACAGGGCTGCCAGGTGAAGAGTGAGGGGAGGAATGAATGAATGAGCCAGTTGCACACAGGGTTTGTTTAGGCCACAGCTTAAATCTGATTTCAAGCATTGGTATGTAGATTGGTTTTGATAGTATGAACAGGGAAAAAAAACAAACAAAAAAACAGATTGTGAAATATGATATTTTATTTGTATATTTTCCTATGTGTATCAGTCTGTCAACACTCCAGCCGCTCAAGTAGAATTTCAAAGTTTCATAGTACTGAAACTTACATTCTACAAGCCTACATTCAGATGTTGGTGATGTGTGGACACTCAAATCAGATTCATTCACAAAAACAGTGTGGACAGTCATCTACAAAGATATTGTGAGAAACAAATCTGAATCGCCTGCGGTCTGAACATAGCTTTGCAGAATACAGGAAAGGGGTGTCGCTGATAAAGTTTTCACTTCTTGTCATGTTTTCAGCATTTCACTTCAACTGTATGATACTAAAATGTATTCAGCTGTCACAAGAGGTTGATGAGCCATTCTTGAATCTTAAGTTCTGATCATTGATGCACCTTGAGAAAAGATAGACTAGACTCTCAAAGATGGCATCTTATTGGTGTCTGTAGGCATCGTGACTCTTAATACCTCGATAGCTATACTTTGGGCTTGTAGAGTCGGCTGATTCATCAGCCTGAGAGCAAACAGAGGAGGCTCTGCTCTGGAAGACGGCCAACACAAAATGAGTCATACGCCTAAGACATCAAAGAGTGACGCATTTCAAGGAAATTCACCACATTTAATAGAGGCAGTCGTTTGTGATCTAGAATTAGCTGTTTTGTCATTGATAGCCCTTTTAGCACTGGTCAGCCTGATTCCTTATTGTTAATGTTTGTCCATTATTGATGTTTGCAGGTGGAACAGGTGAGCCAGTTATCAGCCTTGGTGGAGGCCGCCCTGGAGTATCACCGCTTGTCTTTAGAAATCCTTGAGGAGCTCAATAGTAAAATCCAAAGCAGGTAAGCTTTGAAAGTCTGTATCTGCTATCTAGAAAGCCACAGGGGCACATACCATGATGCACATAAATGTTTGCGTACATTGATTGCACAGTTTTGGCTTATCTGAGCTAAACGGGGTCGATCTCTGTTGAATCTTGACAGGATAGCCACGGCTAGTAGCCGGCCCAAGAAAGAGTTCAAGCCAAAGTCCATCATGAGCAGCCTGGAGTCCATCAACAGCACACAACACAATGGTTTATCATACAGCTCATCAGTAAAGTCAACAGGTAGGCTTGCCCACCCCGAGTCAGCTTTAGCACTCAAGCTATGTGCCATGATGCATGCTGCTATTTGTTTCATACATTGACTTTGCATACCTTGGTTGTTTTGTGGTATGACATTTGTGTTTGTGTGTTTGATTATTTTGTTGTTGTTCACTTGTTAGTTTGTTCTCCAGTGAGGCCTTTTTTATTTATCTGTGTAACCAGTCCATTGTCCCCTACAGATCACCAGACCAACCACAGTTTAAATGGCAACAGTAGGTGTCATAACATTTCCACATTTCACAAATTTCCACAAATTGTCATTTAAACCCTTTGAACTCTGCTGTATTCAAAACATGGATATCTAAACGCTCTTATATGTTAATGTTTCTAATTAGTGTGCTATAGTGTGTCGATTCTGAATGGTTATTCAACAAGCCTTGCTTGATCATAACGTTCCTGTCGCCCTGTCTGAACATTTTGTCTGTACTGCCATCTTGTGGTCATGGTTAGACATAACCACAGATTTGACAGTAACATGTAGGCCTATGACGATCCAAAGGTTTAACACTTTTACCAGTTTAAGATACTTTTTGGCATAACACCCTGGCTGCGCTTGCATTAACACATGCACTTAGAGCCCAGTGTGTTTAACTGTGGTGTTGGTGTCTGAAAATCACACATCTGTCTGTCGGTGCATCTGTGTCTGTGTCTATGTCTGTGTCCCACTCCTTGTCTTGTGTCGTCATCCAGCCCATTCTTATCCAGTCGAGCAGTTCACCCCCATGCCTCAGTCATGGTCTGAGAGTCCAGATGGCAGCTGTAAGTATCCACCCATCCATTTGATTTCCTCTCTCCACCTCACTGATGTTCACACCGCTATGTCTGTTAATCAAGAAAGTGTAGTCTGCGATACCATCATTCTCAAACCACGCCAGTCAAACAGATACACTTTCATGTGTCTTCTGTGAAGTACCTCCACCTCCTGCAGGCATGCTACAATGTTGAGTCGTTCACACACATTCTTGGCAGGTAGATCTAGTCATAACTGGTTTCCTTTTCTGTGAGTTTTGTTTTTCCTCACATATAGGATCCGTTATTACAGAGCCTGGGGCACTCCCAAGCTAGTTCTGTTTCAGCTCAGAGCATTGGCAGCCCGCTGCATGTTACATATTTCTAAAACATACCAAAACCTCCTCTGAGTAACCGTCACTGGTTGTACTGCTTTTATTGCAAAGGTCATTTTAGTGACATCTGCACGCAATTCTCTTGATTTAAATGTTTGTAAAGTAAGAATGTCAGACATGAATGATCTCTTGACTCGAGATGACTCTCTTTAATTTCTGATGATTTCTGCACTTGAAAACTTCTGTGATATATAGTCAGTTCAGTTGTATTTGACACAGCTGTCTTTAAAGGAACACTTCACCGTTTTTTTTTCATATTAAACTACGTTATTCCATTAACTAAGACGAGTTGATACATACCTCTCTCGCGTTTCAATGCATGCACTCAATGGCTCTGGCGCGCGGTGCTGCTTTTATAGCACTTAGCTAGCCCAGTTCATTCAGCTCGTCTTAGTTACGAGAATAACGTAGTTTAATATGAAAAAACGGTGGAGTGTTCCTGTAATGGACTGATGGCACAGACAGGCCTGGTTCACTGGAGCAGCTGTTAGAGCAGCATCCCAACTATACATAGGGAGTGGAGTGCTGTCCTACTCGCTGGTCCCCTGCAGGGTCTTGGTTTGGGTTTGGTCAGTGTGTGTGATGGCATTGTGTATTTGAGCCTGTGGTGTTAAAGCCCATGTGTTCCTCCCGCCCCCCCCAGACACCGAAATGCACATGGACCAGCCCTGCTGCCGCTGCCTCTACGATTTCGAGCCGGAGAACGAAGGCGAGCTGGGCTTCAAGGAGGGAGACATCATCATCCTCACCAACCAGATCGACGAGAACTGGTACGAGGGCATGATCAACGGCGAGTCGGGTTTCTTCCCCATCAACTACGTGGAGGTCCTAGTGCCCCTGCCCCAGTGAGAGACACCTCGATCGTGGCCCTCTGCCCAACAGTCCAACACTGGGGGTCACTGAACCCCCCCCCCCCCCCTACACTCTGACTTGCCTGATTTTGTGTTCGGCCCTGCTCAGCGGATGCCTTGCTATTCCACAGACATTTTTAAAAGAGTTGTCCTGTTCCCTCCCCTCCTCCCTATTTATTTTGTACGTTTTTGTTTTGTTTTTTTATCACACACTTTAGATCAGTATTTCTGTTTGTGGTATGCAGTAAAGATCTGTGTATGCGTTGGAATTCATTCTTGCTCTGAAGTTACTTGCGCCTTTTTCTCATCTTTTTCTTTTTCTTTGTTTTGTTCCTTTTTTAAGACGTGGTGCATTTTATTGGGTTGGTATGTTCTTAGGCTGTCTGTATATTTCTGCTCAAATGTGGAACTTACTTGTACCTGCCTGCCGTGGTCTTAAGTGTTTGATGAAAAAACACATTTTTAAACTGTGAGTTTTCTGAACTGCAACTCAATGAATGTCCTCCTATCAAGTCCTGTCTGTTTACATGGTATTACTTATTGTGATGCAGAATATATCATAGTAAGTGCCACAAGCTTTGTGTCAGGTAGGGTAAAAAAAAAGAAATGGAAAAAAAAAGACTGTATTACACTTACCGTTCAAGTGCTTTTTTCAATGGTGTTTGTACTGCACTAAAGCTTTAGAATCTCCTCCCCTGGATGTGCACAGGTTGCTCTATTGTCCTCCTGTTTTTCCTCCCTCTTCCCATCAAGGGTTGCGCTTCAGCATCGCTTAGGAGATACCACTTTTATATCGTCACCGCCGCGAGACCATCTCTGATGAATGATGAATATAGAATGTCATAGACTTCTGAATTCCTACTTTTGTACTATAGGCCTGCCTTTGTGCTGTCTGCCCAAGTGTATTAGATTGAAGGAAGCTACAAGAACAACAAGATCTACTTTGTGCTATGTCTTCAGTCTCAGTCCTGTGCTTGCTCTGTGAATGGAGGCAGTAAAAAAGCTCTTTGGTTACAGCGCTTGATCAATCGAATTTAACTGACAATACTGTACCCATTCCACCTAGTATGGAATGGACTGTACAGTTGTGCTTTTTTCATGTTACCATACATAAATGTTTAAATTGCTAGCTCGGTTATGTTTCAGGGTGATGCCATATTTAGAGAATGCCATGCAAACTATGTATGTCAGGATGTACAAAGGAAATGTTTGTACTTGTTCATATTGAAAATGGATTGATCATGTGTCAGTGTGTTCACACACCCCTTCTGTGTCACCAGTCACAACGAGTTAGTTGTTATCATCGGTCACTGTCGTTTTTATTCTGTTGCCTTTTTTTGTTTTTTGTTTTGTTTTGCTTTGCTTTGACTGTTGTTTTTGCTGGACAATTCACAGTTGAGTAATGTTAAAGACGAGGGTGTGGATCCCTTTTTATGTGATTTTGATAACGAACAAAGCTATTTTTGTGACCTTGATATCATGCCTTCAAGTCTTAATGCTAGAACTGAAAAAAAGGGAGAGGACTTTCCTTGAAAGACACCTAGATGTATGTTCCTCCTCCTTTTTTTGCTTTGAGCCATACCCTGTGTAACCACCCACTCCTCTCTATCCAAATCAACCATGAGACGATGGAGCAATGATAGAACCCAGGAGAGAACCGGAGATGCCTCTTCATGGAGGGTCTCCAGACTGAGAACTCAGTGCTGGAGCGTATGTGTGTGTGTCTGTGTGTGTCTGTGTGTGCCTGTGTGTGTATGTGTGTGTATGTATGTGTGTACGTCCAGAATCCCGATCACTGTTTGAAAGCATATGGTTTGCCCACACTACTGACCGCTGTCTTGTTTTGACACTGTAATTTCTCCAGCTTTCCCCCCACCGGCCCCTCAGCCTTGACCTCTCTACACAGCACGCCTTTCCAAACCAATACAGACTTGCAACGGATGCTGTGCATGAGATCCTTTTGTCTTTTTTCTTGTCTTTTGTTCTGTAGCATAATTTATACAAAGTGTTTTATAGGTGTTGTAAATGAATATATTATTACATATATTGCATAAATAAATGAAGAGTAAAGACCATCTGAAAGTTGTCAAGTTTCTGTTAGAATATGGCAGACATTTTCAATCACTTCACACCAAAAATAGCTACATTTCTACTATGCAATTGTTCACTTGTTAAAAAAAAAATTCTAATAGCAGCAATTGTTCATTTGTTCAAAAACAAGAATCACAGTCAACTTTCACTAATACCAGTGTTCTAATGTGCCACAAAACCTTTTAAATCCACCCAAAGGCCTTGTTTAAGACTCACCCAGTGCGACAGGAAAAAAACCCAAAACATTTCACTTAGAGCTGTTCAAATCCATTTCAGTGTTAGGATTCATCCTTTATATGCAGCTTATATCCAGACTTCAGTGCTCCTCTGCTTTGAGAGCCGCCCTTTGTGTGCCTTGCTCCTAAGGGACTGCGCTGCCCTCGGATTCCCCGCGGGGTTCTGCGAACTCTCGTCCTGCTCTTCCTTCAGCGGCGTGCAGTTCCCGGCGCAGGTCCAGTCTGGCCTGTGGTCCACCACCAGGTCCAGAGTCGGCAGCGAGGTGGTGCTGGTCACGTCCCTGAAGGTCAGCGAAGCGATCGAGTGGCTGTCCTGGTTGATGGCCTCGTAACCCCTCCAGGACGAGCCGTCCTTCAGCCTCACTGACCGCGTGATCTTCTTCCAGCCCAGGTGGTTGAGCTCCAGGAAGTTGAGGAAGATGCAGAAGATGCCCACGCCGAACATGAAGATGAGGAAGATGGTCTTCTCGGTGGGACGCGACACGTAGCAGTCCACGCGCTGGGAACAGGGGAAGGACATGCAGACGAAGTGCGCTGGGACCTGGAAACCAAACAGCAGCCACTGGGCAAAGACGAAGCCTATCTCCAGCACGGCGCGGAAGCAGACGTGGAGGATGTAGTACTTGGACAGAACCCCCGACTTGGCCCCGGTCGGGTCTCGGCAGAGCCGGCTCTTGGTGGCGGAGGCGCAGACCCTCTTCAGGTTGCTCTGGGCGATGCCCTCCAGCACGTTTGCCAAGCTGTGGCCCAGGTGCCGGTGGGACTTGATGGAGCAGCTGTCCGAGTCGCAGCTGCGGGCGTACGCCTCGCGGCTCTCCTCCTTGCCCGCGTCGCTGCCGCTGCCGGTGCCGGTGGCGTGGTTGGCCTCCGGGTGCTGCTTGGACAGGTTGTGCCAGGTGTAGATGATGAAGCAGAGCGACGGCGTGGAGACGGTGATGATCTGGAAGACCCAGAAGCGCGGCTGCGAGATGGGCGCGAAGGCGTCGTAGCACACGTTGCGGCAGCCCGGCTGCAGCGTGTTGCACTCGAACATCTCCTGCTCGTCGGCGTACACGTCCTCGGTGGCCACGGCCACGACGAGCAGGCGGAAGATGACCATGACGGTGAGCCAGATGCGGCCGATCATGGTGGAGTGCTGGTGGACGGCGTCCAGCAGCCGCTTGAGCAGCGTCCACTCCGTCATGTCTCTGCTGCGAGAGACCCTCCTCAAATACACCACTTGAAATAGATCCACTTTAGCCCTGGCGCTGCTCTGCACAGGCGCTTTCATGTTACAGGCCGGGCCCTGGAGCTGTGGACCCAGCGCTGCACTGAGCCATCCCTTTCTCCTTCAGAGATAAGGCTCCCGGCAGGGCCAGCCTGTGGCTCCCGGGCCCCACTTGACACGAGTCACATGATGGGCTCTCTCTTGTCTTCAGACTCCATTTAAAAACGATTCAAGAGACTGCACTCTTCCTGGCTCTGAGGACGCCTCTGATAGCACCGCCTGATAACATTCTTTATAGATTACGCCACCGGGGGGCCAGGGGCAGGCATTTAAAAATATGTCTCAGATAAACGCCAACGCGTTTAGTTCTAAGTCGTAATAGGGCTGTGCAAAATGTTAGCAGTGGTGCAGTAAGTCATACCTCGCTAAATTTAATGTCTCTTATTTATGGGGACTATAAAACTGCCATTGGGATGTTATAGTACACCTGCAATGGCAAGGTAACAATGAAGCACAGTGAGTGTGTAGTTTTGTGGAGTTTTTGAAACATGTAAGTAGGTATACATTCCTTATGAAATAATGCTATTAATTAAGCAGTTTTATAGCCTGTGGGTTTAGTAATGATTTAAAAATGATAAATTGGGATTTACAATAAAATAGTTAATTTTATTGGTTTATGGACAAATTGCTTTTCATTGCACTAAAACAATAATATGAAATTCACAATCACTTCTGAGAAATAATAAGTGCATTTAATTTAAGACAACTATAATTCTTAAAGGAAAACAAACAGAAACATAATCTATTTCCCAACCTAAAAAAAGTCCTGCTGGAAAAAAAGTCTCAAAGGTTCTCAAATTGTTTTTTCACACCTCCTCCTGACCCTGGTCTGCCTGTTATCTCTCCCTTGAAAACGCTCTTTAAAAGCCTATTGGTGTCCAATGACCAGCACAGCTTATTTTGAAAAGGTAGCCTGACCCCCTTAACACCAGGTATCTCTCACAGAAGCTCTGTTATATCAGTGGTAGTATAACTAATGATTGTAAAATCCTGCTTCGCAACAGCAGCAGCACTAGCAGCAGGATGGAAGTCTGTCAGGTCTCTTACCTCAGTGATATTAAAATGAACCTCCATTTGAAGTTAGACATCTCTCACCTAACATGCCAAGAGCTCAGTCTCACCGGCTGTAAAAGGCAGGGACTCCTGGACAGGGGCAAACCTAATGTTAGAATGGTCGCCGTGACTAAAGGCCTTATCGATGGCCCCCCGACTGCCTCTCCACCCCCCCTGCCCCCCCCCCTCCTCGTCCAGCCCCAGGTATCAGATTAGTCTGGCGGGGTCTTGGCTCCTCAATGGGCCTGTCCAGTTTGACAGAGTGTTGAACAAAGCAGAGCAGGGCCATGTGTCTGTCTGGCAGGGCTTCCAGGAAGGGTCCCCTCAGCTGGGGCTTCTCCCCGCGTGGCCGGCCCAACCTCCAGCAGCCGTGTCAAGGGTGTCTGGTCACACTGTCACTTGACACGAGCGACACAAAACAAAATCACATCACGGCACAAACGCGTATATTAGCCACACACACAGATACAAACACACACACACACACACACACACACACACACACACACGCTCTCTCTCTTTCTCCTTCTCTCTCTCTCTCTCTCTCACACACACACACACACACACACACACACACACACACACACTAATGCACACTAATACACACACACACATGCACACCTACACTCACACACACGCACACACACACACACACACACACACACACACACTCATGCAGGTCCGATATAAAGTCTGTTCCCAACTAATTCTTGTTCAAATATGCCAGGATTAAGAGACGTTAGAGGCTATTTGCAACTTAATGGCTATTGCAGGCTGCCCAAAGTGCACAGTGCAGTATGGTTTAGTGTTGACCTCTGCTTTATATGGTGTAGGGCACTCCACCCTGCTCTCCCAAGCTCTTTTCATGGCATGAAAGAGTGGTATTCACTTGTTCTTGTCCCAGCATATGGACACATAAAGCATCGGTCATCTGGTCTCTGGAGGACTTCAGACAATACCCCTGTCCCTGTCTCATTATTGATCCCAAGCTATTGATCCCAAGCTACCTCGGCAGCACAACGGCAGGGTGACCTGCAGCGCATTTGCATTTTAAAAAATGGCCATCGTGAAACTTTACGGGAGGCGATCCGCGCCGCATTAATGTGGGGCGCTTGACGTGGCCGTCTAGTCACGCCTCTGATGAGATTATCCCGGCCTCCTTTCCTCACGTCAACAATGGGTCTGCACACACACCGGGCGCCTGGAGTCGGACACACACACACACACCGGGTGTCTGTGTGTCTCTCTCACACACACAAACCAGGTGCCATGAGTCGCAAACACACACACACACACACACACACACACACACACACTGGGCGCCCTGAGGCACACACACACACACACACACACACACACCAGGCACCCTGAGTCGGACACGGCACCTCTGCAGAGAGGCGAACCCCGCTCCCCCGTTCCGTCTGACCCCTAGAGAAAGAGGAAGTCCCTCTCCCTCCGCCGCGGCCCGGCCGCTTGTTTTGATTCCAATGGTAATCTGCGGGCGTCTGGGCTCTCTATACTGTCCCAGAAGTGTCAAAGGAATTATTCACCCTCTCGCACTGTTCATGAAGGAATTCACAATGATGTCCGTCTCCCCCGCGGCTTTGTGAGGGGCAGCTTGTGAATGAATGGCAGATAGGATTAGAGTCGGATAGGGGGGAAGAAAAGAGAGAGAAAGAGAGAGAGAGAGAAAGAGAGAGAGAGACCAGAGCCTGTTCACTGCTCCCTGGCCCGGCCTCGCCAAGAGAAAAGAGAATAGTGGTCTCCCACAACCTCACTCGCTGGGCTGCACTGGCTCCCAGCTAGACTTTCATCTTAGCTTAGAGCTAATGCATAAAGAGCGAACAAGCCATAAGTATGAATGGAAAGGTCACTTTTATTGCTCCTATGCTGCTAATCCTTCGCAGCATTTTGAGATTTCTCACGTTTCTCCGTCTTTTAAGACTCTACAAAATCATTTTTAGCCCAATGGCTCCAAGAAAGCAAGACAAAAAGAGTTCTTTGTGCTGTGGGCCCTCAGACTTTGAGTTAAACTTTTTCCATTATGAGGATTCCATTAACTCCACTGGTTCTTACATCACTGCAGAGCCAGCTTGAAAAACATCCAGTAGGATATAAATGTCCCCTTTAATTTCCAAGTTGTTGAAATGCCTCCAGGACTGCAGCCCACTTACTTACGCTTTATGTCTGCAGCGACTGTCTCCCTGTAATGATCTGCTCATGGTCTGGATAGGCTCACAGCAGCGCTCCACTGTGGCCAACAGGAACTTCTGGGTTCCCCATGTGCACAAGATCATGGGTTGCCCGCATGTAGTAACAATCATCTGAGAGAGCACAGCACTTTTTAGAGCCATGATGCAGGACACTGGAGGATGTAATACACCTTTATAATCATGCTTAGATTATGGCCACAGTTGTGGTGCCTTTACCTCTCTATGACACCTAGTTAACAGAACCTGTGGCTGCTTGAAAATATTAACCAAATATTTGAAGCAAGTGATATCTGAAAGGCTGAGGACTGTATCTTGCGAACAGTATAAATCTTTGTACATGTTACGTCAGAGCTCAAGGAAAG
This sequence comes from Sardina pilchardus, assembly GCF_963854185.1. NCBI lineage: Eukaryota > Metazoa > Chordata > Actinopteri > Clupeiformes > Clupeidae > Sardina > Sardina pilchardus. Next base: position 13,996,640 of record NC_085004.1, read on the forward strand.
CAAGCTCATGGTGTGTGTTTTTAGAAAGAGATAAACAGCTACTTAACCACTGCTCTAAAATTAGACACTGCCTTGACCACCTCAGGATCCTGTTTTTGTATTTTGTTGTGTTACCCTCAATTACTTTGATGCTGTGGAAGCCAAAGTTTCTCTGTCACAGCCCAGCTAAATTACCATAATGTCAAGGAAATGAAAGGGTTGGCAGTGGCGACGTCTAACTGGATTAGGTGGCTATAGAGAGTTGGTGCCCTTAGTGTAACTTGCAGTGATGTGAAAAGGATTTCCATTCGTCTAGTCTGTGCTTGCTCCCCCCCATCTAATCCCCATCTATTCTCACCGCTAACCTTGAGCTGAATGCTAATCTGAGCAGTGAAGAGAAACAGTCTGCCGAGTGGCTCCCCAGAAGTGAGAGCTCGCCGTCGCAGGCAGACAGAGAGAGAGGGAGAGAAAGCGAGAGAGAGAGAGAAAGAGAGGGAGGAAGGAAAGGAGGAGAGAGAGGGAGAGACGACAGCTTGCCTGCCGGTGCACAGGACTACCTACTTGTTATTTTATGGAATGCTTGAGACGTGAGGAACGTCATGGCCACATGAGAAGTAAGTCCCTCATACTTCAGCTGTTTTTTTTTATTATTATTATTATCTCTGGGGTTTGGGTTGGAAGCTACAGAATGTTGTGTGTGATTATAATAGTGTTCTTTCTGTAGGTGAGTGTTATCTTATCTTCATCCCCTGATAAGACATCAGTTGATTTGTTTTTTTTACCCAGCCAACAATACTGTTCTTTGCTCGGATTGTGTTAGTACATGCATATTGATTTCATCTTACTGAGTATGATGTGTAATTGAAATGCATATTGTACAGTCTCGACACACTGTGTCCCGGAACTTCTAAGTTGTGGGTGCTGCTGGTGGTGTTTAATATGGATGTGATTAACACAGTTAAACCCAAGTGATGAAAGCTTACACAGGAAGGATAAGAAGGTGGGGGGCTGGCAGTTTAGTTAATTGGCTTGTTCTCTCTCTTGGCCTCTGTTCAGTCGGGTACTGTGTAACATTTTGCCAAAACGTTATGATGCAGTTGGAATCAAATATATGCAGATATATACACTATACTGTATACTGTAGAAAGTAGATACTTAATGCTGGTGTACAATGCAAACTGTAATGTCCTCATGAAATTACCATGTGAGTAGAAGGATCATTCATTAGTACAAAGATCAGTACGAGGAAGTTTTCATTAGGATCATTTATTGTTCATTATGACTCACAACATGCTGGCTGACCATTCCAGTCAGAGAGGCGACTGGCTAAAGAACCTCTGGGCTGTTGTGGGGGTTTGTGTTGACTTATCCAATTCACACACATCCGGGCGGAGATCACAACATGGAGATTACGAGAGCAGCTCCTCAGTCAGCCTCTACTCCCTCCATATGTACACATGTGAAACTGAGATCAAAGCTGGCACGGCAAGACCACATGTCACTTAAGCCACTCACGCCGGGCTTACACACACTCACTCACACACACACACACACACACACACACACACACACACACACATACAGTACACATAAACAACAACATGCTGAAGAGTGCATGAAGGCATGCAGACATGCACACATTTACACACACACACACACACACACACACACACACACATGCAAAATACACTCATGCATATACATGAACACGTGCATACACACACACACACACACATACATGTATACACACACACACACAAGACTCCAACTCACACACATTCATTTGAAAGGTGAATGGATTTGGAATAATGAGGGATCCTTGAGCCTCTCTCTGCAGTCCACTTCAGACACAGTCCTCAGACGGTGTGTTTCTTTCTGAATTCCTTGCACAAAAGAGTTGAAAGAGAATGAAAGAGTTATATCTCTTCTCATCTGAACAGATGGCAAAAACTGCCATTGGGATGTTATAGTACACCTGTACAGGCAAGGTAACAATGAAGGACAGTGAATGTGTAGTTCTGTTTATGGAATTTTTTAAACATGTTAGTCAGTATATGTTCCTTATGAATTAAGCTATTGTATAGCCTGTGGGTTTAGTAATGATTCAAAATTATAGGTTGGAATTTACAGTAAAATAGTTGTTATTGATTTGTGACATGTGTTATCCATTGCACCAAAACAACAATGTAAAATTCATAATCACAGCAATGAGTTCCCCTGACGTCAGAAGCCAAATAAAGCAGTGCATCAGATAAATAATTAAACAACTCTGATTCTTAAATGAAAACACAAAAAATACAATAATCTGTTTCCCAAGCAAAAAAAAACAACTGATGAAAACAGTCAACACATGGCAAAAACACCACACCGTCTTTGCCGTGTTTTTCAGCACCTTGTTTAGGGATAGAGGAAACCGACTGAGAAACTTGAGGATTCAGGGCAGACGTGGTGGAGAGGGGGGATTATGTCCTCAGGCAGGGTGCCCCTGGCTGCTGTTAACTCACTTTCATGTGTCTTTGACACCCCTCATTTAATTTCAAATAAATACGCCATCCTGATCCACACAGAGAGGATAAGGAAATCACTCAAGGCAGTGGGCTGTGCTCCCATTGTTATGGTGCAGACGAGGAGTAGCCAGCAGACTGCTCAAGAGATTAAAATGATTCATTTGAAAAAAAAATAAAAAATCCTGGCTGGTTGCTTCTGAGCATCCAAATGAAGTGTGTGATGGCTATAAGCTAATGCTCAGACACACTGGGGTCTCTCAGAGTGCATGCCCATGAAAGGGAACTGTTTTCGTGAGAAAACTGCGCCACCGACATACTGACATCTGCCGGGCCGCCTGCGTGGGTGAAGGTAAACACCTCTGTGTGTGTGTCTGTACCGGTCTCAGGTCGAACTCAGCCGAGTGGAGTGAATGGCCCCCTATGGAGCAGCAATGGACGGTGAAGAGGTCACCAGCGTGTTGGCGGTGAGCGCAGTCACTCTACTCAAGCCTCAGCTGGACCCCACAGGGGACGAAGAGACGCCCGTCCACGAGGGACACGAGGTGGTGGACCCCAAAGGGCCCCAATGCAACCCTGTCCTCTCCGGCCTGAACAGCTCCAGCACTAACAGGTGGGTGGGGGAAAGGCCTGCAGGTGGAGTTTGAGATAATGTGACAATAGATCATGCTTGATCAAGACTACATAAAAAGCAATTGTGCAGAGGATGGTATACAAATATGCATATACATTATGGACAATATGGTCTGAAATCTGTTTTTGATTTTATATGGTGTCTTATTGGATAGGATACGTGTAGAAACAGACTAGTCTAAGTTATCATAAATGATTAGACTTGCAAGGGCTGATATTTGTGTGTGTGTGTGTGTGTGTGTGTGTGTGTGTGTGCTTGTGTGTGTGTGTGTGTGTTTACGTGGTGTTTTCTGTGTTTGTGTGTTCCTCTTCTCCCCAGCCTGTGTGCGGACGAGCCCTTCTGTCGCATCTGCCATGAGGGCAGCGGCGTGGAGGAGCTGCTGTCGCCGTGCGAGTGCTCGGGCTCGCTGGCCATGGTGCACCGGGCCTGTCTGGAGCGCTGGCTCACCGCCTCCAACACCAGCCGCTGTGAGCTCTGTCACTTTCAGTTTGCCTTGGAACGCCTGCCAAAACCACTCACTGAGGTGAGAGAGAGAGAGAGAGAGTGAGAGAGAGAGAGAGTGAGAGAGAGAGAGAGAGAGAGAGAGAGAGAGAGAGAGAGAGAGAGAGATGAACTCGAGCTCAGCTGCACTGGTCATTCACACCCTAGCATTCAAACGCCCACAAAAGCCACAGAAAGCCTTCTATCACACATACACACACTCGCTCTTTCTGCCTCTGTCTCTTTTCTGAGTCTCTTTTGTTTTGTTTCTCCTCTGTTATCTCTGAAAAGGACACGTCTATCTTTTCACACGCTCACTCATTTCAGTGGATTGTCCCTGCAGCCGTAACTGGACATTCTGTATTCAGCCACATCAATGTTCATTCAGGTTTTTTTTTTTTCGTAACAGTTAATGCTCCAAAAAAAGCTCACTGTTCTCCATTCAGACGTGATGCTTGTATGCATGTGTGCTGCTGGGGCCGATAGGCCTGCTGTGACGCGCAGTGCAGCGCAGCACCCAGGCAGGCAGGCATGACGGATGGACGGACACGGCTTCCTGAAGCCCTGCTTCACGTTGGAGCTCAGCTTGGGCTGTCCTCGCACCTGCTTTTAACCGCAAAGCCACTTAGTATGAAAATGAGATTAGATGGCGTTTCCCTTCCACGGCTAGAGGACAGGGCATTACGTTATATTAATGGCTCTTATCACATATGTGACTGGCACGGCCTAAGCTGCTGATTATTTAGGGCCATGTGCAGAACAAGGCAAGGCACAGGGCACTAATGTCACACACCTCGCAATCATTGATTCCAGGCTTGTTGTGCACAATTCCGAATTTTAGAAATGGCTTCCATTCAATTCATGAATTTGAATTTGAATTGAATTGTCCCCACCCAACAGGAAGTTGAATTTGAATTTGAATTGGCTAAGTTGTGTGTTTGTTGCAATCATATCTGACATATATTGTGAATGAAAGTTCATAGTTAAACACTACCCTTAAATTATGTACTGTATATGAATTTCTTTGAATTTCATTGAATTTCAATTTTACTTCCTTTAATTCAAATTCGAATTATAATTCTACATCCTTTTTTTTTTTTTTTTACCTCAAGTCGAATTTAGGAGTCATTCTCAATTCAATTCTGAATTTTGCTCAAGCCTGACAAGCCTGATTCTGACAAGAACTACTATTTATAACTTACACCCGATGAGGAGCGATGAGAGAGAGTGAGCTTACACCACTATGAGATCTTAAGGCTGAACACTCACCACAGAAATCAACAAGTGCTCTTTCTGCACCATAACACCATGCATGATTCTTCAGATGATGGTTCATATAGCACCAGCTACAGTATATTGTCAGAATCAACCACAAAAGCACATTTTGATGTACAAATCATTTACATTTATTCAAATGTTTTTTTTGTTTTTATCCAAAGCTATTTACAAAGGGAGGAAATACATTCAAGCTAAATTGCACAGGACACCTTGGGTGGTGACAATACATACTACAACAATAACTACCACTACCAGAGGCCAGTCAGCCAGAAAATCAGTCAGCTTGGGCCAGTGTTGATACATGCAAAGCAGCCATATGTCCTGTGGTCCTCTTCTAATACTGGCACTCTGTCTGTGATGTGTGCGTGTGTGTTGGTCAGTGGTTTGCCACCCCCTCCATGCAGCACCAGAGGAGAACTCTGTGCGGAGACGCCATCTGCTTCCTCTTCATCACGCCTCTGGCCAGCCTGTCCGGCTGGCTGTGCGTCCAGGGCGCTATGGACCTCTACTACAGCAACAGCATGGAGGCCATGGGGCTCATCGCACTCACCCTGGCCCTCTTCACCATATACCTCTTCTGGACTGTGGTAAGGGCCCGTCCGCCTGCCCGCTCGCTCCTCACTGAAGTTGTTTGTTACTTTTGTTTTATGTTTGTTTTAAATTCAAATCAGTTTATTTATCACCTACTGTATGAGGGGCAATTGGAAAGGCACATGGAGTCATGGCAATAAATAAATAAATAAAATAAATAAAAACAAGCATTGCTGTTAGGTAGAACCTTAATACTGTGGACCTTAAAGCAACACTAAAGAGTTTTTTGTATCTTAAAATAAAGTTTCCAAAATAATTTCAGTGGTTTGTTAACTTGTAACAGGGTGAACGGCACTTCTGCATTCACTTCGCGGCCCTCTATTGGCTATAACCGCACTATGTAAGCTTACCAGTTCGGGGAGCAGATCTGTAGTTTGATGGAATGAGACATAAAAAACTACAAATTTGACTTGCTTCGCTGTCGGAATACATCATACTTTCATAAAATCATGCAAGATTGTCTCTACCTTGTCTGTGGACATCGTTATTTGGATAAACAAATAGCATGCGTGTGTGACAGAGGAAAAGTGCTTTAGTGTTGCTTTAATTTGAAGTGCATTGTTATTCTATGTTCATCTCTGCACAATTTTATTCCAACACATTTCTGTACTGGAAGGAACAAGAATATGACAGAAAACAAGTAGATATAACGAAAGGATAGACATTTCACTGCAATATTGTAAAGCGAGATGCTGTATGTTACTGCAGGTGTCCCTGCGGTATCACATTCACCTCTTCAGGACGTGGAAGGAGACCAATCAGAGAGTGCGTCTGCAGATCCCCATGCCGCCACAGACACAGGCCAAGCAGCAGGCCCTCTCCTTCTTCTTCCTCAGTAAGGACACCAGTAAGGAGACCGTGGTCTGACCGAGGACGACTGCTAACGATGGACCGAACTTTTATATTGCGTGTTTTGAACACACCAGAATTTTTGGAACTTCCTTCGGGGCAAAGCTTACTATTTTTGTAAAGACTTGTTTTTCTATTACACTGAAAGGATTGACTGGAGGAACATACTGGGGTTTCTGAACCTGAGGATAATAATCATTTTCTATGGATAACAATCGGTTTCAAAGGAAAACAATCAATTACAAGGATAACAATCAACGTCGGTGGTTTTGGTGTAAAACACATTTCTATGCTCCCAGCAAAGAGGAATTCTTTTCTTTGGAGTAGGCCACTGAAAACATCACAATGACTTGGCAACATCTGCACTGGAATTCACTGAAAAATCCTCATCAGTACTCTTGTTGGGAAATACTTGAAACTGACCAAAAAGAAAAAACAAACAAAACACACAAACTCAGAACTTTCATTCATCATCGCCATCTTTATTGGATTCATACAAATGTGCTCAATGTATTTGTGCAATAAAAGTCATAAATAGGTAGGATTGACAGTCAAAGGCAAGATTCAGGTTCATGTACAGTACTGTTCTAGTTGTTTAGCTACTTTTGTCATTTTACCGATTACCCCCCAGTATCAAAACAACCTGGACAACACACTGAACACGTGTTCCTCAAAAGATTGGAAAGCAAAAAAAGATCTAATTGAGCTACACTTTAAATAAAATGAAGCACTTGAGACTGAATCAACATATATTTACTGTATGCATTATGTCCTCATTATGTTAAATAATTATGCTTTTATTTTTGACAAGCATTTGCTTCATATTTTATAATAATTAACTTATTCATTTTTGACCAGGGAGGGCTTCCCCAAAACAAAAGCACATATTCCTATAGTGAAAGCAGTCCCTCTACTTTCAGAACTGTTCCCAGTTAGCAGCAGCAACCCATTACTTTGGTTGAAACCACAGCCAGTGCGTGGCCACCGTTCAGCCTTTACGTGCAAACGAGTAGTCCCAAATAAACGGAGAAAGCGCTAAGCCTGCAAAAAGCACCTGCTTGGCACAGCTACACAGGACTGACGAGCCCATGGCCGAGACACATTCAAATCCCAGACAACTACACATCTACTACACCAGTACACGGGAGAAGTGCTTTCTGCCATTTTCCACTAAGGCACACAGTCACATTTCCTCAGTACCTAACATTAGAAGGCATTTCAAGTTTAGTACAAGGCATCTCTTCCAGCTTAGAGGATGACTGTACCATAACATGGAAAGAAACGTTTTTTTCTCAAAGTTAAAAAAAAAGAGTACTCATTCTGTTTGAGTTTTTCTATTTTACTATATTTTTATTAGTATAAATTCAAACTGTAAGTACCTAGTGACAGACCCTAAAAACATAACCACCAACCATATAGACTGGATATATGCTTGGTGTCAAATACCAGAGACCATATCCACATTCAACCTTCACCTTCCATGGTGGCACCTTCACAGGATGGTTTTCCAGTAACAAAAAAGTGTCACATGACTGCACAGCTGGCTTCGCTGCCCGTTGCCAGTCCCTGCAAAAGGCACACAGAGCAGACCTGCAGTCAGCAGAGGCCCACTGTGAAGGTGTGCAAGTCTGAACACTCACTTACAGACAAAGGCATACACATCCAAGCGCACTCTCTCTCTCTCTCTCTCTCTCTCTCTCTCTCTCTCTCTCTCTCTCTCTCTCTCTCTCTCTCTCTCTCTCTCTCTCTCTCTCTCTCTCTCTCTCTCTCTCTCTCTCTCTCTCTCTCTCTCTCTCTCTCTCTCTCTCTCTCTCTCTCTCTCTCTCTCTCTCTCTCTCTCTCTCTCTCTCTCTCTCTCTCTCTCTCTCTCTCTCTCTCTCTCTCTCTCTCTCTCATACACACACAGGCATACCCATCACGTCCAAGCACTCTCTTTTTCTAACATACACACACACAGGCATACAGTACAGTACGGTACATATCCAAGCACTCACACAAAAACGTTAACAGACATACACATACACGCACATGTGTTAGCATAAGGGATAAAAAGCATACATGCAGAATCCCATTTAAGACTTTGAGACTCTGTTAGGAAGCCAGCTCATGCAATGCCATTCTGAGCACGGTTCCGTATGCACATCACACAACATCTACAGGAACACGCCAACTTCCTGAGAAATCAGTACTAGATAAGAGGATGCCCATCTCTACTCTGTACTTGCAATAATGCAATCTGACACTGTTAGCTTAGTAGCCTGGAAATCTAGACGCCTCTAGCGGTAGTCTAGCAACTCTCCATTGACTTGGGAGCTTGCCATTTTCAATGAGGGCTGGACCAATCGCATCATGTATAGAGTTGGTACTAGGTGGGCTTAACATAATGACAACTGACCTGCGAACAGAAGTTGCAACTGTTAGGCATGCTGCTACTTGAAAATAAGAAGATGATTCGTTTAGCGCTATCCTATTGCGTGGAGAGGGAATTTGAAAGACAACCATTTATCCCACCCCTCCGATTGAGCCCCTGCTATGGTGAGTTTCTAGACCCTACATCTTGATGTGGGTCTAGCTCGTTAGGCTATTAGCTTAGCATAATTCAGTGGAAGTGGGTTATACGCCTGTAAGCCTATAGCTCCTGTTAAGGCTATAACGCACTACCACCGAACTCCTCCATTCACAGACTGCCACAGCGTGTCCAGTACAGCAGCTTATTAAGAAGAGCAAAGCGAGCGTCAGGCGGGTGGAGACGTTGCCGTTAAAACCATCGCTTCACCTACCCCTCCGTCTGCCTCACAAGACCAGACAACATTTCTCCTTTTTCTTCCTTTTGGGCTTGATGGAGGCAAAACAACCACAGCGTTAAGAAGAACTCTGGTACTGTTTTTACAGTCCAGCTGAGCGGCCCCAGCGTGGTCATGCTGTGCCCGTGCGTTGCTCACCTGTCTCCTGAGGTGAAGCTCGCTGCCAGAGATGGGCTCCTCGTCAAACTCCTCGTCCGAGTCGGCTCCCTCCGGCCGCTGCCGCACGCACACCAGCCTGCGCTCTGCCGTCTCCTACAAGACACACCACACCAAAACATAAATGAAACGTTCATAAAGGGTTCATTCTTAGCGTTTCTGCTGCAACTGGTGTGTCAACAGGGAGGGACAGTCTCAAAACTAAAGAAGGAGGGAATACCGGAGCAACACAGATGTTTACTATAAATATTAACTTTCAATGCATCATGCACAGAAAAGATGAAAGTTTTGATGTTCACTACATCTTCGTCAGAGTCAGAGTCTCCCAAATTAAATGTTTTGCGGTCGGAGCTCAGGGCGTTAGTGAGCAGTGCATTTCCTCTCCTCTAAAAAGAGCTCTGCTGGTTTTACTCACTGATCTATTAAGAATAAGATATTCTTTATAGATCAGTGGTTTCACTGTACCTCATTCTGAGTGGTGAGCAGCAGGACCCTGACGTCGTCAACTGGACCCCAGCTCCTGTGGCCCATCAGAACCAAATCCCCAGATGGAGCCTGCTCAACAGCCTCTTCAGCCCAGACCTGGCAAAGCACAACATCCAAGTACCAAGGGCTGATTAAGATCCATACACATTACCACAGAACAAACAGCAGTCTCTTAGGTAAGGGTCCTCAGGACGTATCAGCAAATTTAGCTTTACAAGATAAGCAAGCGAACACATGATCTTACATTAGCATAACATCATTAGCTATTTGATAACATTATCAAACTGAGATGGCAACCCGGTGGTGTGGCATACAGCATCAGGGGAAGGGGAAACTAGAGGAGGCAGATGGAGTAGAGAAAAACTCCAAGAAAAACAAAACATGCATCTTGTATTTCGTAAAAGCAAAACGCACATCTGTTAGGAACCTAGATGAGATTTTAGGGGTTAATTACTGGCTACAGAGCATCTTTAACACAGATGCGGGAGACCGAGGTCACATTCAACTTACAGTTAGGGTGTGTCCACCTCTCAGAATGTAGGGGGAGGGAATCTGGAAGGAGATTTCAGGAGCAACGCTGTGACTCTTCAACACGGTCCACCCGCCCACAGGCTGGTCCTGAACAATAACGAGAAACAGGCATCTGTTGCATGAAGAGCCCACTTCAAGTCACAATGCGAGTCATAGGATCAGGAAAATGTCCTCGGGCACAGTCAGAGAGGGTCAAGCCAATCTCACCATGTCAGAGTTGTTTTTCAGCCTGATGTACTGGCCTTCCTTGTCGATGTCGTCGATTGACACGCTGCCTCGCGCCGATGACTGCTGGGTGATCTTGTAGGACGGGGAGTGGCCGCTCTCTCTCTTCCTCTTGGCGCCCTTCATGCGTCGGACCCCGTGGGCATGCCTGCGTGGCACCGGTCCGTGTCCAGAGGGACTCGGTGACAGCTTCAGCCTGACACACACACACACACACACAGAGATTATGCGCTCAACAGACGAGGCAATGTACACTACCTATACATCAAGTACAGTAACTGAAACGTCTCCTCTTATGAAGCCCCAAAAATCAGTTTAGGTGGTCACTGGAGTTGTGCCCATTGGGAAACATTAGCACTGGGAACCAATGACAGTAATTTGATCAACCCAACCCATCGTAATTCATACACAACTTTGTCAGCACCGCCATCCCACTAGGAAAGAGTCAAAACCTGTATTGACATTCACTGTGGCTTAATACTGATTTGGGATGTAAAACTAAATTGTAGGAAAGAAGAAGTGTCATACAACAGTTGGCAGTACAACTTGGCTGCATTAAATGCAACAACGCCCCCTAGTGGTGCATCACTGCTACTGCTAGAGACGAGCACCTCTGCTCCTCTCCCTCCAGCATCTTCCTGTAGGTGTTGATCTCCATGTCCAGCGACAGCTTGACGTCCAGCAGGTTCTGGTAGTCCTCCAGCTGGGCCTGCATCTGTGCCCTCATGGCCGCCATCTCCTGCTCCTTGCGGCTCATCCTCTGGTGGGCCACATCGCGCTCGCGGTCCAGCGTCTGCTCCAGCTCCATCACCCGCGCCTCCAGGGCTGTGTTCTGCACACGGACACAAGACACACACACACACACACACACACACACACACAAAGCATCCCATTCACACTAGCGATCGCTCCCATGTGCTCATAGTCATAGTGACACATAGTCTATTCAGTAGGAAATGGTTCCACTACATTCCCCAGCTAACAGGCTTACGAGACATGCCAGTGCTTCAGCTCAGTCGGGTGGAGGGAGGAATACCTGTCTCTGAAGATGGCTCAGCTCAGACGACTGAGACTCCAGTCTGGTCCGGGTTGTTGCGAGTTCCTCCCGTACTGACGAGGCAACGTCGCTATTCTTTGAAGCCGCCTGCTGAGCATTGTCCAGCTGAGGGATCAGTCCATCGGTTAGTCAGTGCAAAGTTTAACCAACACAGAATAAATAAAAAGATGTATGCAGGGATATTGGCTTGACATTTTTTTTTTTTTTTTTAAAGCAAAGAACTTGTTTCCTCGTTGACCTTACAGCACCTATCTTTGACTCTGAGTTGAAATACCTTTAACGCATCCCTGATCCCTGGGCTCTCTTCCCTGTTATACAACCCAGCTCAACAAGTCAAGTCAAGTCGGCTTTATTGTCAATTTCTCCACATATACTAGACATGCAGAGGCATCGATAGTGTGATTCTCGCTATCCCAGGGTGAGACCTTTCCTATCACAAGAGTAAAAAGTGCTGAACAGATAAGGACATTTTTCCTAACACTAAACAATAAACAGCAACGACATCACAAGACAAGGCATGTTTGTCACGGCATGTTGTTCAGATTTCTCTTGTGGACGGACTGCTATCCAACAACACTGCCTCACACAGTTACCGGTACCAAAGATCATTAAGGGCGGAGAAAGATACTTCATGAGAAGCCACTTCCTGGAACCCGAATCGCAAGAGGGAGGGGGGCAATATCCCCCTTTATGCAGAGCTGTTCCATTGAAGTCTATGGACATGACACGCATGACACACCCCCTTTATGCAGAGGAAGTGATCCCCGTTTTGCGCCCATAGACATGAACTACGACGACGTATCTTGCTCTGCCTTAAGGATCTTTGCCGGTACATACAAACCTGATGATTAAACTGCATGAGCAAAAATCACCATGCAACGACTTCACCGCCCCATTCACTGAGATATTAGTCACCTTCTCTACCAGCTTGGCCACTACAGTGCATCATGGTGGCAGAGGCCACTCCTGAGATGTTGGCTAGTGTGCTGTGAATGGTAAATCTGCCCCACAGGGCCCGGTGTAACGGCTGCGGTGTACCTTGGCGATGAAGGTGCGCTCCAGCTCCTCTCTGTACTGCTGGATCTGGGCCTCGTGCTCCTTGCGCAGTTCCTGCATGGCCTCGGCCATCTTGCTCTCAAACTCCTGTTGCCGCCCGGTGTCTACCTCCACCAGGCGACTCTCATAGCGGGTGCGCATCTCCCTCACCTCCTGCAAACAAACACACACGCACCATTGTGTAGTCTAATGCCCAGTGTACCATTGCTCAACCATGAAGCATCATTCAGGGATCAGACTCAACCAGCACTCTCAAAAGAGTAGTGGTGGAGCACTGACAGCAATGTAGACATTCACAATTGTCATACAAATGGCTTTATCTATATCACTGTTTCTGTATTTATATTTCTCACCTCTTATTTGTGTGTGGTGTGCCTTTACTGTAAACTTATAGGACTGCAATATCATATGAATGATTATTATTATTATTATTGGAATGACTGAGGGAACTATTTTTGTCCAAGTGAAGACAAAAGAAAGACCAAAATGGCAGCCTGAAATACCTGCTCACTCATGTGCTTCTGGAAGTCTATCTGTTCCTTGAGGGTCTGCACTTTATTCTGTGCATCCACCCTCTGCAGCATCTCCTCATTGAGCTGAGCCTGGGCATTCTGCAGAGCAGCCTCCAACTGCAAAGTGACCACAGAGACAACAACACAATCAGTGACATGGTTCGTCTGGTGCAGGAGAGCCAGCCCTGGGAGATGCTGCTGTTCGACGGCCTTACATTTGACACTTGGTTTTTGAGATCTGTGACTGCGCTTTCAAGATTCCGATTTTCGGCCAGCAAGTTGGCGTACTCGGCCTCTTTGGAGTTGAGCGCAGCCTCGAGGCTCTTCCAGTGTCCAGCTGCCCTGCCCAGGTCCGCCTCTTTTTTGGTATTCCTGGTGGAGAAGATACAGGGAGGTCAAGAAAGTAGTCATAATCAGTTAAATCAGTTACCAGGACAAGACAGTTGTCAACACTGTACAGAGGCATTGATAGGGAAATGCAGAGCCGCCCTCAAATGTTCTTTCTATATGTGTATACCTAAGGCTATGCATTGTGTTCATTGTATGCTATTTTTAGTATGCACAAATATAGGTAGAGAGTCTGCTATGGACAGGCCTGATTTGTAAGTTCATGGGGACTGATATTAAATGAACAATACTCAAGTAATTGTTTGTACTCTCTAATCTATACAAAAGAATATTCTCATATTATTAAGATATCTTAAATGACATACCTGGCTTGCAATTTCCTATGATCTTCAGCGAGTTGGCTTAACTCTATCTGTAGTCGGGCCCGTTCATTAGCGGTGTTGTCAAGAGTCTTCCTGGCGTCTGCGAGCTCGTTCTCGTAGAGACGTCGAATATTCCCAACTTCCCTGCTAGTGGACTCTGATTTCTCCTCTAGTAAAAGCTGCATGGAGGACTTCTCATTCTCTAGCTGCCGCACACGCTCTATATAATTAGCAAGACGGTCGTTAAGGTGCCGCAGGTCCTCCTTCTCCTGTATGCGAGTGATGCGCGTGGGGCTCGTGCCGGATGGAGACACCCCAGGTGCGGAGGTACGTCTCGTGGAGCGCCCTGGCCGGCTCGAGGAGGTAACCGGTGTGGAGATGGCAGAGGCCATGGTAAGCACACCTTAGGCAAGGACTGTGGGAAACAACGGTAATTACCATTCAGACCAAGGTAAAGCAAATGAGATCAATAGGTTTTACCATTAACTCATTCTGATTTTATTTGGCTAAACCTTGATGCCAAAACAATGAATTAGCTCCAATAACTTGAGTGCCTGAGATAATAATAGCCAGTCAGAGCAGTAGCCTAAACACTTGTCAAACGCACACCGCGTCGTGATGAATAAACAATTTTAACCTCATCTTGCGACACAATATGGACGTAAGCCTAACCTACGAGAAGAAATTAAAACATAGAACTCAACTCAGTCTTCAAACAGCTGTGGTCGAGGAATTGTGGTAGCGTTTGGTAGCTAGCTGATGGAAAACGACTTGTCTGACTGAGGGTCTTGGACGGAGTGATGTCATATCACAAGACCAGAAGCACGCTGGATAGTCACAATGGAATTTAAAGGGAACATGATGGAAAAATATCGGTAGATTTTGCCTTTTAAATCGGGGATTTTGTATTATTACGCAGCGCGATCCCGGGGACGCACATTGTGTTTTTCTATCATAAACTGAATACGGTTACAAATTATCCGGCAATAACAAAAAATACAGATAGACATGTATTTTGTCATTTTTTTGGAACATGTTTGTATTGGTCCTTGATAAATTTGCCCACTGATCAGAATTGATATCCGCGGTAGCCTATTGGACAATACTGTACAATTCTGTAGGTGACTAATCTCCATGAACTTGGCGAAAGAGAGAAAGTTCAGACTGCATTTACATTTAAGGAACGGCTGAGGGAGCCACATCCATTATACTTCTCGAGGCTGTTTTCTTAAACAGGGGGCACCACAACCAAGCAATCAAGCATGCTGCGAATACAGTTTAATTGCAATCTCCCTGCAGTATGCTTAATTCTCATAATTATGTAAATTCTTAAAATTAGTTGCCTACTTGGTGTTTAGTTTATAGTGTTCATGAAGATTGTCTTTAGCCCTACATGGATCTGTGGGGCAACTGTCTGTCTGTCTCTCTGTGCAGATGGTAGGCTATGCTTTGTTTGTTTTTCCAACCCATTCCAGTAATTTGATATCAAGGCACATGAATCAATTTAAATTTAATTTCATCTTGAGGTTATGGGATTTCCACCTGCAGTCTATCACGTTTTTCTGTTTTGAGTCGTAGAGACTCCCTTGACGCACCTGCATTTTTTGCGCATCATGCACAATCAATCAATAATCATTCTGACAATTGACATAAGGCCTTTTTGTGCTTTAGTAAAGTGTACTGTGTTAAAAAAAAATGACAACAATGAAAGAAGGAATGTAGAATGTTGATTGGAGCGACCCTTTATGGTGAAACCCATAGCAGACTACAGGAGACCCCGGGTCTGCTCAAGTTAATGAAAGTCAAAGACCTCCGTTTTCGGTGCCAGCTTTTATTCTTCACCTCATAATAAAGCGGCACGCTGTGCCTTCTTGCGGATAGAGTCTTTGATGTTGGACCTTAAAGAGCATGCTTAATGATAAATAGTGACAGGATCCACATGGCTTTATTCAGGATTTGTTCCAAGGGATATTTTGATAGTGGCAAAGCTTCAAATATGATTTCTGAAATGAATATCTGAGCGTTGTTATACGCTTATGACTCATAAAAAGCAAGTATGACCTGGCCTCTCCACCAAATGGCGGTATGACAGAGCCAGCTCATTCAGCTTATAAATGCTAATGATGACGATTAAAACATTTTATGATTAAAAGACGACCACATGGTTCCAAAAGAGAGGATAGAAATCTTATTGGTCTAATTGTTCTTCCACCCCAACCTCTCCCCCTTGATGTTACTTTTCGTCAGTGCTGATCATGGGACGCCTAGCGGGATAGCTGTATGCAGCATACAAACTTCTGTCACTTCATTATTTTAATTCTGCCTGAAGACTCGCAACATCGAGCGAGCGATAGAGAAGTTCGCGAGTAGTCGATACCCTACGAAGAGGGTTGTTAGATAGACTATAAAATAAACGAACCAGTGTCAATTTGTAACAAACGAGGTATTGGTTGATAGGCGAACGTAGGAATGCATTAACTCACGATGTAATATGTTTACTGTGCTTTTAAAACAAGACATGTAAAATATTAAATAGAAATGTGGATTTCTTCGTGAGTTTTCCGTGGAGAGAAGGTAAGCGTCTGTTATGACTGTTATTGCTTCTATTTGTAGCCTAATTCGGAATGCGCATAGCCTTGAGACGATATTAATGGCTACACATAACACTGTCTTTGTTAATGACTTGGGTATATTGAACATGCCCGGGTTACCAGTTAATTTCTAGGTAGATGTTTATACGAACAGGAATCGCAGATCTACGTTTTCGCATGGTGTCATATCGCTGCGCAATAACCAAGATCATAAATGTTGATTGCCATGCACACTTTTGAAATGTGTAAAAAACAGGTGCCCAGCAATAGACTACTTTTCTGTCATTCGAGGAACAGTGTAATGCTGTGAATTTTTTATATTAATTAACGTCGCAGTTTTTAAAATTGCGGACATGTTGCAACGGTTCTTCTGAATGTTATATTCTTCGAAGTTCATTTTGATGGGACTCGTTGATCGCCTTGCCGCTTTACGCATGGTGATGTATCAGCACAGAATGCAGTTGGGGTTCAACAGGGGTACCTTGTATTGAGGCAAAGCTACGTTCGAACCATGCCTGTGTTCCCTGCATCTAGGGACAGCAGTGTAATGTCACTGAGAAGCTATAGCATTCTATACTGAATGCTGCAAGTTTATCACAGAGTATTGCAAACGGGCTGCTACATTAAGTATGGATGCATTGTTATATTTGTGTAAACATTATTTTACTGTTGGGTAGTGCTCATCCCTGTGTCTGTTAAAACGTATGTGTTGTGAGCCTCATTGATGGTTAACATTCGAGGTCATTTCGTTTTTTTCCCCCTCAGGTTGAGGTTCTGCAATGCTGATACACACTCCTGTCAGAAACAGAAAGGTTACCATGGGTCATACGGTGTTTCTTAGATGGATTTACCTGGCTGTTTTCCTGATCATCACTACTGTCCAGGTATGGCATCATATACTTCTAGATTTCATCTGGTTTTAACTGGAGGTTGACAGACACTGTGCAATACACCGTCATAGGTTCAGTCACTTGGTATGTCTATAGTGTGACCATGGGAAGCAGTGTCATTCATTTAGTACATGAAATATACTAAAATCATATTTATTCCGAGTAGGCTATTATTATTTTATTAGGTAGGTTTTTAAAAATAATGTCAGGGCCACATATGGTCGGATACTATAGTAGGGTGTGATCTAGTCACAGAAAAAGGCTATGACAATAGTCCAGTGCAGTAAGTTTGCTAAAGAATGACACCACTGCAGACAGAAGACTCCTTTGCCTAGAGAGCTAAATATATCGTAGCACCTAATGGAAGAGCTGGCAGAAACATAAGGCTTGTTTAATCTCACAATAGGCTGCAGAGTTCCACTTTGCAAATGGCAGGTTAGTAAGTCGAGGCTCTGAATGAAGTGCTCATTCTTTGGCGTGTTAGTGTGCGAGTGTGTGACCAGAATACACTGAAACCTGAGTCCACCTTTTAATTGTGAAGTTGGATAGTTTCCTCGGGGCAGGCAGGCAGGCAAGCAGCGAGAGAGCTCTCTGATCTTTTTATGGACCGAATGGACAGACGATGGAGTTGAAGTTAGCACCAGGTACTGGTGTGGCATGATTGCGATCCAGAGTGCAGAGGATAATATTTCTGTGGGATACTCCTGTCGCCGTTCTGTCATCTTTTCCACTGACACGGATTCTCAAGCATGTGGCAAATGTCAGTTTGCTAAATTGGACTGCGTGCCCGTGCATGGTATAGACTTGCTGTTCTTTCCACGTCGACTGCCTACCTAGGCGGATTGCTGGTGAAACTGGTGGTGATTTCGCCATACCTGATTGGGCAGGTTTGTAATGCTATCACTTCATTGTGCTCGAACAAGGAAGAGACATTTCTTTGAAATAGTACTTTGCTCCCTGGCCTAGATTTAAAAAAGGGATTTCGCAAGTATGCTCCACAACTCTCACAATAATCTGTAAAGATAATATTTGCTCTCCCCTCGCTAAACATTTTGTCTTGATTTATGTCCATCTGAGAGTGGCCCGCAGGGCTGTTAAATGGGCTGTGAGTTTCAACAACGAAAAGCAGCACCAGTGTCAAGACAGGTGTTTCCAATATCACTTTCCCACCCTCTCCATTCATCTGGACTTACAATTTGCACCTCGCTCCGCTCTTTAACCCCTCCTCCCCCCGAGCTGCCCCCTCTCCCCTCCCCTCCGCTCCGCTCCTCTCCTCCACCCCCCCACACCTGCAGAATCTCTTTCACCGGCCCCACCTGTGGCGGGAGGAGGCTTCTCTGGAGTGGAGACAAATCCCCCCTGTAGAGAGGCTCTCTCCTTGGTTTCCTCAGGCCAGGAGTCTCTGTGCTGGTTTCAAACGCAAACACTCAAGCAGCGTTAAAGCACACATTTGTGCCATGGCCTTTGTGAGTGCTGTAGCTTTTTTTTTTTTTTTTCACGGACGGTTCCCCCAGGACTAGAAGCATATGGTTTTTGCTCAAGGCTTTTTTTGTTTGAGACTTTAGATTGCTTCACGTCTCAAGCTGTCCGCTGGGATGGCCGCTTCGCATCCACCTCCTGAGCTATAGCGAGCGAGCGAACGCCGCTGCCGAGTGACCCAACCGACTCCGAAGAGGCTGTCAGGCCGGCTCATGTGCTTGAGAGATTTCCGTGGAGAGCTAACAGGGGCGGCCCTCATTCACACCCTCCCGCCCAGGATTCCTTTAGCCTCCTCAAGACCTTTATGTTTAAACCTGTTGGACACAAATCTCCCAGGAGGAGATTTGTCTCTACCCTTTTATGGACAAACTCAAAGGGAAGTGTCATGGAAAATAAGGACATATTGCGAGACAGAGTCAGGGCAGATAAGGTCTGAAGTGGCAGGTCACGCTTGGCTTGTTGCATGGATTATGACAAGCAGATGTTGGATTAGCCCCTCTGCCTGATTTGCTTTTATTATTTTGCAGTTTCTCAAGGGGTTCCTCAAGCAGTTAATGCTCTGGGCCGTCTTAGTGTTTGAGAATCACAGACAGATTTTTTTTGCGCCCGGAGATCATGGTGACTTTTGTGGTCTGCCCCATCCTGTATTGCATTGTGGTAATTTAGCACAACCCCCCTCCAAACGCCCCCGTAGTGCAAAGATTTTCAGTCAACTCCCTGTCTTCAAGGTTCCCTTTGGTCTGAATAATAATTGAAGCTAAGAAACACAAAGTTGCCATCTCTCGGTGGAAGAGTTTTCCGAGTAATTAGGGGGCATTCTTGTGTGAGCTGCACAGTGATCAACACCTTGTCTCAGTAGCACAGGGAATCAGGTCACTCAGTGCGTATTAAGCAGGCCAAGAAAGCCTCCCTTCTCTTTTGTCAACGCTGGCACAAACACCGCGCCTGCATGTCAGCAACCCTTGGGGTCAGGCCGAGTGTGTGTGTGTGTGTGTCTGTGTGTGTGTGCGCGCGTGTGTGTGTGTGTGTGTACACCCTACCAGGGCTGTAATGTTCGGCATGGTGTGAAGATCTTCGTGGAGGTGTCTGGGAGCTGGATGAAAGCATGGGCCTGGCTGTTGTTTGAGCAAGGGGGAGAAACGGTGGCACAGCCTCGGCGTGTTTGAACAGCTGTCACTTAAAATAGAGCACCGGGCAGGAGGAAGCGCCTTGCTCGAGGCATGTCCTCTGGGCAGGGGCGAACAGGAAGGAGAGGCAATGGGTGTGCTGGCCCGGGCCGCTCCACACACACAGCCTGGATGGGGCCGCACTGGTGAACCAGAATTAGCCTATATTATTAGCGTAGCGAAACACCGCTGGTTAACACCAAAGCCATGCGCGGCGGCGCAAGTGTTCTGTGTAGGTGAGAGCCAGAAGAATCCAATGAAAACTATTAATGGCGTGCTTACTCAGACGTCGCGTGATTACAGTGCCAGCCCCAGCATGAGACTCCGCTGGTCGGCCTCTCCCCAGCCCCCGACACTGGACTTGAAAGGAGCGCCGCTGATTGAGATTATTTGTGGTCCACAGAAACGCCACAAAGGCCGAAACTCGACTCCTCGGAGATGGACATTATCTCGGGTTTATATCAGGGTGGCTATATGCTGCGGAACTCCCTCTACAGTTAGAGGGCCCGTTGTATGGCAGGGCTTTGATTTCATCATGCGAAATGCACTCGTATGGGAGCGAGAGCCAGAATGTGGCTCACTTTCAGCGGACTTCCCCAGACGTTGATTTTTGTCAGTGATAGCAGCTCCTCAGTCCTCTTGAAGTATACTCTCAACTCAGCCACTGCCATGATTGTAGCAAGTGTTAGACCAATGTACCAAATGGGTATTTAATTAGGAGAAGAATGTGTTGAAATAATGATTTTTTTGACTGTACATGTGAAAGGGCTTCGTGTTATTTGCCTTGTCATTATTTATCCACAGTTTGGCATGTGTTTATTATTCAGTTGTGGGTTCATTAGGGGTGGAATGTCATTTACTGTGCAATTCAGATCCTGCTCTTTTTGAGTTTCGCGTGTGCCTTGATTAAGTTTCTTTCCTCACTTTCCTATAGCGATTAACTGAAGCCACAACATTTGCAGAAGGCAAAGACAAGTCCGATGCTCTGCATCTCTCTCTTCTGTTGGAGCACCCAACACCACAGCTGCTTGCAATCGCAATTTTACAGATAAAGCCGTGAATCATTTCTAACATATCAATATGTTTCTTCAGAAAACAAAGGCTCGAGAGACCAAGAAAATAACAAAGACGTACGTACGTCTTAAGAAAAGCACACATGGCTCACATCAAGCTCTAGGCTCTTGCACTGCACACACTCACGCGCGCACACGCGCACACACACACACACACACACACACACACACACACACACACACACAGAGAGAGAGAGGGAGCCTGCTCAAAGATGCTCGAAGCCAGGCTGTGAAGCTCGCTCTCACTCCTGCTTTGCCTGCTTCAAATCAAACAGAGCTGACACGAGTCTATTAGTCACTAGTAGCACGAGAATGACATCGAGCTGCACACACACACATCCTTGCTCACGTCTGCACTCCGTGTGACCGGGAGTGAACCGGGAGTGAGACTCAAACTCGCCTGCGCCACTCATCTGCTTGCTTAGTGTGATTTCGTGACGCGGTTGTGATCTCGTCCGCGTACCAGACGGTCGGATGAGATAGGCCGATAATCTCACGGCATCTCTACCTTATCCACGGAGCCGGCAGTGTGTTCCTCACGGCATCTGGGAGATGAGTGAGCTTTTGTTGTGGGGGGGGGTTATTGTTTGGTGAGAAAATATCAGCCGTGGTTGACTGCGTCGTAACCTAATTTGGTCGGTATTGCTTTGGCTTTATATGGTGGTGAGGGTGCAGTTCTGCACCTCGTGCCCTTAAAGGTTCACTGGCTCTGGCTCGGCTCCAAAGTCAGCTCGCCGCTTCAGCCAGAGGTTAAAAGATCACTTATCTACTTTGCTTCCCAAACGTTTACCTTCTATCCCCTCGCTCTATTACTTGGAATCTTTCGCTCTCTCTCTCTCTCTCTCCCTCTTTCTCACTATTTGGTCGATATCTCTCCCTCTCTTTCTTTCTCTCTCTCTCTCTCTCCTCCTCACTATATGGTGTATCTCTCTCCCTCTCTCTTTCTCCCCCCCCCCCTCTCTCTCTCCCTCCCTCACTATATGGTGTATCTCTCTCCCTCTCTCTTTCTCTCCCCCCCCTCTCTCTCTCTCTCTCTCTCTCTCTCCCTCCCTCAATCTTGCTCAGGGCCCATGGTGAGGCCAAGGAGCTGGTCAGAGGTTGAGTGAAAGGCTCTTTCATAGACAGTTACAGTGTGGCCATTCACTCTCGGCGGCTGTAAACAGAGAAGCTGCCTCTTCGGCACGGTGCGCTCTGCCAATCAGCTGGACGCAATCATTTCTCGGCCTCTCTCCCTGCTCCCTCTGATTTCCCTCATATCAAAAAGGCCTCAGAGCGAGCAGCGATATGCATTTTTAAAGGCGCCGTATGGAACCCGAGCACATCGGTGCTGTGTAGGTAGTCGCAGCAGAGGCGGATTTTCAAGTCAAACATATAGGATTCCTTGCTTTTAAAAAAAAAAAAAAAAGATAAGAAATTATACCTTAGTCTTAAATCTTTCGAGGTCACGAAATGATTGAAGCTTGTTGTGTTGTTTTATACATCTTGCTTTATTTTACTCGGGGATTTACAGATGTGTTTTTCTTCTCCAGCAGTAGTTTTATATCCCTGTTTTTGTTATTTGGTTATTCGATGGCTGCCTCTGTGCAGGATGTTTCCCTCTCTCTCTCTCTCTCCAGCGCGGGCCTGCGTGCTGCATGCAAATGCGTTTGGATGTGCGATGCTGCTGCTGGCGCTGCCTGCCACTGTTCGCACAGCGGGGCGCAGTCGTGATTTGCAGTCTGTGGTTGGGGGTCGTAACTCGTAGCCGGTTTACAGCCTCCTGGAGGCAGCGCGCTGTCCGGAGCCCCCCCACCCCACCCCACTCCCCCATCACCCCCACCCCATCTAACCTGGCAGTTTGTGGGGGAGCGGGAGCCGGGCCTTCTGATTGCCATCAGATATGATTTCCGTCTTGCGGAGAGGCCCCGTGGCGTCGGGGTGTGGGCTGGGAGACCAGGCCGGGGAGGAGGGCTGCGGTCACCCACCACCACACTGCTGCTGTTCTGTGTCTGCTGCTTTGTGGACGTGACCTTGATGGACATTGTATAATCGCGCACATGGGCTCATCCCTCCCGGACACGATGTTAAAAGCTCTGTTTATCACGAGCGTATGAACAGAAAAAGAGAAAAAACAAGACTTTCTGGTTTATGAGAGTGCTGTGCACCGAGCTCTGTGGCCATTGCCATGATTAATTAGTTTGATTTGCTTTATTTATTTTTTTGGGTGCGTTTTTATTCAAATAAGCAAATGTTTACTTCTGAGGTGAGCCAGCGGGAGAAATTAATTTTCTGGCCGAGGCCTCTCACCGCCCTGGCTGTGGGTAGTCTAATGTCTTGGCCACTTTATTATCGATGGTGAGTCACGGACGACACGCGGCACTGGGGAGATTTCTTCAGGCGGAGTCAGAAGTGGCTCAGTGCAATTTTCACATCCCCTGTTACACATCCCATTTCTCTCACAGGAGGGAGAGATGAGAGCACTTCCCTGTGGGGAGCTGTGATTTCACTTCCTCTGGAGAATATTACTGGCCATGCAGTGCTTCCAAGAAGGAAGCGCACTCTCTCTCTCCCTTTCTCCCTCTTTCACTCTCTCTCTCTCTTTCTTTTATTCTTTCTCTTTTTCTCGGTCCCTCTCTCTATCCCCCTTGCACTCTATCCTTCTCTCTCTCTCTCTCTCTCTCTCTGTCCCTTTTGCACTCTCTCCCTCTCTCTTTTTCTGTCTCTTTCTCTCTCTCCCTCTCTCTCTTTCTTGGCCCTGCTTGCTCTCTGCCTCTCTTTCTTGCCCACACACACACACACACACACACACACACACACACACACACACACACACACACACACACACACACACGTACACAGACAGACATACCCGTACACACACACACACACACACACACACACACACACACACACACACACACGTACACAGACAGACATACCCGTACACACACACACACACACACACACACACACACACACACACACACACACACGTACACAGACAGACATACCCGTACACACACACACACACACACACACACACACACGTACACAGACAGACATACCCGTACACACACACACACACACACACACACACACCCATACAGACATACCCATGTACTCATGCACACAGGCACTGTATCTTACAAAAACACACACTTACACACATGAACTCAAACAAGCACACACTCTGGCTTGGCATATACACACACAGGGCCAGTCATATACACACTGACATGTAGGAGCACATTCCCACACATGCACACGGCGGGGACAGATGGTGGACATGTCTCTTTTTTACGAGGGTACTTCATAACTGCTCCATCCACTGCTCCCGATCAGTCGTCCAGAATACTGGACAGGATTCAGGCCTCTCCTGCCAAGCATAATACGATATTAAGGAGACGTATATATCTCTCTCTACCTTCGCCTCCTTTTCCTCCTCTCCTCTCCTCTCCCTCGCTCCTTCTCTTCTCCTCACTCCTCTCCTGCTCCTGCTCCTGCTCCTTTACTTTGGGTGGTATTGATGTTTTGAGTTATGGATGAAAGGACCATTAAACTTAAGGCTGTAAATCCAGCTCTACCCGCTGGGCTCTGAGTCTAGCCCCCCCCCCCCCCCTCCTCTCAGGTTAGGGGAGAGGAGATATGCGGAAGCTGTCGACCTCACGCAGCCCAGAGGACAAACGGATTAGCTGTCACCGCGACGTCCCGGCGGCTCTCTCTCTCTCCCCCCGACCGACAGGGTCAACCTGACGGCAGCCGCCGCGCGCCGCCACCGACTCCTGGAAGTGGAGCGGCGGCGCGTTTTCCCGTCGAACGAGGCGTCAATGTTGTCACCTCCAGCCGCCCCCCCCCCCCCCCTGACGGGCCGACGGGCAGGATTAGGGAGAGCGTCGCGTCTGTGTGATGTAGGATTGCACCTCTGCCCC